>NC_068938.1:179397604-179746186 GCF_016801865.2 Culex pipiens pallens | reverse complement strand
TTTCAGCGGGGCACGCGAACGCCACTGGCGCGCAGTGGTCACGTGGCAAGGTGACATATGTGACGTCTAGGGGTTTTCCGAAATTGGAGGAATGTTTTTTTTATGAAAAATATGGTCATTAATACATTTCTTCTACATTGACCCTTGTGGGTCAATGTAGATTCGAAAAGTACATTAAATTTCCCATAAAATGACATGTTCCAAAAATTTTTACAGTCGAGTAACGGAAAATGGGAGAATTTTTAAAACTTTTTTAGTGTTTTTTTCGATGAAAAATACGTCTTTTCGGAATTCTGAGTACGCCATCAAATCGGGCGTCTAATTTTACATAAAAGTCCCTTTGACATCAAATTTCTATCTCATCACCGTTTCAGGCTGCAAATTATTGAAAAACACCTCTTGTTTCGCATGTTCAAAAATGGAAGGGGTCGTACCGCCCCTCCGTCACGAGATATCAAAAAACGAACCTCGGATTCGTGATCAGGGACAAAAGTTACCCCTTAGGACAAAGTTTCACGCAAATCGAAGAGGGGTCGGGGCAACTTTTCCCGATTTCGTGTGAGTTGGTAGAGAATTACCCTTTTATAATTCACAATATGGTTATTAAACGATCCAAAATTTTGCATGCATTTTTACTGTTTTAGAGTTTTTTGAATGAAATACTCAAATTTTCACAAAATACCGTATTAAAATTTGACAATTTTCGAGAAAATACGGTATTTTGTGATAATTTGAGTATTTCATTGAAAAACTCTAAAACAGTTAAAAAACATGCAAAATTTCGAATCGTTTGACACCCATATTAAGAATTATAAAAATTTGATTATTTTCGAGAAAATACGGCATTTAGTGAAAATTTAAGTATTTCATTCAAAATCTCTAAAACAGTAAAAATACATGCAAAATTTTGAATCATTTGATACCCATATTGCAAATTATAAAAAACTTAAAAAAAAATACTGTATTTTGTGGTTTTTTAAAGTATTTATACTTTTAAACTTACCATATTACCTAAATAATATTCTCTATGAGGAAGCTTTAAAATTCAACATAATTTGGTTGATTTTAGCCAATTTGAGAAATATAATAAATATAAGTTATCGTCCGTTATCGTCGATAAAATGATCACCGATAGAATTATCGGAATAACGATAACGATAACGATAGATTATCGTTATCGTCCCGATGTTAAATAAATAAATATTCTCATTTAAAGATGTCAGCTTCCAGCAATTCATAGAAACAAGAGAAACAATGTGTTGTTTAGAACAAAAGTTGCTCAAAATCCTTAACCCGAAAAACATAAAAATATCTGTTGAAAAATAGTTTAAAAAATAAAAATATTCAAAAATGGGCAACATAAGGTTAATAATAGAAAATTATTCAAGTTGAAATGATTTTAAAATGCATAATTATTTCAATTGTTTTCAATTTTGAATCAAAATCTTTTACCTTAAATTTTCAAATTTGTATTCTGAACATAAAAAAAACACCTATCCCGTTAATCCGAAACTTAAGCAAAAAGTTCCTTCGGCGTAGATCTTGTACGCAAAGAAAGCAACAAAAAAACTATCAAAAGAAATCCTTTTCTGATCCTTCCTGCACACAGCCTAAAGAAGGATGCATCCCAGCAAGACAGCAGCGCGCTCGCATCCTTCGTCGCAAGAGAAAAAGGATACAAACGCATCGCAGACAGTAATCAATCAACCGCAAATCAAACGGATCACCTTGCCCATTCATCTGGGAAAAGAAAAAAAAGTTCTGTTATGAGCGCAAATTATGAATGAACAACACACCCTTCACGACCGGCCGAGAGAAATCGGTTACAGCGGGATGAAAAAATGGTTCAGGTCGTAAAAAATGTTTGAAAACCGATCAGCTGAAGTGAAAACATTTTAACACACAAAAATGAACAGCTTCCAGAAGGTCTTACGGTGGAAGATACAGTTAAAAGAAAGTAATCCCTTTTTGGATTTTGAAATTTGAGGAAACGAAAAAGGGGAAAAAATGTACAGTTGCTTTTTAATTAATTTATTTCTTCAAAATCCTTAAAGATAACATCGAGCAAAAATGGTCTCCCTCTAAAATTTTAAAAATTTGAACTCATTCGAACGTGCTCAAGTTGCTCAAAAGTCTCCTCAAACAGATCAAGAGGGATGCCAGCGAAATAAAGCACGGAAAAAGAGTTAAACCCTCTCTGTGATGAATTTTGGGAGGCTTCTTTGCATAAATCTACATATTGATTGCCTTCTCGAACCCCTTTGCCGCGGGCCCATGTACCCAAGTGGGTGCCTTTGTGAGTGAGTGTGTGTGTTTGTACTTAGTACATGTAGATATATTTCATCATCAACATCACCATCCGAAACGACAAAGTGTCATTCCAGCCGGGAAACGATTCCTGGCATTCCCAAGGAATAAGCCGCGAAAAACAACTCCAATGTATGAGACTTAAACGGGGGGTTTGTAAATTTGTTTTCTTTCCCGTGAGCATTTTCTTCATTTTTTTTTATATATCCTCAAAAATCATTTAAAAATTTAGATCAAAAATTAAGAAAATGATTTAATACAAAAAAAATCAAGTGATGGACCCCTCGTTACGCATTAAAAACTTACACCCCACGAGACGAGTAGATGAACAAAAAAAAAAGCGAGGGTAGAAAGAATCACCCCACGCTTTTTTTTCCTCATAACGTTTTCCTCTCAAATTCAACCCTATCAAATTTTAAAAAAACGCCGACGACAACATCAGTCGCTCGCGGAAGCGGTGCACAGGCAGAAATGTCTTGAACAGTGGACTAATATTAATGCCTCAAGGTTACGACTTGCATAATTTTCATTAATTTTCGTTTGACGATATAATTTTATGCGTAATTTACAACATTTTTAAAACAATATTTAATTTTTGAGACACATTTGCTTAAGATCGAAAATTCCTTCAGGGCCTACAAGAAGGGTACAACCGTCATATGCTGATTAATTTTGGTGCATTGAAAATTGAACTGAACACAAAGCATTGTTGTAAAAAGCTTAATAGTGTCCCATTTCATTATTAATGCAAAATTTTCATTCTTTGCTAAGTCATATATCAGCAATATGACAATAATAGATGGATAAGGATGAACAACATTTTTAAATACAGAAAAAAACACTTCTGTTGAATATTTAACCTCAGAAAATCACTATAACTCATAAATCGTCCACTATATCAAAAATTTACAAAAAAAAACATTTTGATTTGGAAATTACGAATTTAAATTCGATTTTGAATTTTACATCTAATGATTTCTTGATTTTTTTTGTTTGCACTTTCGATTCTTAAAAAAAAACACTATTTTTCCAGGAAAAACATTTTTAGGCCAAAACCAAAACGTCAGTGATACCCTACAGCTTAAATGTTGGCATTTTTTGTCTACTAAAACATATTCAAAAAATGAAAAAAACGAAGAATTTAAATTTTGCCAAAATTGAATTTATGTATGGGATAAAAAAATATTTTTTAAATGGGTAAATTAATTCTTTGTGTAAATATGGGTATTCGGCGCCGTCGCTCCGTGCCATACTCTAGTACACTTAGGAGCCCAGGGCGGCGAAGTCCTTGTAGTTAAAAAGGAAGACACTAGTGGTTGGTACTAGCAATGGTGGCCGACAGCTATCAAGTCAACTTCGTTTTTTTAAATTAATTTAGAGAGTAACTATTTTGCTCTAAATATTCCTAATCAGAACATTCAACTTTGCCGAAGACAACAAATCAATCAGAAAATCCCTTCTCGAGATACAGATTTTCGAATGTTTTCATAGCACATAGCTCATCAAATTTGTGTGGAGACTTGTATGAAGAAACTACTTATGCAAAATGGTTCATTTGGACATAAGGAATCGATTGACATAGTTTCATTCAATTTAAAATAAGTTTTTTATTGCGAAATTCTAGAAAACTGTACTCTAAATGTATTCTAAACCGTCTACAATCCATTTTACAATGTTTTTTCTTTAAAAAAAAATGTCCCCTTAAATATATATTTTAGAAAGCGGGTAATAAACAATAACTTTAAAAAATTGCAATAGTCTTGTTTCAATATTGATATCATACAACTTAAAATTTGATTAAGCTTTTCATTGTGGACTTTAGTGCAAAACACTCATTTCTAAATTTTCAAAACAACCTTTGAGTCATGGGTTTCCTATGCAGATAAGACCTTTTGAAAATTTAATCTAGAGTTCTTCATAATATATCATATTTGAGTACCGTTATCAGGGGTGACATTGGGTCTGGAGGTGAGATTGGGTCATACAAATTTCAGCATTTATGTATGACCCAATCTCACCCCCAGACCCAATGTCTCCCATAACCATGACGTTATTTTAAAAAATACGGTATTCTTTAAAAATAAATTAATTTGCACTGAAGGTTCTAATACAAAGAAGCCTATGCAAAAAATGAGTATTTTACGCTCAAAACTTCAATGTAGTGAGAATCAATACAAAATTTTGTGTTATTTTATACCCATATTGCCGATTATGACTATGACTATGATATTTTTGTAACAACTAAAATTTCATACTTTGCGGTTTGGACGTCAAATAACGCGAAATTTAGATTTTTTAAACTGTACTTGAAATTATAGTGTAAAGTACTCATATTTGCTGTACTTAATTTTTAAAAATGGTTTACTGTAAAAATTTAAAGTTTTACACTACGAAATATTTCGCGTTGTTTGACACCCATATTGCAACTTATAAATTTAAGGGTATTTTCAAAAACTATGGTATATTGTTTAGCAAAAAAATGAACATTTTACACTCAAAACTGTAATGTAGTGAGAATCCATACAAAATGCCGAGTTATTTGATAGGTCTGAAAATCAGGATATTAAAAAAATTGGCTATTTTCTATCAATAGATTTTACACTCAAAACTCTTATAAAAAGTCTGATAAAATAATCTGGCAGCGGGCTGTGGTTGATGTGCCCCGTTAAAAACAGAAAAAAATATAATTTCAATGCCAAACATATTCCTAATGAGTAATGGAAAATAATGTTTAAGATGCTATCAAATATTTATTAATTGCTATTAATTGTTTCGAGTACTTATTGATGACCTGGCGTTTTTATAATTTTTAAACAGCTTTAAAGGAGTTATATGAGAGTTCGATGGATTCAAGTCTTTTTTCAGAGCTGGTGTCAGAGTCGGAATCGCTAAATTTCCAGTAGCCGGAGTCGAAGTCGAAGTCTGTTTTTGACCACATTTGAATAACCCACTGTTCGTCATGCACGCAAAGAGCGCTGATGATCAACTCCAGAATGCCTTTGCCTCATCGTCAATTGCGAAAGGAGTGAGATGATTTACTCATTCCACCAACTTTCCGTCTCAGTCTTATATATCATTTCCCATCCTTTAGGGGTAGCCTCCAGTTGCAACCGACTGAACCGGGATGCTGCGTGGGAGATGCTGAAGAGATACTTTGCATACACCAGCTCTCAGTCTATGACGAAGTCCTGGCTGTTCTTCCAGCCGATGGAAACATCCTTTCTGTGCGTATCGGTGTGTGTGCGCGTGCTTCAAAAGTAAGATTTATGGTTATTAATTTTGCCTGTTAAGTAGAAAAAGTTGGGGAAGACACGGGACGCGTGTCTTATGTACTTGGAGGATGCTGATGGCAACGTTTGTCGTTCGTCTGCTTGGGTGGCTTCCATCCAACGCTCCCTCTTGGGGTAATGGATCCTTACTGTTGATGCCAAAGGGTGCCGATGATGGGTGGTTACTCCTTTCGTTTTTTTCGCTTTGGGAAGATGAAACGTCGTTGCCATGGTATCGCGAGTTCAAAGTGTTCAAGCCGTATTTTGAAACAAGATGCTTTCGGGGAGCTTATAAAAAAGTTCAATTTGAAGGAAGGTATTAAAAGGATTTAAAACCATGGTAGCTTTAAATTTATGCTAGATTAAGCTTAATTTTGTTTTTGCATCTTAGATTTTTTTCATTTAAAAAAAGCCAAACTCAATCGAGGATGTGAGTTGCCAGTTTTCAACCCCACACTAAACACTTTTTACAAAAACCACCTCCCAAAAAGGTTAAAGTTATACATTAACCAACAGCAAACATCAAACCGAAAGTTTACAGTGCAAATCAAAGGATAAACGGGACACTTTTTTTTGCCTTCGCCCAAAAAAGCATAAACTGAACCAACATGACATTCGACAAACAGAGCTGGAGAGCAAAAAAGCAGCATTCAATAGATCATCAACAAACACTATTATCGATGAGGATGCAATCTTTTGAGTACTGGAAAAAAATGAAAAGAAAAACAGGGAAGAAGAATAGAAAGGGATGCTGCACCTAGAGGAGGAGGAGGAGGACGAAAAAGGATACGTTTGCACAAAGAAAGGATAATGCGTTATAAAATAGTATAAATCTCTGAAGTTTGCAGCAGTTGGGCAAGGGCCTCAAAGTCTGTGTGTTTTGAGTAATGTTACATTCCTTCAAATCTTCCTCTTCATATTCTTTCAAGAAAAAAAAGGTTTCGGTTGTCTCTTGGTCGATCAAATAATTGAAGCAGAAGAGAGAAGGAATCTCAAAAATACAGCCGAAAAATTGTAAGAAAAATGAGACTCCTTCGCAAAAGGTTCGGAACGCGCAATGATTATGCACCTGGAAACTTCCTCCCGAGCACAGTTGAAAGTCCCGGGAAGGATTACCGGTTCGTCGCTCTGACTGACTGTCGAATGGTAGCGAATTGTAGACATTCTTTTGAGGGGTTTTTCTTAAGCTCAATGGGTTTCGGGATAGGAAAATATTTCTCGGTTGTTTGCGTGAAAGGCACCCAAAAATGCGCAATGGTTTGTCAATTGAAGGGGTTTCCAGGAATTTTGGGATGAATAATGGACTTTGGGAAGTAGTTTTGGGTGTCTGGTCATTTGTAGATTTATTTCTTCAAGTTGTTTTATGGAATAATGCTGCTTAAGTTTTACTTGGATATGCTTACGTATTTTTAATCTAAAATTAAATAATAGGTTTTTAACGTTTTTCAGAACTCATTTTTCTCCGTATATTTAGGATCTATGAGGGTTTTCAGAACCATCATGTTACCTGTAAGTTTACTAGCACGTAATTTTAGAAGAAATTGAGGTTTTCGTTAATGTTGTAGGCAAAGGTAAGGATAACTCGAAAACTCTAAACAATTTTACACATTTTTTTATTTCACACGTATCGTTTGCGCAAAAACATTATTTTTGAAATTTTTTATTTTAAATGAAAAGAAATGGAAAAAAATAATATTTAGAAGTGCTGAAAAGCTGTTGAAATAATCTTATTTTTATAGCTTGACAAAACGATACAAATAAATCCTTGAATAAATCATAATAAACGAAACAAAACATTACAGAAACTTTCATAAATTTCATTGAATTGCACAATTTTCGAGGAATACCTACCTCAAGTTTGAATTTTTGAGAAGACTTAGCTTTTTTTGTATTTTTTATCAATAGTGCTCAAGGTTGTTTTTAAAAGCTAAAAAATATGTTTTACAAAAAGTTCAGAAAATTTCTGAAGCGGTGATTTTTTTTTAAATTTGTTTTTTCTCCGATCCTTTATGAAAACAATATTTTCAAAAAATTTAAACCTAAACTAACATTTCAAAAGGGCGTTATATTAAATGTTTGGACCTTTTGGAATGTTAATTAATTTAATTTTTTTGAAAATATTGCTTTCGAAAAGATCGGAAAATTTCACAAATGTTTCATATTTTAACATTGTAAATCGGACCGTTAGTTGCTGAGATATTGGCATTAGAAAATGGTGGGTTATTTGGGTGAGACTAAGAAAACATCAATTTTCCTGTTTTTAAACCTTTGTATGGCAATATCTCAGCAACTAAGGGTCGTATCAACAAAGTTCAAAAAAGCAAAATATTGAGAATTTTCTCAGCGTTTCAAAAATAAGTTTTTCAAAAGTGGACAAACATGGGCACTTATAAAAAAAATGAATAACTGCGACTATTTTGAAAAAAGTTACCTAAAAATGACTATAACTTGAAAACAGTGCACTTTATCAAAATTTTACATGAGTACTTTTTAATTGCAAATTCGATTTTGCATCGAAAAATGAAGTTGAAAATTTGTTGCGACCAATATTTCGATTTTTTGAAAAAGATTGGATTGATTCAAAAAATCATAACTCGGTCAAAGATTTTTTGCCCATTCTGGAAATTTCTGAAAAATTGGCATCTGATATCCTATATCAGAAAATAAAAAAAATGTATTTTTTTGCAAATCAAGTTTTAGTGACAAAAATCACCAAAAAAAATTTTACCGTGTATAATTTTTTTTTAGTGTAGTCCTTATTTATACCTACAACTTTGCCCAATACACCATATCGATAAAAAAAATCCTTCAAAAGATACAGATTCTTGAATATTCACATATAATTTTTGTATGGACAGCTGCCAAATTTGTATGAAAAATTATATGGATAAACTAATGATGCAAAATGGCTTCTTTGGGCATACCAAAGGCACCAAACAAGTTTCAGCCGGATTATAAAATACAAAAAAAAATCGATGACCGAAATCTCAGAAAATTGCTCAGCTGTCTTTCAAAGCTCTAAAATGACATATTTTTTTTTTTCAATAATGATGTTTTTTGTGCAAATTGATTTCTTGTGTATAGATTAGGGTGTTTCAGCCAAACAAAAAAGTTCTCAGATTACGGCAAACCCTGGTTCCCCTTGTTGAGGATACCCATAGGGACTCTCATGCCAAATATCAGCCCATTTGGTTGAGAATTGGCCTGTCCCAAGCGGTTTAAAGTTTACATGGAAATTACTATGGGATTTTTGTGCTTTTCGTTCAATCGTTCCTACAGGTCAGGGGACAACATGGATTCACTCGGATTAAAGACAGGAGTATAGGGGATGGTCCAATGAACACATTCCAGAAGGAATTAGGGTTGTCCATTCTGTCCCCAAGGTGCGCATTGGATCGACGTCCGGTGTCTCCAAAACCAACGATTCATCCTTCAAAAGCATCGCATTTCCTTAGTATGCTATGACGGCTAGGTGAAAACCACGACGCCCCATATCAGACGGTGAACACGTGGCAGAGCATACACTAAAGTTTTGGCTCAGAAACATTCTTTAAAGTAATAAAATTATAATTATTGATGTTCCTGTAAGGATTTCAACTCTACTAAATAACGTAGCATGATGATTTTGTAATAATAATGCAATCGATGCCTCTCCACGTGTTCACCGTCTGATATGGGGCGTCGTGGTTTTCACCTAGCCGTCATAGCATACTAAGGAAATGCGATGCTTTTGAAGGATGAATCGTTGGTTTTGGAGACACCGGACGTCGATCCAATGCGCACCTTGGGGACAGAATGGACAACCCTAATTCCTTCTGGAATGTGTTCATTGGACCATCCCCTATACTCCTGTCTTTAATCCGAGTGAATCCATGTTGTCCCCTGACCTGTAGGAACGATTGAACGAAAAGCACAAAAATCCCATAGTAATTTCCATGTAAACTTTAAACCGCTGGGGACAGGCCAATTCTCAACCAAATGGGCTGATATTTGGCATGAGAGTCCCTATGGGTATCCTCTACAAGGGGAACCTCGGTTTGCCGTAATCTGAGAACTTTTTTGTTTGGCTGAAACACCCTAGTATAGATCTGAAATAAATAAAAAAACGGTTAAATTTAGCCAGAAACAACATGAAAAACTGAAAATATATTTGTTTTCGTTTTTTTTTCTGTTGTAAATCCAAGAATGTTAAATGTTTAGAATTGTTTTGAAGAAATAAGCGTGAACTTTGTAATAATAAAGATTACTTCTGAATTAAGTAGAATACAATACTATTCCACAATCCAAATTTTAAATCCTCCCGACAAATCTCTTCATCCAGCATGCACCATCAAGCTTATGCTACTTGTCCAAGATTTTTGTCCAGCTCCAGCAAGTTCCTCCCATCCCATAACCTCACTTTACCACGCTCCACCAAGTTTACTCGGGGTGACTTCTTGATGCTGACTTATGCTGAATTTTACGACCGCAACCATTAGAAGTCCATTAGCGGTTTTCGGTGGTTCGTCCAGGACCAACGCTTTTTTTACGAGTGAATTACCTTTCCGACGGGGTCCATCCAGGGGGAAGAGGGATGACCAACTTTGTTCGTCGCATGGCGTCAAATCGCAAGGTGCAGTCGCTGGAAATTCACTGGTTTGAAACTCTGCTTGGACAGACTTCAAAACATGCGTATTCTAACCTGAATTTTTCGAATTTCATTGAAATCAAGCACCTTCACACGAATGCGCCATCAGAGTTGCAGAACTCATCCGAACACGATTAAGACAAATGGACGTACTCAGCGTTCGTGAGCGATGCAAAGATGACAGTTGCGAGAAGGTCTGTCAGCAAAGAAGGTACACACTCTGACAGGGGAGTGCATCTAATTACCGTCAGTGCCGCTACTCTCGGGCATGTTGTAATTTGTCAAGGATGTGTTCCAAAAGCGAGGGGGAAGGTCGCGCAGGTCGCTTAAGTGACTGGAACTGGAAGCACTTAAGCACGTGCCCACGTTGTTTAATGCACTCATCTTCGCGTTTGATATTCAAATTTCCCCGCATTATGTTTCTTCATTAGTGGTGTGGCTTCTCTTTTATTCTCGAGTGGGGAGCCATTTTCAAGGGAAGGGATGCCATTCACCCTCTGACGCTCCGAAAAAAAATAACAACAATTGATATCACATGTTACATTTTGTTGATTTATTTGGTTGTTTCCTTTTTCCCTTTTCTCCAAACAAAGTGAACTGCACCTTAAAAGACCTCCTTGCTTTTTCTAAATTAAGGGTTCACCGCGCGTCTTTTACGGTTAAAAGGCTAAACCACACACACGACAGTAATTTACGGGCCAATCCTACCCTTTCCAAATTCGAAACTTTTTTTTTCTTTCGATCCTTCAAGAAGTCCCAGAGAAAAAAACGGCCGACAAACGGCAAAGCAAAGGTAATAATTACATTTCACGTTAATCCTTTTAGAGCGACCCGTGTGCCGAGAGAGAGGTTCGGGGAGCAAAAAATAACAACTTGAGCCAACAAGGAAGGGTAAAAAAGTAACCTGCGAGAAAGTAGGTTTTTTTTCTGCTGCTTCAACTTTGGGTTAGATTTGAGCCTATTGTGCAAGAACTTTCTTCCTGAAACGGGTAAATGATCGATTGTACGCACGCTCGTTCGGCGATACAGGTATCGGGATTTGGAAAGGATTGTTGTTTTTTTCTTCCTGGTTGAGGGGAGGTAATTTAATCCTTTTGCTATGGGATTTTCTGGTAGGGTTTTTTTAAGCACTGCGTGGGTGGTATAGGAACATTTCACTTCAGTTGAAGCAAAGGATCTAAAGAAATTTTTGGTTTTTAAAACTATCTAATTATTTTAATACTTTTCTTTCTTGAAAAAAAATTAACAAAAACAAAAAGCTCCTTAAAATCGGGAGGAAAAATATCAATTTATCAAAGAACTCATGAAAATATTTTTTTTTCTCATCTGTGCACCAAATTTTGAAATTGGACTTTCGATGTTATTAAAATCATAATGAAAAAACGTTATTGTTGATTTCAGATTAATTTTTAATATATTTATATTTTAAATTTTTTATCAAGTAGAATCCTTCTAGTCTTGCTTAGAGATACACACATTGTGGGATCGGAAAAAAGCGTAACAATAAGTATGATTTCATGAATTCTCAGATACTTTGCAATTTTTAATTAGTATCATAACTGATATAATTCTTGAGCTATTTAAGAATAATGTTTGCTAAAAAATAAAACATAAAATTAGAAAAAAATCAATCAAAAAAAATTAAACAATGGAAAACCGTGGCACTTTCGAACAAAGTCTGCTAGGAGATTTCATATCATCCATCCAAATTTTCTCAAGCAGATTTCCGTGTTCCGGTGGTGGAGCATGTCACCACGCCAACGGCCTGTCGTAAATTCTGATTCCGTCTGACATTACGGCAGCCTCTTATTCCTGGTGGTCTTGTTGAAACATTTTTACTGCCCAGTACTGCGCGACATTGTTTTACTTAAGATCACCGTACTCACGTCTATCATACTTTACGATGGTGAACCTTCAACCCCTCTCTCTTTGCTGTGGGGTCTTTTTCGCGTTATCCCCTCCAAGTTGTCAAAACGATAATCGTTGGCCAATCGACCATTTCCGTTATGATGACTTACGGTGTAAAATGAAGCGACCGTTACATTTTACGACATTTGTTCCACCAACTCTTCTAGACGACCGATTTGAGCCCACCTGATTACCCTTTTCCGGGGAATTTCCCTCCCCCCCCTCTTCCAGTTTCCCGCTAAAAAGTTTATCTTTATCGCGAACATACACACATACATTCACCCACCAAAGGTATCAATAATTTATCGCCTCTCGATTGCTACATTTGCCCACGTGGTCCCCCCACGGTACTCCCGCTGCTGCTGCTTCTGGGCCCTCTCATAACCATAACACACGCATAAATAAAACCACCACCAAGCATCTTTAACACATCATTACGGCAACACCCTCGACATCAATTCGCCAAAATATACATACAAGCTCCCGCACACATACCCTCCTCCGTATGAGGGATGCTGTCTCAGGGTGGTGTGGGGTAAAGTGAGTTTGCTAACTTCAACTAAAAACTAAAAACTAAAAACTAAAAACTAAAAACTAAAAACTAAAAACTAAAAACTAAAAACTAAAAACTAAAAACTAAAAACTAAAAACTAAAAACTAAAAACTAAAAACTAAAAACTAAAAACTAAAAACTAAAAACTAAAAACTAAAAACTAAAAACTAAAAACTAAAAACTAAAAACTAAAAACTAAAAACTAAAAACTAAAAACTAAAAACTAAAAACTAAAAACTAAAAACTAAAAACTAAAAACTAAAAACTAAAAACTAAAAACTAAAAACTAAAAACTAAAAACTAAAAACTAAAAACTAAAAACTAAAAACTAAAAACTAAAAACTAAAAACTAAAAACTAAAAACTAAAAACTAAAAACTAAAAACTAAAAACTAAAAACTAAAAACTAAAAACTAAAAACTAAAAACTAAAAACTAAAAACTAAAAACTAAAAACTAAAAACTAAAAACTAAAAACTAAAAACTAAAAACTAAAAACTAAAAACTAAAAACTAAAAACTAAAAACTAAAAACTAAAAACTAAAAACTAACCCATTTTTCAATCGGAGTAATTCTCTCATATTTCGTTATTTTATTTTTTATATTTTAATTTCTTTAAAGTTGTCATGCTTTCTAAGCGCTTTTCTCGAAACACAGAGTTGACTTAAGGTGTGCCACGATATTTCGAGATTTGATTCACCAAATTGGCTGCAATTTGCAATCGATAATGACTTTACATTTTTTTTAATAAAGCACACCGTGAACAGGCATTTGAAGGCGTAATTTTTCGAAAGAAGTTTTTTTTTTGCATAAAAATATTTATTTTTTTAGAATCAAGAGTTACTTTTTTAAAGAGATAAAATAGTAGTTTATGTAACAAGTTGCAAAAAGAAGTATTTTTCAGCACAAGTCGTACATTTATCCAACGAGGTTTACCGAAAATTTGCAACGAGTTGCTTACAACATTTTTTGCAATTCCAAAAAACGCTTTTTGAATGGAATTTTATGTCAATTATTCATGTGTTAAGTAAACTCGCCGTTTAAAACAATTGAAAAATGTTACTTTTCGATACTAGTGCTGAAAAGTTCAACTTTTCAGCATTCATTTCCTGAGCAGACGGAAATAACTTGGGAATAACATTTTTTGATATTTGAAAATACAAGGCCAATAACATTTTATGTTGTTTATAACAAGATTTGATATTCGTTGTTATGATTTTTTTGTTATTGGATTGTTATTGTAATAACAGACTAATAACATTTTTAGTCATTCTTCGAACAAATCTTTGTTATTATTTTTTGTTATTTTAACAACTAATCCGATCATCCCAATAACAGTTGGAGTTATTCTTCCATAACAAAAAATGTTATTCCAAAGTTGTTTTGGCTGTCAACCAATATCAGATCAATAACAAATTTTGTTATGATAACATAAACTGTTATTAAACTCTTATGCAAAAATGGATTTTTCAAGAAGATTCCATAACATTTTCTGTTATTTTAACAGTATTTCGTCAGCTGTGTGCTATCTTGTGACATAGACCATTTTGGTCGAAAATGAGTTAATGATGACGTTTTGCTATACTTAACAAGCACTACAAGATGCTTTAACCCGATTTTGGAAACTCGCTTCCGTTTCCCGAATATCGCAATACACACTTGTGACATAGACCAATTTATCCTCAAAGTGATCGTGCACACTTGTGACACGTCATACATGTTGTTGGAAAATGTGGAAATTTTGTCTTGTTTTTCACAAATTTATGTTGATACACACTTTCTGAAGGCAATGCAATCTTTTGTTTTTGAAAATATACTGATAATGTCGGTTAAACTATTCATTTAAGTCTATTTTAGTTTGTATGGGAATTCTGTGCACACTTGTGACACGTAGTACAATTTTACTTTCGAAACACACTTGTGACACGTGCTTTTCAGATTTTTGATTACATAATTTACTGTATCTTTTAACTGGTGTAACCAAATTAGTTGAAACTTGGAGTGATTGTTTAGCGATAGTATACGAACCGATTGCTTCAAAAAATTTGGCTCTATCATTCATAGTTTTGAAAATATTTATCATCGAACTTTAAAAATCGATTTTCTCGAAAAGTACTAAATAATCGTTGTCACAAGATAGCACACAGCTGACGATTTGTTATTGAAATGGCATGAATTTTGTTATTACCGTCTGCTCGGGTCAGGGAAAAGTAGGCCGTTTCGTTCCTCCAGAAGGACAGGAAAAGTTGACAGTTTCACAGCGGAATTGCAAAATAGTAGTTTATGCAACAAGTTGCAAAAAGAGGATTTTTTTCAGCACGATTCGTACATTTATCCAACGAGGTTCACCGAGTTGGATAAATACGACGAGTGCTGAAAAAATCAAGTTTTGCAACGAGTTCCATACAACATTTTTTGCAATTCCGAAAAACACCCATTGAGTGAAATTTTATGTCAAATTTCCATGTATTTCGTCAATAAATCGTTTAAGTCAAAAAAAAAATTCAAAAGTGTTACATTTCGAAACAAGTGCTGAAAAATTCAACTTTTCAGCACCCATTTCAGTGCTGAAAAGTAGAACTTTTCAGCATTTATTTTGAAAAGTGTTGCTATTCGATTCTGTTATGATAGGTACAGAAAAGTAGGCTGTTTCGTCGTTCAAGAATGACAGAAAAAGTAAGTAGTTTCACGACGGAATTGCAAAAAATGTTTTTTGACATTTTCAAATAGGATAGATTTTTTAATTTAATTTTTTTTCTCATAGAAAATATTGGAAAATCTCACAAAAGTTTAACTTTTAAACTCTGAAAATCAAATCAATAGTTTCCGAGCTGAGTACCGCTAGTTGAAAATGAGAGCTAATTCGATGATGCTGGAAAAAACTCATTTTGCTCAAACTTTAAGCGATTACATCTCAGCAACCAGCAGTCAAAAAAGGAAAATTGTAACAAATTTTCTCAGCGAACGTTGCTTGGGGGTTGTTTTTCTTCATGCTGAATTTGTCAAATTGCATTCAAAGAATTTTCGAAAAAATTTGCCTAAAAATGCCTTTAACTTGAAATCGGTATACTTTATCATGTATAAAGTCAATATAGATTTTGCATCATAAAAATAATTTTGCAATTTGGTTTGGCAATATTTATTTTTTTCTAAATTTCATAATTTCGGTACCAGATTTTGCACCATTTGCAACCGTAAACTATAGCTCAAAGATGCCTTTTTAGTCCCCTAAAACGCATCAAAAAATTTCTGAAATGAAATTTTTGATGATAAATAGTCAAAACAAAATCGGGATTATTTTTCCGTTTACATTTTTTCTAAAAAATCGTAATACCTTTAACTTTGCAGAAGACTTAAATTCGATCAGAAAATCTGTTCACAACGAACAAAATACAAGTAGGTTGGTGAAAAGGTACAGAATTACGAATCGATTTTCGATCAATTTACGATTGTATAACTTCCTCAATGCTTTAGAATGTTCTTAATTTAAAATACGTATTCTTCAAATGTAATTACTGAAAAACATTGTAATTTCGATTTGATTTGGGGATAAAATTAAAATTGTAAGAGGTCGTAATGGCTGTTACGACGTATTGCAAATTGACACAAGATTTGTACTTTAGTTTTTCATGGTGATTCTAATTTACAACTATTATAAAAGACAAAAATCATTCAACCCCACGCTCCCTCCAAGATCTAGCAGCAAAAGAGTCATACAAGTCACATACGAACTCAAATCGCCACCTCTTTGCCTCACTCGACCTCAGTCGTATGGAAGCAGCCCCCGAAATTATGCTATGATCCTTCCGCACACCGCACATCGAACGAATTGGCAGCACAACTCAAACTGGTGGCGAAGCAGAAAAAAAGAAGGGAAGAATCGCGCCGGGATGCTCAACGAGAGGACGTAAAAGACGAAACGTCCTCGCCGTCTACGTAGTCGAGAACGAACCGAGAAGCCACACTAGGCATAAACATCAAATTTTACGATATTGTTATATAATTTCATCATTTTCCTACCACATTCCTCGAGAATATGCTCTGCCACATATGCTCTTCCTTCAGCATCGGTGGATGTCCTCGGAGGAGTTTGGGTGTCTGGAATTGAGTCAGGAAGGACGTCCAACCTGACTCGCGGTTTTTTTTTTCGAAGGGGAAGGTAAGTTGAATTAGCCTAACTGAGCTAATTTTTGGTTTAGAACTTGTGTATTGCTAATTTGGCATTTTAAACAGAATTCATGTAAAGAACGACGAAAAGTTCTGCACCAGGTAAAAATGTCATCTGAACCAACAAAAAAAAGGTTCTTTCACCACACCAGCAACCGGCAGCCAATTGCCCGCCAATTGATCCTGAGGACGTAACGAGATAACAATCTTCCAGTTCCAAAGAACCAACATAGACTTATGTAGCTCGTGCTCATATCCCTTAGGATGAGCATGTGCGTTTCGCTATGCAATGCTCAATTGAGGCTATTTTACTTTAGCGACAAATGACGACAAACAAAGCATCGCCAGATCAATCTTCAATCTTGATGAAACACGTTTTTTTGCTTCTTTTTGCATCATGTGTTATGTTAGGGAAAGCATAATACCAAAACGGTAAACTCCGACGACGACGATGTGTTTGCTTTCCAATTATCGGAGAGAAGATTGGAAGTTTATTGTTCCTCGCTTAGAAAGTGTCTCCGAACAGGAAAGGATATTCAGCCTGAGGAAGCCTGCAAGGATTGCAACAACTAGGACAGATGCATTCGGTTTGAACGATCTGATAAAACTGATCCTCAGTGGGTGAGTTGAAAAGAACAAGTATGTACAACTCACATCATCAGAAACGTTCAAAATTCAGAGTAGGTCACGGCGTGGCTGGAGCAAATTATTGTAAACCGAGACTCCATCGGAGATTTATACGTAAAAAGTTGTGACTTATCGTCCTGAATCAGAATCTGTATACTTGAAAACATAGCAATTCTCTACGAAATCGGCCGATTTCGTGCATTTTTATTTTTTTAATCGACTCAAACTTTTTGGAGGCCTTTCCTATGACTAAAGAAGCCATTTTGTGTAATTGTTTCATCCATAAGAGGATTTTTTTTTCAAGGAATTTTCTAATCGGTTCGACTTCTTCGGCAAAGTTGCCGATTGCACAATACATCAATTTTGCAAAAAAAAAAAACATATTTTTATTAACATTTGAAACTTTTTGATAGGTTTAATGGGACAAAAATTGCAACTTTTAAGCCATAAAAAAAGGACAAATATTTTGCGCCGGGTTATGGTTTTAAAAAAAAAGATGTTTTTTGGAAAACAGAAATTTTACTCGATTTTTTTACTTCAGATAGATACATAGATAAGATATAGCCATTTAAAGTTTTATGTTAACAGAAAAATTCCCATTTTTCGAATTAAAATTACCCATTTATGAAAATAGTTTTTAGGAAAGTTGAGAAAATTTCCAATAAAATTGCCTAAGATACATTGAAGATTGTACCTCTAGTTGCCGAAACACAGCAAAAAAGAAAAAAAAACAGGAAATTAAAGTTATTCTAACTCTTGATTCCAAAATTAAAAATAACATTTTTGCCTTTCTCACCACAATTAGTAAAAAGTAAATCTTTCCCAGTTCCTGAGGGGAACACCCTTGAAGAGTATCGGGGCCGGCATTTACAAAGCGGATTCAGTGGCAGTTTCATTCTCAACTTAATGTTAACATGTTAAGGTTAATGTTAACATTCCATAGGTCGCCTCCCTAAGGTGTCGTGATAAGGTCCAGTTTGTGACGGTACACTACCTTCCCTTTACTAAGCAATCGAATCCAGAAGGGAAAGGATCACCAGTTGTGTTGGTCCGAGCCGGGATTTGAACCCCGATCTACCGCTTAGAAGGCGGAAGCGTTACCACTGGGCTACGTGGCTCCACAATTAGGAAAGGCTATAAAATCACTCGAAAAATGAACTTCTTAATTAGACTTCCTTGACCAACCTTCACGTATACATATCGACTCAGGATCAAATTCTGAGCAAATGTCTGTGTGTGTGGTGGGATATTGATAAAAAAATACACTGGATTATCGCGGCAATGCCAATGGCTGAACCGATTTTGTCCGTTTTGGTCTTATTCGATCCGTCTTGGGGTCCCATAAGTCGCTATTGAATAATATAAAGTTTAGGTAAGTACCTCAAAAGTTATGCTAGAAAAACATATTGACTTAAGTTCGGAAGATTGTAAAAAGAGTAGTTTTTGTGAGAAAACCTGTCATGGTATTGAAAAGACCTGTCTAACGAGTCTAAAACATTGAAGATCTGACAACCCTATCAAAAGTTATAAGCACTTAAGTGTTATTTATTACACTTTTTGATGAAAATGATGTCCTTTTCAATCATGCAATCCATCGTTAGATGTGTAATCAAAAAACCTTTCCAATGAGTGCAATAGGATGAAAATCTGACAACCCTATCAAAAGTTTATTAATATGAGCAGTGCTGAAAATGTCAGGGGTCTTGACGCGAAAATCGGCGACGCTGACACGAATTTTTCAGATCCAGTCACTGAATCGCAAAACCGTGACATAAACAAACCCGGCGCAGTCGTGAGTGCCCTAGTTCATTGAGCAGCTGCAATGCGAGGCAGTAGTCGACCAACGCTCATTCGACGTTGCACGCACACACATAAAGAAACAAGTTTTTACACAAAAAGTTTGTATTTATACTTGGAAATGTATTTTTGAATATAAGTTATGGTTGTTTGAAGTGTTTTGCACAGTCTTGAACCATTCAATTGTTTAAAAATAGTCAAAATAGTGTTTAAAGAGGATTTTACGAGTCAGTCATATGACACGAATTGAGTGAGTGTGGCTCATTTTTTCACGTCTCGCATTCTCCAGCAGCCGACCGGCACGAGTCAGAAGGCAGTGGTTGAACGGACACAGTAAGCTTACAGTCACATGCTAGCAGTGAACTGACGTTTTGGTTTGCTTCATGTGTACGCTGGGTTGGAAACTTTTTGCAGGCCTGAATATGAGGAAGTCACCAACCACCTTAAGGTGGATTGGGCATGGTTTTTCTATATTTTTGTCTATGTTTTTCTGTGGCTCAAATGATGCAGTTTTCCCCCTAACACAAGATAATTTACAAAAATAACATTGATTTGTGAAATAGATTTTTTTTGTAAAAAATAAAGTTAATTAAAAAAATCGCGGTTACCAAAGTACCGTTAAATACTGCTCGCTTATTGGGCTGATCGAAAAATGGCGAGGGGAACGACAATGCATTATATTTTTTTAATAAAAAATAAAATGAAATTAACTCAAAAAAATCCAGACTATACTCTTTAAAAATCTTTACAATATGACAAGAAAAGTACTGTACTGCCCCTGATCGCATAAATGTCCCATATGCATTTTCATCGCTTTTGAGTTGATGATGCAGTTTGGTTCAAAATCTTGTGCTCTTTCTGAAAAGCCTACAACATCCAATAGTTTGTTCAAGAAATCAGGAGGAAATCCAGTTTTTTCACGAAAACTTTACACGTATAAGGCTACGTGGGACAAACTTCAAATGCGTTTTTTTCAGCTTGCTGTTTTTGCATATGGGACATTTATGTGAACACGGGCAGTGTAGTCCTCATCAATACCTACAACCTTGCCGAAGACACCAATCCGATCAGAAAATTCCTTCAAAAGATACAGATTTTCGAAAATTTTCGTACCATGTTTGTATGGGTAAAACAAACTCGTAAGTTTTCATTTTCAGCTATTTTTTTTTAAGATAAAATAATTTCATTTTTTATATTAAAAAAATCAATTTTTGTGCTCGTCGCTTTTTGAAGTTTTGAGAAAAACGTGTTTGACCTTGAATAAACAATAAAAACACGTTTTGCTTGGCTGGCCATTCTGTGCTTTGTCCCGAAATTTGATTGAATTTGGTTGCCGGAGTCCCGAGAAATAATGTTTATATCAGTCGGGCATGTATACGTGTGTCAAACGCGTTCCGACTAAAATCTCTTTGACCAGTTGTCGCACTTGCAGCAATTCCCAGGGTGTGTAAAAAAAACACAGTCAGATTGAAACTTCTTTCATATGAAGCGTGACAGCAAGGCACAGGATTTTAATTGTTTTTGTTGAATATCTCAGGACAGATATTCAATTTTGGGGAGCTGGGAAGGTCAAAAGGTGTTTACTGAAAGGTGCACAAAAACGGAAATTTGTACCAAAATCGACGTGCGATTAAATAGCACGATTGCGACGATTTTTAAAAAATCAACTAAAACATTGAATAAAAACCAATTTCCGTCTTTTCCACCGCCTGCTCGGATCCCGGGTCCAGCTTTCAATCCTTTCGCAAATCAGCATAACAATGAACAAAGTAAAAATCCTTTCGCTCACAGCTTGCTCGGATTTCGTTCATTCGTAATTTAAAATCGTCGAGTAAAAAAACTGTGAGGGGTGAGTTTTTTCACCCGTTCCTTCAGCCTCTACCCTCACGAAAGGGGTGACTTTTTTCTATTCAAATTTTTTTTCTCCGACGTTTTTCTGTATGCCAAACGCATTTAGAAGCGATTTAACCCGTTATTTTTTATTCGGGCGCGTTGTTTTTTATTTTATTCAAGTCTTTTTTCTCTTGTTCGACGTTCAATCTTCGTGGGTAGCATGTGCGCCTAATGTTGTTTAGTCAGTGTTCCGTTTCATGAGGGTAGCAAGTTTTTTTTGTTGCTGTTCAGGTCCTGGCAGTTGAGGATAAAAAAAATTTAAAGCTGAATCTGTGAGTAGCACAGTTTTTTTCTCCTTCTCTCTTAGGGAAATGGAATTATTAGATTAGAAAATGTGTTTTAATTGTGTGTGCGCTCGCGTGCTGCAAATGTTTGTCACTTGGCTTTTTTTCTACTTCTTTTTTCACCTCAGGTTGGCTTTTGATTTCCCTTCGGAAAAGAAGTGTACCCAGAGTGAGAGAGTCCTTAATTAAGGCAAAAGGGTATGCCAGGGTGGTGTTTTTTTTTTGTTTCTTCACGTTGGAGCAAAAAATGTTTGTTAATACGAGAAGCTTGAGGTTTCCGGAGCAAACTGACTGCCCTTCTTGGACTAACAAGAAGGGGTGACATTTTTTTCTCTGCTCAGGCTTCTATTGTTTCTTGAAGGAGAATTAGAGGTTTATTATTATTATTATTATTATTATTATTGTTTATTCATGTAATGTAAGACACAGTCTTATAAAATATTACATCTTGATTCAGTATGATAAATTCACAGCTTCGTAACCTTAACACTAATACTATTTATAATTACTATTTTATCTCGAATGCGTTTTGTTAATCCTAATCGTTGAGTAAGTTTAGCAATTGTCTCTTGAAGCAAGGAATATTTCTACATGATTTTAAGTTTGTAGGTAGAGAATTCCAGGTAGATACGCCTCTTGCAAACAGTGAACCATTATAATAAGCAGAGGAATGATTAGGTATAATAAAATTATTCGTTCTCTGATTACGAAAAGGAACTAGTTTGGTAAAAAGATAGTTGGGTTTTTTACTATGAATTATTCTGAAAAGTGTAACTGAAGAGCGAAATTTTATGAATTGGGAAAACGGACATCCTAAGAGATTACTTTGGTAGTTTGTAACACTATCATATCTTGAAAGATTATATACATATCGAACACATGCATTCAGGGCAACTCAGGGTTTGGCAACGTTGACAGAGGATTTTAACGAGAGCAGATGTTGGGGACTTTTTTGCCATGAATTAAGTGAGCTTATTTGGCGGTTGAATTAGGCAATCAAGGTTTTTGAAGAATGGCACAAATCCAATAAAAATATTTCCAAATAGACAATTTTATAGCAGCCTCCATTATGCTCAAAAATCGCTTTCTTTCTCTTCCTTTTAGATTAAGCTCTAATTGTCTCGCAACACGTGTATAAATAACGGCAGGTGTTAATCTTATTTTCTCCTCGAGGAAAATGCATCCGGACAAAAAAAGCATAATTCCGTTCTTTCTACCTGGATTAATCACCGTCGCATCCCCTAAGATAAAAAAAAAACTCCTCGAAACCGCATATGAACACGTGTGTGTTTCCTTTGAGCACACGCCAGACTCCTCTCGCTCTCTTTCTATCAAAACATGATCCGGCGCGACGTGTGCCGTTATTTATCTCTCTTCGCCGCCGCCGAGTTTCCTTCTTCTGCTGAGATGTAAGTCTCTTGCATTTCACCTTTTCTTCGGAGATCCTTGTTTAGGTGTAGTGTAAGTTTGCTGGTGAAGAGACCACTTTCTTGGTGTAACTCTTAAAAGGTGGTGACTTTTTTCTTAATTTGTAAAATTAAAGTTTAAAAAATTCTTCTATTCAGTATGAAATAAAAAGAAAAATGAAATATTTTACGATGTTCGATGAGGTAGGTTTTGAAACATTTCTTCCTATCCTACACAGTATACAAAAGGTTTAATTTTGGAAGGTTGAAAATGGTATGATCGAATTTTATGTGAAATGTGAATCTACACATAGAAAGACGTAAATTTATACATTTTTATAGGTTACACATATTTTCTGAAACTAAATGTGTCAACACTAAAAAGATACATAGAAAAACATTAAATTAGGTAGAAAATTGAGACAAAAGATCAAACTTTTTGGAAGTGAATTGAGGGGATACATAGTAGGACTAATGTTTTTTCACGACAAACAAATTGATTTTTTCGATTTTTAACAACAATGTTGTCGATTTTGTTACAAATTCGACATCATAGATTTACAAGATTTGCTTACAGAATTTGCATCCGTGTATCTATGATGGTTCTGGACATAGAGCCCAGAATACTAAATTTAAATGAAACATAATCAATCTCTTCTATGAACAACTTGTAGAAAACCATTTTTTTTTTTTGGTTGATTCATCTTGAATAAAGATTTAAATGTTTTTTTTTTTTTTTCATGAACAAACATGATCGCCCAATGGCCAACCGAGAATGATACCTTTCATAGCCTTAACGATTCTTTCAGTTATCCTAGTTTAATTGAGATTTAAATAATTTATACATCAAATTAACATGCAAAAATATTGCGCGTATTCCCCAAAAAGACACGCGGCATACCAGCCTCGAAACGACGCGCCGCACTTTCGGCAAATGCGCGCTGTCAAATCCCATACTGCGCGATTTGTTTTTGTTGGTCTTCTTCTTCGAATTGCATGGCATTGTTGCCGGGTATGTTTTTTTATTGCACCAAAAGTGTAGAAAATCGCTGTCAACAATGTCTGCGGCACATTCTGAAATGCCGCGCGGCGTGTACCTTCGAGAGAAACGGACAATACCTCCAAAACTCAGCACATCCTGAGCGGCATAACTACCAAAAGTAAATAATTAGAATAAATTAAAGATAAACAGGAGTTTGAGTGTTCAGAAAACTTTAGGCAAAATTACATTTGTAGCAGTTTTTTTTGTATCTTTTGACATTGATTTATCCAGAAAATTATTTAATTGTGAACTAAAAAATAATCAAAATGACCATTTTTTCTTGAATTTCTCTCGTGCAACTTGTTTATCGTTTTAAAAGTTTTCAAAATGATTATTTACAGAGATTTGAAAAAAATTGCTCCGGCAGCTTTGTTTTGCGTTATATTTCATTTAAGTTTTGAATGACGTTTTTTCACATTCATTTATGAATTTTTTGTTATAAAAAAAATAAACCACAAGTTGAAAGTTCACATTTTTCATGAACATTGGATTTATCTTGAGAGTCTTCACTTTATATTTTTGCTTAAACGGTTGAACCCTTTCAGGCCTGAATTTTTTATGACAATATTACTGTGGGTGCGAGACATTTCGCCGAATATCGTTTCGACGCCGGTTGTTTCATCGAAGGTCATTTCGCCGAATGGACAAAAAATCGTAAAAAGTACAAATTTTTTTGGAAATACACGGCAAACAAAAAGAAAACATGTACATCCCAGATATTTTGTAAATGTTTTATATCACTCTACCACAACCATCAAAAAATTCATAGGGTCTGTTTATAATGCAGGTACAATTTTTTATTCAAAGCAATTGTTTAAATTTTAAATGTTTTTGTAAGTTTCAGCATTTTTTGTTTTTATAAGCAAATTGATAGAATTATTTCAGTGAGTTTTTGCATTCTTTCAAACATAATTTTGAATCAATTCTGTGAGTTTTGGGATTTTTGAAACCAAGGATTTTTTTGGAAAATGATCATTTTTCCAAAGAAAAAAAAAACATTCTGTGAGTTTTTGCATTGTTTAAAATGTGAGCAGTTCTTTTAATTTTTAGCATATAATTTTGGTTAATTTCTTATAGTTATTGCAGCAAATTGTTGTTTTTAAGAAAATTATTTGAATTCTTTCTGTGAGTTTTTGCATTCTTTCGAATGCGAGAAGTAATTTACATTTAATATTATTACATTATTATCTTGATACTCCTTCTACAAGTTTGCATACTTAAGTGCCAAGATAGCATTGCAGCGGGAAATACCAAACATAATACAAAAAAGTTTATTTTTGATGTAATTCGGAGAAACGTTCAATCGGTGAAATGAACCAGATCCGATTTGAGTGAGTGATTTTTTGAAGGCCACGTAGTTTATGCAACAAGAAGTTCACTTACGGGTGCCACGAATCTCGAGATTGGTTAACCCCTTCTGGCTTGATCCAAAAATCTAAATTTTCAAGAGTAGCCTATATTTTTCGGATGGTCCTCCAAATCATTGTGTTATTAGTAACAAACATAAAATATCTCCAGAAGTATTGAAAAATAACAATTAATATTTAAGTCAGATAATTCTCAGCAAATTGAATTTTTGGTCACCTTAACCTTAACGCTGCAGATTCTAACTGTAGAAACTTACTTTTTTCTTACCTCTAAAATCACAATTTAGGACACTCAACTGTACCTCTGTTGCATCTTATAACTGTAATACATTAAAGGTTGATGTTTTTAAGCTCCCTCCTATCTTTTCTTTGCTCGAAGACGCAAAAACAACAAAAAACAGAGTGAAAACAAGCTGTACGCTCGAACACCGGTTCTCGAATTGAGATTTCCAATCGAATCGACCCCGGGGCAACTGGTTTGGCATCACGTCGATGTCACCCCGGTGTGTGGCAATTAGGAAGATAGTGCAGATAGACGGGATTTGTACCATCCCCTGGCTACAAGACGGCAGACGGTGATGAGCCACTGGCTCATTGAGCCAGGTGAAATAAATTTGTCTGAATTGAGGTTGTTTTTTAAAGATTAAGAATTAATTATGATGTTGTGTTTATTTGTATTTCTCAATTTTTATTCATTCATTCAATGTTGAATTACGTGTTTATTCGAAAAGGGCAATAAAATCGATTAACAGTTCGCAGCAATGAAATCGCCAAAAGAACTTATCAATCGTCTTTCAAATGGTCCATTTCTTACCTGACCAGGCATGGGGGCAAGTTTCGACGTAAAAACTTCAATCTACTTAACATAAAATTTTAATATCGTAAATTAGCATCCAAAGTCGTCACTTGGTGGTGGAGCATTCCGAAATAAGGTGGAAATGAGACAAGTATTCAGGGGATCCTTTTCGCCCCCCACCAAGTGGACGGGACACTCCAAGCGCAGGGATTTTCCACCCGGTTTTTCCTTTCATTTTCCGATTGGTCGCCGCCAGCAGCAAAGGCAAGAGTCAAACAGAGAGCGCCCGAGAAAAAAAATAAAAATATTTCAAAGGAAATCGAACTCGCTTTGATTGGCTATTAAAAAAGTTTTGTAATTTAACTTTGTCTTTAAATGTCTGGTCTGCTGTAAAGAGGCAGGGGTGAAGCGGAAGACCACCCACTTCTCCAAGCTTCAAATTCTCCCCCACAAAATGGTCCACAGGTTGTGTGGGGGTAAATTGCGGGGTAGGCAAGCAACCCATCCGAAGCCGGCGTCGGAAACTTTCCTCCTTTCTTTTGCCAACGAGAATGGCCTCCTAGAAGTACCTACGCGTGTACTTTTTTATCTTTTCAATTTTTAAGATTCTCATTGAACTTATTTTTCACTCAATCCTCAAAACCAGTGTGGTGGCGTCGAGTTTATTGGGGAGAATTCGAAAAAAAACACGGAGCTTGTTCAAGCTGACCAAAGAGCAAACTGTTGGTTGCCTTTGGGGATCACGATGGATAAATTTGTGAATATTTAAAAAACCCATTGCAATTTATTTATTATTTTAACTTTAGGCTGGTACAAATGTTATTTAAAGTTTTTATCACCTTCAAAATTGGCCCGAAAAATCAGGGGGCAAACAATATTTTTTCAAAAAAAACTTCAATATTTCAATAGAATAATCGATAGAATTTCAATAGACCTGATTAATTTAAAATGCATTTCCCTGCGTAAAAAATCCTTTTTAGCATGTTTGGGTTGATTTAAAAATCTTTTGAATTTTTGAAAATTTTCGATGTTTAGTATCGCTAATAGTTTTTTTCACTAATGATTGCAAAACATCTGAACTAGTGTAAAATACATTTTAAAACACGTTTTGCATTCAAATGTTGAGACTGTGGCTTAGCATTTCATTTTTTTTTTTGCTTTGCTTTGCGCAAAGTAAGACCAATCGTTCACAAACTTTTGGGAGTTGTTTAGGATTCCAAATATGTTACCTTTTCAGCTAGCAACACTTTCATTGATATGTTTCAAGCGCAATTTTTTTTTTAATTATGCGGTGTTTCATAAAGTTTGTCCATTCCTGGACATCCCAGGGCTTTAGAATTAGAAATAACGGATTTTTTGTTTTTTTATCAAATAAAAAACTTTTTAAATTTTGGCATTTTTACGAATTCATTAATATTTTTGCAATTTTTTATAAGTAGCATAAATAATGATACATTTTGATTTATAATTGAACTTTGAAATGAGAAACTAGTGGAGGGATTAAACCTTAAATAAAACTTGTACCAGCCTCATTTTGAAGGAAATAAAATAATTTTATTTATAAACATATGTTTTGCAGCAAAAGAAGAGATAATTCTGTTTTTTTCAGTCATGAAAAACGTAATTCGAAGAAATTAGTGAATTTTCGAAAAAATATCAAGAGCTATCCCATTAGAGGAAAATACAAAGAAACAAACGCAAGTTTTTTTAATTTATATTTTTTTTAATTATAAATTAACGAATAATCAACTGGTTTAAAGGATTGTCAAAAAATGCAGAAATAAAATCCCTTTAAATGCACTATTTTCAACAATTGATTGTAAAAATAGTAAGACGATTAATTTAACATCATGAGCGTAAGAGTTTTGTAGTTCACAAGTTTATTAAACAATTCATGCATATAATTCAAATATTTTTCAAAGTTCGTAACGCACCTTCAAAATCGGCCCGGAAATTCAGGCAAAACATATGTTTTCAACAAATTTAAAAATGTAAAAAATCAAAACGAAAAAAGTAGTTTAATCAACTGAAAACAGTTGAAAAAAGCGTTTTTCTGATGGATAGATTAATTCAACTATTTTAAACACATGAAACAATTCTTTTCACATTGTGTTAATTAAAAAAACAGATTTTGCTTAATATTACATTTTTAGAAATAAGTTTAGAAAACGTGTTTTCATATTTTGTGGTAGATTTTCTGATATTGTCAAAATATAAAATAGATAAGAATTATAAAGTGCTGGAAAACGCATTTTTGTTAATTCACATTCAAATTTTAAAACAATCTAAACACGGTGTGTTTCCTAGAGCAAACTTAAAATAAAAAAATCAGCAAGTCTGATTTCAGAAACTTTTTATTAATGCTAAAATATTGGTCACATATCGACGCTGTCGTGCTAACTTGTCGCACGTTTTTTTTACGTTCCGAGAAAAACGCGTTTTAATGTTTGACCTTGAATAAACAAAAACGAGAGCACGATTTGTTTGGTTGATCATTCTGTGCATTGTCCTGAAGTTTGGTTGAATTTGATTGCTGGTGTCCCGAGTTATAATTACAAATGTTTACGGTAGTCGATCTCGTACTTGTGTCAAACGCGTTCTGACTAAAATCCCTTTGACCAGTTGTCGCACCTACTTCAATTTTCAGGGTGTGTCAAGATAGCACATCAAGATTGAAACTTCTTTCATATGAAAAGTGACAAAAATGCACGGGTTTTTTCGGTTTTTATTGAGGATTGATATTTTGTGGATCTGTGAAGGTCACAAGGTGAGGCATTGTGAGCTGCACAAAATGGCGTTCTTAACTCAATTTGATCCAGAATGCATGTGCGACAAGTTGGCACGACAGCGACGTTAGAGTCTCTTAAGGCTTATTTATAAGATATAAACATATATACATATATAAGATATATACATGATATATACATGAATCCATCTATTTTCAGTGGGTTTTCTTAAGAATAATTTTATAAAATCGAATAAAAAGCTTAAAAAAAATCAGTTGCTTTAGACTCCCGACGTAATATTGGACGTGGTGCCAACAATCAGACTTGCCGAATTTTTACCTTGATATTCTCGGAATAGTACACAGTTTGCCTAAAAAATACAAAATAAGGAAAGATGAGAGTCAAAAAAGCATACAAAACAAATAGGATCCAAGAAAGGTACACAGCTAAAAAAGTAGTAATCCAGCTGCGTGTAAAAGGCCTGGGTGTAAAATAAATATTGCATTATTTTATGCAATTTTATGTAATTTTACACCCTGAAATATGTAGCCCGTCAGTATGGGAAACCTACTTGACCGAAATGTCAAGCTCATATATGCGTTTATCCTCACAGCTTTTCATCGGTCTGATGGCCGTGTGGGCTAAGGCACCAGTCCCTACTGTTGGTGCTGGGTTTGAATCCCGTCGGTTGCAACTTTTTTTAGCCTTCGAAAAAAAATTACATGCAGTGTGTAATATTAACTGTTTATTTTGACAAAGGTGATGTGCATGCTTTTGCATGCGATTTTACTATCGGATTTTTTGCTGTGTATGTCAAAACGCGAAAAAAAACTGGTAACAAGAGAAGTTATCTTTTGCTTGATTCACAATAAAATTCACAATGAAATTCGGAAATAGTTGAAGAGATTTAATTTTTTGCATAACCCTGAAGTGTTTTAAAAATTGTAATCACGAAAGCACTTTTGCGCCCAACTTTACATCAAAGTATTTCCAGAGAGCCAAGCCTCCTGCCACGCTCGCGCGTTCGGCTCAAACTGTCTGCTCTAGTCATTTAATATAAGTTGAAATGAAATCGCAGAAAATTAAAAGGAAAATTTTTCCCTTTCTTTTATGATGATTTTTTTTCCTTCATCTCTTCTCACTTTCGTCGTAGTTGTTTGAATGTTCTTACAGCACTCACACCAACTTGCTCGCTTTCTTCCAAGACTTTTTTTTCTTCTTTTGCGCGCTTGAGCGCTTATTTTTAATTTTTTTCTACTTTTCCGAGATTTGTTTTCCTTTCACTCGGCGGCAGCAACTTTGGTACAACCAACTGGCCACGCGGACATCCTCCGCCCCTCCCCACCAACTTGATTCGTCCGCGGGGTCCGAAAAGTACCCTGTCCCTCGCCACCACCCCTTTTCCCCTCAGAGGTTGAGCAAAGCGAACCACTTTGAAATTCAAAGTGAAAGAAAGAAAAAAAAATCTGGAAATAAGAAAGAAGAGCTTTTCTCAATTTGCTGGAAGCAAATAAATTGAGAAACGAAGAAGCGAAAAAAAAAATCAGAAAAGGCTCTCGAGCGAAAGAATTAAAAAACAAGCGATCAAAGTGCAAAACATTTGATAATGAGCTCTTCTGAGTGGGTGGGAGAGGGGGGGTGGCACTTGATGAGCGGAGGAGGCTTTGGCCCCATGGAAACGGTCACTATGGTGGTGGTGGTGGTGGACCAGACTGCAGCAAAAAGCGCGGGACTAGCCTAGAGGAAGTTTGAAGAACCAACAGAAAAAAATGAAGCAGGAGGAAGGAAGGAAAAGCTTTCAATTAGTTGAGAGATGTTTCTCGTTTGGAGCCACTTCTTGCAGCGCGGGCCCCAACACAAATTTGCTTCAATTGCTCAAGGATTGCAATTGGATTAATTGAGTGGAGATTTTGGAGTGCGGGCAGAGCCGATTGGGCGAAAATTTTGCATTTCAGAGGAATACAATTACTTGGGAGGATTGAACAAATGTTCAACAAAAAGCTGATTCCACAAGTATTTACTTTAATTATCTTAGGCCAATGCTAATTTTAATTCAAATTTGAATCTTTTAAGAAAAAATCAAAACATCAGGAGGGCAAAAAATTCAAAGATTGTTACAAAATTCAATTTATCTGCAAAAAAAAAATTGGTTGTAAACTGTTTTGAATTGGTTGTAAAACATTTATGTATTCTAAATCAAATAGGGGACGTTTATTTTTTACAAAATATAATTTTTGGACCATAAATCTACCAAAGATGTAAGACATTTTATAGACATTTTCATAAATTCAGTAATATTTTGCAATTTTTTGACATTAGCTTATCTGAAATATTTTTTTTAACATATTGTGATAGTTTTTGCGAAAAAATATCAGAAATGAAGATCAATGCAGGAAAATTTGAGTTGATTGAACTGCTGTTTTCATTGATATTTTATAGTTAAAAAGAATTACACTATTATTTTTCGGGCCATTATCAAATAAGAGGGTGCCATAAACTCTAAAATATATATATATATTTTTTTTATTTCATTTTTCGAAAAAAAAAATCATTATAACGTTTAAAATTACAAAATATATGAACATTGCTCGGTCATTTTATGCATTTTTATTTTTTGTATTTATTGATTTGGCTAAAACATTGGCCCTCCCCAAGGATGCCAGATTCACAGATTTGTCTGTGTTTCACAGACATTTGAGCTTGAGCCGGAAATTTTTTGAGGTACACAGACTTTTGAAAAACTTCATTAAATTAATATTTTGTGAAAATATCAACCAAAACTTATTTCGTTAGTCTTCAAATGATTAAAAACGCAATTTCTGATTCTTATTGGCTGCCCATATAAAATGGTATGTAAGTGTTTGGAAATGTGTATTTTTTTAAGGTATTTTATAGAAATACTGATAAAGTGCACCATTTTTGAAATATGACCACTTAAAGTTTGATTTTAACTAAAAATTAGCAGTTTTTAAAAAGTGTCCACAAATGACCATTTCTGATCATTTTTCTTTCTATTTCAAAAATTGTATAATTTAGTCTAAGCTATGAAATTAAGAAAACTACCTATTAAAAGATCTTTTCAAAAACAAACCTTGATTTTAAAATTTAGAAAAATTTTATGTAGAAAAGATCAGAAAATTTAACATTTTTTTTAAATATTGAAAATCGGACCAATAGTTTCCGAGATATGGGCAGTTGAAAATTACAGGCTTTTAAGGTGACACTTAAAAAAATCATTTTCATCGATTCAAATTCTTTGAAAGTCCCAGAACATTGTAGGAAATATTCTCAGTTTTCACGAAAATATTTTTTTCTGGGGTGTTTTTCTTTCAAGAAGTATTTTTAAAATGCAAAAAAAACGCAATGAAATTGAAATAGTTATAACTTGCAAACGGCTCGTTTTAAAAAAAAAAAGTTGTAAGGTACTTTTCGATCAAAATTTCTAATCAGCTTAAAACATGATTTTTGATAATTGTTTGTCCAGGCCCAGGATTTTTTCCATAAAACACATTTTTTCAAAAAATCATATCTCCTAAACCAGATTTAACGCCTTCACGTATACAGTAAAAAAATGTGTAAATTTGAAAGGTGTAATTTTGGAAGGTTGAATATTATCTCCTTCATGATGAATTTTACCTCAATTCAGACTGAAAATGTGACATTACACCAGAAAAGTTGTGAAATTACACATTTTCAGAGGTATTGCGCAATCCTCACTAATTTGGTTTTCGCACTAAATTATTGCTATCGATCGCACTATTGCGACTTGCGGCTTTGGAAATTTTAATTTTCTCAAAAAATAATCAAAGCGAGCCGATGTTGCTCACCTGTCAATCGCAATTTTAAAGTGCGAATGTTCAGTTTGGTGGAAACTGCGACTGGAAATGTAAATAAACAACTGCTGGTTGCCAAGTTTTTGGAAATTTGGTTGTCAAAAGTGCGAGAGAAAAGTGTGGGCCAAATCCAAGTTGCAGTGCAAGGATCAATAAAATTACACATTTTTCGTGACATAAATGATGTATCCCTACCCAGATGTAATATTACCATGATTTTTTTACTGTGTACTTTGGCTCAGAAGATGCCTGTTTAGTCCCCTAAAGCATATCAAAAAATTTCAAAAATTAAAAAAAAAGTATTTTGGGAATATAAAATTTAGTGGTAATAAGTTTTTTTTTTCGGTAATAAGTTATATGGATAAATCTGAAATGCCCCCAAAATTGTATGGAGACTTTCATGGAAAAAACTAATGATCCAAAATGACTTCTATTGACATAGGGAATGCATGGACAATTTCATCCAAATAAAAAAATGAAAATTAAAAAATCGCAAAAAAAAATGCAAAATCGTACACACCTAAATAAGTAGTAATCCAGCAGCGTGTAGAAGTACTGGGTGTAAAATTAATATTGCATTATTTTATGCAATTTTATGAATTTTGAAATATGTAGCCCATCAGTATGGGAAACCTACTTGACCGAAATGTCAAACTCATATATGCGTTTATCCTATCATCGGTCTAAAGGCCGAGTGGGCTAAGGCGCCAGTCCTTACGGTTGGTGCTGGGTTTGAATCCCGTCGGTTGCAACTTGTTTGTGATTGTGTTTGTGTTTTCAAAAATTGTACATGCAGTGTGTAATACAGTCGACTCTCTGGCTGTCGATCTTCTCGATATCAATAATTCTCCATCTATCGATGAATTCTTCAGTCCCTTCAATCTGCATACTTCAATTATCTTCATTCCTCGATATTTTCCCTTGCTTGAAGGATCTCTTCCTCGACGGTCCCTTGGATTCCGTTTGCTTTAAAAATCTCTTTCGGTTGTCAATAATTTCAGTTTCTCATGGCTTGCATAGACATTTTTCTTGGCGAAACGAAGCTTTGAAGGGTGTTTGACATTAGTTTATTTTTGTTTGATGGACGTTGCCATGATTCTCTCTATAGCTGAGTATCAAGAAAAAAATAATTTCACTCGAGTCTTCATTTTGCATCGTTCTGTAAACTGATGATTCTCTTCCTCGACGGTCCCTTGGATATTGACAACCAGAGAGTCGACTGTATTAAGTGTTTATTTTGACGAAGGTGATGTGCACTTAACATTTTTTTTCCTCATTGTACCTAGTGTTACAAATATGATAAATCATATACTTTTAAGGGTGCACAGCAACCAAGGAAGTTTTTGTCTTCTTATTTCAAAATGGTCAAACTTACGGACCCAATCCTGCAATAACGCGAATGTAAAATTAATCAAACTTTGTTGTAAATTACTTTGTGGACAGTACTTTAGATTTACTTTACAGTACTTTAGGGGATGGATAAAAAAATATTTCGATAGTACCCGGGTCATTCCAGGTCAACTGAGTACAATTTGGACTCGACCTTCACCGATTTGGACCAAACTTGGAGGGAACGTTTATCTATCGATAGTTAACAGAAATCCCAAGTTTGGTGCTGATTGGACCATCCCTCTATTTTTGGCACCGCCCTCTTTTTTAGCGATTTTCTAAAAAACTTTTTTTTCTTTTAATCATAACTTTGCAACTATTTGAGCAAAAGACTTTCTACAGGTTGCATTTTATAGAAAATTGTCCATGGAATTCGATAAAAATAAAATTTTAACCCTTAAATGCCCACTAATATTATATTTTAACGTTTTAAGTATAAAAATTCAGTTTTGACCAATTGCTTACATTTTTATTTGTTCTATTTTATCACCATCGTGTTCCCCGGACAATTTTACATAATAATCTATGTAGACTTCAAACTAAAACGAACAATTGACGAGATACAGCGATTTTACTGAAAAAAGTTCGATTTTGCGCAGCACTCGGAAGTTCATGGTGTACTTTTCAACAAAAAAGGATGAATCTCGCATAATTCGGTTTTTATATGTGAGAAACTTATTTCGGATTTGAATTTATAGGACAGAGTGCAGTGCAAAATCAAACTTTTTTCAGAAAAATCGCTGTATCTCGCCAATACTTCATTTTATTTTGAAGTCTACATAGATTATTATGTAAAATTGTCCGGGGAACACGGTGGTGATAAAATAGAACAAATAAAAATATAAGCAATTGGTCAAAACTGAATTTTTATACTTAAAACGTTAAAATATAATATTAGTGGGCATTTAAGGGTTAAAAATTTATTTTTATCGAATTCCTTGGACAATTTTCTATAAAATGCAACCTATAGAAAGTCTTTTGCTCATATAGTTGGGTAATTCTCCGCCAACTCACACAGCAGTTGCCCCGACCCCTCTTTGATTTGCGTGAAACTTTGTCCTAAGGGGTAAATTTTGTCCCTGATCACGAATCCGAGGTCCGTTTTTTTGATATCACGTGACGGAGGGGCGGTACGACCCCTTCAATGTTTGAACATGCGAAAAAAGAGGTGTTTTTCAATAATTTGCAGCCTGAAATGGTGATGAGATAGAAATTTGGTGTCAAAGCGACTTTTATGTAAAATTAGACGCTCAATTTGATGGCGTACTCAAAATTCCGAAAAAAAACCTATTTTTCATCGTAAAAAACACTAAAAAAGTTTTAAAAATTCTCCCATTTTCCGTTACTCGACTGTAAATTTTTTTGGAACATGTCATATTATGGGAAATTTAATGTACTTTTCGAATCTACATTGACCCAGAAGGGTCATTTTTTCATTTAGAACAAAATTTTTCATTTTAAGATTTTGTGTTTTTTCTAACTTTGCAGGGTTATTTTTTAGAGTGTAACAATGTTCTACAAAGTTGTAGAGCATACAATTACAAAAATTTTGATATATAGATTAAAGGGGTTTGCTTATAAACATCACGAGTTATCGCGATTTTACGAAAAAAAGTTTTGAAAAAGTGACTTTTTGCGTTTCTCTTTGTTTCGTCGTCCGTGTCTGTCGCGGGTGACCATGAACGGCCATGATCGATGACGACCAACTTTTTCAAAACTTTTTTTCGTAAAATCGCGATAACTCGTGATGTTTCTATGCAAACCCCTTATGTCTATATATCAAAATTTTTGTAATTGTCTGCTCTACAACTTTGTAGAACATTCTTTCACTCTAAAAAATAACCCTGCAATGTTAGAAAAAACACGAAATTTTAAAATGAAAAATTTTGTTCTAAATGAGAAAATGACCCTTCTGGGTCAATGTAGATTCGAAAAGTACATTAAATTTCCCATAAAATGACATGTTCCAAAATTTTTTACAGTCGAGTAACGGAAAATGGGAGAATTTTTAAAACTTTTTTAGTGTTTTTTTCAATGAAAAATACGTTTTTTCGGAATTCTGAGTACGCCATCAAATCGGGCGTCTAATTTTACATAAAAGTCCCTTTGACACCAAATTTCTATCTCATCACCGTTTCAGGCTGCAAATTATTGAAAAACACCTCTTTTTTCGCATGTTCAAAAATGGAAGGGGTCGAACCGCCCCTCCGTCGCGAGATATTAAAAAAACGGACCTCGGATTCATGATCAGGGACAAAAGTTACCACTTAGGACAAAGTTTCACGCAAATCGAAAAGGGGTCGGGACAACTTTTCCCGATTTCGTGTGAGTTGGTAGAGAAATACCCAGTTGCAAAGTTATGATTAAAAGAAAAAATTTTTTTTTAGAAAATCACCAAAAAAGAGGGCTGTGCCAAAAATAGAGGGATGGTCCAATCAGCACCAAACTTGGGATTTCTGTTATCTATCGATAGATGAACGTTCCCTCCAAGTTTGGTCCAAGTCGGTGAAGGTCGAGTCCAAAAGTGTACTCAGTTGACCTGGAATGACCCACCCGTAGTTTTGAAGATACTAAAATGTCTGTAACAAAAATCTGGGTGCAAAAGCTGTGGTTGATGTGCACCGTTAAAGTTATGAAAATGAACAGTGTTTAAATCACGAAAAGCAAACTAAAGCTGAAGAGCCACAGCTGACCACTTATTATGTAAACCAAATGTAATTATTATAAGAAAAATTCAATAAAGTATATTTAATTCAAAAAAAAAAAAGGTGATGTGCATGCTTTTGCATGCGATTTTACCATCGGATTTTTTGTTGTGTAGAGAACTACTGATTTCTAAATTATTTTCTATTCGATTCGAAATAAATATTTTGAAAATTTGGAAATTAAGAATAACATTTCAAAACGGCTAAATACTCAATATTACACCCATTTATAATTTTAGTCTTGATTAAAAAAAATCGTTTTTTTAATCAGAAAATTACACAAGTGTTTCTTGAGGCTAAACTTGAAATAAACTTTGCAATAGCGTTTTTTGTTCAAATTAGGCGTATTATCTTCAAAATTTCAACTGAAACAAAACTTTTTTTGATTTCTTAATGGATTTTGCAGGATAATATTAATTTAATGCTCACCAGTAACTCAGTGTGTAAATACTTGTTTTCTGAAATATCATTTTATTGAATCAAAGCAAATTATAATGCAATTTAGCCACTTTTAGTTTCCACAATCCGGCGCCTCTCGGCACTCACAGCAGCAGCACCCGCGCTTGCGTTCCTTCTTTCCCTCCATCGCGCCGTAACCTCCGTCCTTGTCCTTTCCGATGGCCTCCAGCCGCTGCACACAATCCCCAATGTGGCCCGGCTTGAGCCCCTCGATCGTTAGCATCGCAAATCTCAGGTGGCAATAGTTCAGGTAGGTCACTCCGTCCGACCCACAGAACGGCTGCAGAATCGGTGGACACTTGCCCTCGGCGATCTGGTCCCGCTTGCAGAAGCCCTCGTACGCCAGGGTGGCCTTGTTGACCGATCCCACGCAGAGCAGGGTGCACGGATTTTGGTACGTCTTCTCGTCGGAACCGCACACCGGATGGAACAGGTTCTCGCAGCTGCCGATGCACTGTTCCAGCTCGCCGCGCAGATTCGCCGGGAAGATCCACGGATCGCGGACCGAGGCCATCGGCAGGAAGATCGGCTCGTGCGGACAGCGGCCGTAGCTGGCAAACTGCAGGTTCGGGACGGAGACCGCCATGCAGTCCATGCTGTGCCGGTTGAAGTAGCTGAATCCATCGGTGCCGCACACCGGGTCGTACTTGCTGTGTAGGGCCTTTGGGTTGTACGTCGCGGCGATGCAGGTGCTGAACGAGTTGAACTGCTCGTTGGTGACCTCGTACATTGGCGGCATGATCATGTAGTTTGCGGAACTGAGGTTGACGATGCAGACCAGCAGTACAAGTGCTGGAAGCGATAACATCTTACTATTCGTGCTGTTTGATATTAGTCGTACAAGGTGTGAAGCTATACTGGGTCACTTATCATCAGCGATGGTTGTTTTATGAACTTTTCAAGTAACTAATGAACAGTTGTTTTGCTAATTTTATGATCCGAAAACAAATGGTGCTTGAGTAATGAAGTAAAATATAATATATGGAACTTTTTAGCTAGTAAATTTAATGTTACATTATAAAGTTTTTGTAGTTTTCATTGAATCATACCCCAAACAATATGCAGTTAATTTCTAACTAAACAACTCGTGAAGCTTTATTCAAATCATTCTTAAAATACTAACCTAAACCCGTTACCTTCATTACCATAACAAGTGCATAAAAAATGATACCCTCATTTATTCGATTTCACCAACGTCACGCACGAGGTAAATAATGAAAAAAAAACCTTAACCCAGACAGATGCAACTCTTTCCTGTCACCGAGCCAGTTTAATGAAAAAAACTCGTCCGTTCACCCTTTTTTTCTAGGAACTCACCAGCATCCCTCAACCCTTAAATATTCTGAAAAGAAAAAAATATCAACGCCACCCAGAACCGTTCTCCGTGTCAGTCTCCAGAGTCCTGACGTTTTTTTCTCTACTCCTATTTTTTCCTTCTCTACACTCTAATCAAATCCCTCGAAGCACATTCATCAGCATGAAGAATTTAATTGCAATTATTTAGAAGTAATTTATTGCATTACGGACTAAAGTCGTGCTCGAGCCAACTCAAAGAGTTGCAACCGGTTCCTTAACTAGTTGTTTAGAGTTGATTCTGAAGGTTGAAACCGAAAAACACGAGCCCATTTCGAGTTCCTTCAAAATCCGTGCCGGAAAACGCCACTCACTTCCCCCGAGACAGAGAATCAGAACGGATGCAAATAAACCTCGAGGCAATTCCTGTTTTATAATTTATTTTTTTCAATCGTCACTAGACACTAACTGTGCTACCCCCTGGCGAATGAGGGCGAAAAAAACCCTCACCCTGTCATTTGCATACCGTTACCCTCGCGTTTTTTTTTCACTCACCCTAGAAGAGTTAGGGAAGAAAAAATCTAGATCGTGCAGATCAAAGGGTTGAATAGTCACCCCTCATGAAATTTTTGCTTTCAAGTTTTTGGTTGGGATTCTAAGCTGCATCTCGGTTTGAGTTTGTCTGTAGACTTTTGGCTAGGATCAGCTTTCAGTGCTGGAGTGGAATGAACCTCAATCGAGACGCCTAGCGAGGCAGGGATGAAGTTTCTTTAAACATATGTTCACAATACTCATCAATCATAGTTCATAACTCATCACTCATCTCTCAACACTCAACACTCGACACTCAACACTCAACACTCAACACTCAACACTCAACACTCAACACTCAACACTCAACACTCAACACTCAACACTAAACACTCAACACTCAACACTCAACACGCAAAACTCAACACTCAACATGCTCCTCCTTACTCTTCACTCTTTACTCTTTACTCTTTACTCTTTACTCTTTACTCTTTACTCTTTACTCTTTACTCTTTACTCTTTACTCTTTACTCTTTACTCTTTACTCTTTACTCTTTACTCTTTACTCTTTACTCTTTACTCTTTACTCTTTACTCTTTACTCTTTACTCTTTACTCTTTACTCTTTACTCTTTACTCTTTACTCTTTACTCTTTACTCTTTACTCTTTACTCTTTACTCTTTACTCTTTACTCTTTACTCTTTACTCTTTACTCTTTACTCTTTACTCTTTACTCTTTACTCTTTACTCTTTACTCTTTACTCTTTACTCTTTACTCTTTACTCTTTACTCTTTACTCTTTACTCTTTACTCTTTACTCTTTACTCTTTACTCTTTACTCTTTACTCTTTACTCTTTACTCTTTACTCTTTACTCTTTACTCTTTACTCTTTACTCTTTACTCTTTACTCTTTACTCTTTACTCTTTACTCTTTACTCTTTACTCTTTACTCTTTACTCTTTACTCTTTACTCTTTACTCTTTACTCTTTACTCTTTACTCTTTACTCTTTACTCTTTACTCTTTACTCTTTACTCTTTACTCTTTACTCTTTACTCTTTACTCTTTACTCTTTACTATTCATTTCAGACCTTTTGTTTATCAGGTTCTATAAACAAAGGTAAACATTGAGTGTAGGGTAGAGTAGTCATCAATGAGACACGGGGAACAATGATAAAATGGCTCTCACAAGTCGTAGTTTCAACCAATCAGGCTCATATTTTGGGGAAAGGTGTATCTACTGGATACACGTCTGCCATAATAGTGGCTTTGGTTATGGACGCTCCCTTGCAAAGTTATTCATAAATGTTTGATTTTGGGGTGTAAAAGTAAATTATGACTGAAAATTACATTTTCGCTCATAGGCTGCCAATAAAACAAAACCTAATATTTCTCCAAATTTCTTTCGTCATTTCATAGGGCATGAGTTGGGCTACAATGGCCTTTCATTAGATTTGACCAAAATTAAGAATATACCCAGAATCCAGGGCTGTCTCATTGTTCCCCACTCTTTTCAGCCCATGGGTAAAAATGAGACACTTTGATTTTTCTTCATTAAACTTTTCAAAATCTAGAGAAACCCTTCAAAACATGAATTGGAAGTGATTTTTGGCATATTTATTGAGTTTTGACATCATTTAGCCAAAAATATAAAGTTATTTGGTATAAATAAATGGTTTTTACTAAATTTAAATACTTTTTAGTATAACTTTTGTTACTTGAAGTTTCAAGTTGGCAACATTGCTTTAAAATGTTCAAGGTTAGTCACCTGCAATGGAACAATACCAAAACATGATGTTTTACAAGAAAAGTATTGATTTTCGTAGAGTGTCTCATTGTTCCCCACCTGTCTCATTGTTCCTGCCAAGTGCGTCTACAATGAGACAGTTGGATAGCTCTGACTGTAGAGGTCGGATCGATCTCATATTTTGGTCAATGTTAGAACACATTAAAAGAAAGAAATTGCAACAAAAAGCTCATTAAAACATGCTGAGGAAAAAAATACAAAAATCGTTGAAAGTTAAAAACCAAAAGTGTCTCATTGATGACTACCCTACCCAATCCCGCTTACTCCGATGGACATTCACAGAAGGTGTGAAAGGGATATACTCAATGTTTACATTTTTTTATAGGACCTAATCAAAAAATCGGCTGCCGATCCCTAAGTTGCTATGGGGCGCGGGTTCGATTCCCGTCTTATCCTCCTGGCCTTCTATCGGATGGGGAAGTAAAACGTCGGTCCATTTGCGTAAAAGAGGTTTTGGGTGACTCACCATACATAACCTTCGGACGCCTAGAAATGAGCAGAAACTTGCAACAGAGACCACAAAAGACCCAAGGTTCGTTAAAGTGGATTAATTTGCTTTTTTTTTGCTTTTTTATTCACTATTCACTATTCACTATTCACTAATCACTAATCACTATTCTCTAATCATTATTCACTGTTCACTATTCACTATTCACTATTCACTTTTCACTATTCACCATTCACTGTTCACTATTCACTTTTCACTATTAACTTTTCACTTTTCACTATTAACTTTTCACTATTTACTTTTCTTTCCCGAGCAGGGGTAAATAACACGGGAATACCAAATTTTGGTATTACTTGGGCAAATAACAGCGACCAAAATGTGCCCTTGGTTGCCCAGTAATAGATGGTAAAATACCATGAAATCATACCAAAAGCTTGTATGTGGAAGGGCACAACAATACCATACCATGTTATTCCAAAGGTAAAATAATACCACAAAATAAAATCATTTCAATACCAAGTTGAGGTCTTCTGGATTTTTGAACATTGCTTGAATACCAAAACTTGGTATTGTCATGGTTTTAATTTTAGGTATTCCCGCGCCCTTGGAAAATCATATTTTGGTATTCCTGTGGTCTTCCACAAACATGATATTGGTTTGATTTCATGGTATTTTACCATCTATTACTGGGCAACCAAGAGCACATTTTGGTCGCTGGTATTTGCACAAGTAATACCAAAATTTGCTATTTTCATACCATTTTTAGTGCAGCAGTTGCAGTTAGTGAAAAAAACGTAAATGATCCTTATGCAACAACCAAATCTACTCACCTGATGATTCCATGTTGTTTTTAGTGATATTCTTCACCACACCGAATGCATTTGTCATTGATGAACGGCTGTACTTGAAGTTCTTGAAGCTTCTGAAAAATAACAAGATTGAAAAATAAGTATTATTAAAATGAAACTGGATTGAAATTCACCAAAATTCAATAATCTGTTGATTGACTCGTTTTTCAAAGTATTTGGTTATTCCAACTTAGAAAAATTTCAGCGTTTTTGAAAAAAATATTAGTGGGTATATCACAAAAAAAATTTAAATCAGCTTTAACATTTTTGGGTTTCAAGTCATTTTAGCGCAAAATTAATTATCTCGTCAAAAATTAAAAAAAATCCATAGTTTCAGAGAAAATTGATGAAACCTTTCAATACCAAAATAATACCAAAATGTGGCATCCTGACTTAGAAATTTTTCCACAATGTCAAGTCATTTCTGTAGGGGGTATATCAAAAATGTTTAAAATCAAGTTTGAAATTTCCGGTTTTCAATGAAAGCATTCGCTTTGAGACATCATTTTAGCGCAAAATTAATTATTTTGTCAAAATTGGTCAAAATTTTCCCATAGTTTCAGAGGAAATTGATAAAACACCTTAATACCAAAATAATACCAAAATGTGCCATCCTGACATAGAAAATTTTCCACAATTTCAAGTCATTTCTGTAGGGGGTATATCAAAAATGTTTAAAATCAAGTTTGAAATTTCCGGTTTTCAATGAAAGCATTCGCTTTGAGACATCATTTTAGCGCAAAATTAATTATTTTGTCAAAATTGGTCAACATTTTCCCATAGTTTCAGAAGAAATTGATAAAACACCTTAATACCAAAATAATACCAAAATGTGCCATCCTGACTTAGAAAATTTTCCACAATGTCAAGTCATTTCTGTAGGGGGTATATCAAAAATGTTTAAAATCAAGTTTGAAATTTCCGGTTTTCAATGAAAGCATTCGCTTTGAGACATCATTTTAGCGCAAAATTAATTATTTTGTCAAAATTGGTCAAAATTTTCCCATAGTTTCAGAGGAATTTGGTAAAACACTTTAATACCAAAATAATACCAAAATGTGGTGTTCGACCATTGACAAATTCTGCAATTTTGCAATATCAAAACAATACCTTAAATTGGTATGATACCACATTTTGCTCTTGCATAATCCTTAAGACAAATTTTTAAGGGTCCAGGAATACCAAAATTTGGTATTGATACCAGAGAAAGGTATTATTACGCATTTCCCTTGTTATTTACCCATGCTCGGGTTTTTCTCTTTTCACTATTAACTTTTCACTTTTCACCTTTCACTATTCACTTTTCACTATTCACTTTTCACTATTCACTTTTCACTCTTTATTTTTCACTATTCACTTTTCACTATTCACTTTTCACTATACTTTTCACTTTTCACTTTTCACTATTCACTTTTCATTCGCTTTTCTTTTTTCACTTTTCACTTTAAATTTTTAATTTTCTACTCTTCACTTTAAACTTTCAATTTTTACTCTTTACTCTTTATTCATCAATCTTTACTTAATGATGCAAAATTCTGATGAAGTTCAACCCTGTCTAATCGAGAATCTCCTCACTTCCGATACCATTCCACCGACTTGAGCTCCGAACAAAAAACTGTAAAGTGAGGAAAGAGTTAATATTGATCCAGGAATATATTTGCCTACAGCCTGCGTTTTTTTCCTCCTTTTCTTTTCCGACTTCACTGAGGGGGGTGAAAAAAAGAAAAAAAAATGTGAGTGTGCCTCGTGCCTTCTGAAACCCTAGAACTCGGGAAGAAGTACGGAAAAGCAGCAGAACCAACTTGGTTGGTTTCAGTTAACCGTGCTGCCATCCCCGAGGATAATGAGTTTCTATGGCAACTTTCGGGCTCGCGCTTGCTGTGCGATGCAAAGTGCGTTTATTACCTTCTTATAAGTCTGGGCTAAGCCAGGGACGGGTTTAGTTACTTGGTGTTCAAAAATTGGGAAAAGGGGGAAAGTATATAATGTGGATTTTTTCGGTGGAGCCAACGACTCCAACGAAAGAGAAGCAACTTGAAAGCGCATGTATCAATGTCAGGTGAAGGATTGAAACAGTTTGGTGGAAGTTGAACGACTCAGGTTGCATTTCCGGTTGACGATTCCTGAGGCTAAGCTGAAAATGAAATAAGATATTTCTACATTTTTTTGTAACATACTTATGATCGAAGTTAATGAAAAGAAAAAGAACATGAAATTATTATTTTAAAATTTCCAATGCAAATGAACAGCTTGAAAGAATTCTTATTCAAATTGAATCGTCATATGTACTAACACTCAATCGTTACAGTTCTATTAAATTTACTTCAAAGTAACCGGGAAAATTTCGATCTTCATTTTGTAAGCTCGTTGTCCCAATGATTTATTCCCGACAGAGTTGCACCTTTCCCGTAAACTATTATATTACAATTAATTGCCGCACGCGAATGCAATCTCTAATTGCCTATTCAAATTTATGCACATACCAAATTGCTCCGAATGTGAAATACCGTTCTTAACCGTTATCCGTCGAGCATATCTCAGCTGAACCAATTTTTGGTACGTGCTCAGCCGAAACATTGGCCTCCCGTCGTCGTCACATACCCTGAAAAGAATCTTTTCAATGATTTAAAATTCCAACCCCTTTTTTTCAACTCGCTCTCTCCCGCCAGGACACCGACAATCATTTTTTTATAATCTGACTGCTGAATAATAAGAGAGAGGACGAAAAAAAAACCTTCACCCTCAGAATTTTCAGGGCTCACCAACGAAACAAGAATTATAAAAAACCGCTCAGCTGTGGCACGTGCTCGATCTGGGTTAGAATATAGAATAAAAAAATCATAAACATGCATTCCTGGGTAAAGGGTTTCCTTGTTAAGAATAAAATTGTAGAGAACGAGTTACACGCAGCATCCCACCGCGGAAAAGTGCTTTTCTTTTTTTTTCTCACCCCTAAAAAGAGAAATTATGAGAAAAAAAGGGTCACGCATATGTTTTCAATCTGGATTGAAGAATTCAGAACTTCAATGTGATGTTGGGAGTAGAAATTGTAATTTGATAAAGTTATAATAAATCAGTAGTTTGTGCAGGAAGTTTGCAAAAAGAAGACTTTTCAGCAAAAGACGATAATCTTATTGGATTAAATCAGGTGCTGAAAAAATCAAGTTTTGCAACGATTTAAATACAACATTTTTATAAAATTCCGGAAATACCCTTTGAAATGTTTTTTTAAGTGAAACGTCCCGGGCAGACGGTAATAAAAAACTTCATGCCATTTTAATAACAAATGCTGTTAAAATAACAAAAATTGTTATGGAATCTTCTTGAAAAATCAATTTTTGCATAAAGGTTTAGTAACCGTTTATGTTATCATAACAAAATTGGTTATTGGTCTGATATTGGTTGAAAGCCAGAACAACTTGAGAATAACATTTTTTGTTAAGGAAGAATACCTCCAACTGTTATTGGTACGATCGGATTAGTTGTTAAAATAACAAAAAATAATAACTAAGAGTTGTTCGAGAATAACTTAAAAATGTTATTAGTCTGTTATTATAATAACAATCCAATAACAAAAACAAACGACGAATAACAAATCTTGCTATAAATAACATAGAATGTTATTAGCCTAATATTTTCAAATATAAAAAAAAATATTTTCGAGTTATTTCCGTCTGCTCGGGGTTTGTTTACCAACTGGAATGTAATTTTCCGTCACGATGAGTGTCAAACTCCAAAACAGTGACGGCAATAAGCATATATGGTTAGCTGAAAAAAAAACAGTTTAAAGAGTGTTTCCGGAATAAAAAAAATTATTGCCTTTAAATCGTACTTAACGAAAAATGCCTAAAAAATGATCTTTTAGCTAATTGATGAATAACAGTAGTTTATGCAACAAGTTGCAAATAGAAGATTTTTTCAGCACGAGTTGTACATTTATCCAACGAGGTTTACCGAGTTGGATAAATACGACGAGTGCTGAAAAAATCAAGTTTGCAACAAGTTGCTTACAACATTTTTTGCAATTCCGAAAACGTTTCTTAATGGAATTTTATGTCAAACATTCATGTATTTAGTAAATTCACCTTTCAAAACGCAAAAATATTGAAAACTGTTACTGTTCGATACTAGTGTAGAAAAGTTTAACTTGTCAGCACTGGTATTGAATTTTCCATTCTGTTATTTTTGGTAGGGAAAAGTAGGCCGTTTTGTTTCTCCAGAAAGACAGAAAAAGTTGACAGTTTCACTGCGGAATTGTAAAAAGGGTATTTTTAATGCGGAATTTGAATAATATTTCTTTTCTGTTTTGATGGTTCAGAGTTAAACTTGATTTGTTTTGGAAATAAGGTTCTAATAAGGTTACTGAATTTTTAAAATTTCACGGACAGCGTAAAATTCATGAAATTTAGAATTTTCAATGGAAACCCGTGAATTTGATAATTTTTTATACCGAAACTTAAAAATATCAAAATTTAACAAACATTTTACCTACAAACCATTTTTATGTAAATTTTATTTGACTGAAAATTCCATGTGAAACTTTTCTTAAAATACTTATATAAGTAAATCATGTTTTCATTCCCTGCAAACAAACAATTTGACGTTTAATTTTACCTCATAATATTGATTTTGATTTTAAAAATCAGGCCTTTATATTATATTTAAGTTTTTTTTCGTGTTTAGTATTATTTTCACCAAATTTAATGATTCGGTAATGATCCCTGTGGACATTGGTTATTTCAAAGTATTTTTTTTTAGTTTTTGAGACTTTGTTTTAGATTATAATAGAAATAGAAACGAATCTGAAAATACTTTTAAGCTTCATAAATCGAATATGTTGAGAAAAAATATTAATTTGCGTGAAATTTGGTGCTTTGGAATTATGGTTCCCGAGAAATTAGATTTTTCTGAGCGTGAAAAACCACTAAGTACCTATTATAATTTAATCCAATCTTTTTTTTTGCAATTTATTTTGTATCTTTTTTTATTTATTGCAAAAACACTCTATTTTCTGATGTTTAGGCAAATTGTTCATCCTTACTGAACTAAATTTCCCAGAAAATTGAGAATGAAAGTTTCTGCTGTTTTAAATTTCCCGTTAATTGACATTTTGAATAAAATTCGTTCACATTTTTGTTAACCTCAACAAAATACTCTTAAAAACACGACTTAAAACAATCATAGATTTTTTTAAATGAATACTTGTTTATCTGTTTATTTAGTAAAATATTGTATTGGAAAAATAGTAAAAATTATTTTGAAATTTGCATTTCTCTATATTTCAAGGTATTTATTGACAAAATTTAAAAAAAAATAAAATAATAACTTTTTAAATAAACTTAAGCAAATTTGTTGCCAAATTTAAATAACAGCATTTCTTAAATCGTTCATATTTGATTCCTTTAAATTGTTTTGCCAACAAATTCAACATCCACTTTAAGAGCAAAAATTACCATGATTAATTATGTTATGAATTTTTAATTATCCCTCAACGTGAGAGGAGAAGGAGGAAGGTTCTGACGTCCGTTTCGCTGCCCCCCTGAGGCTCATGCCTGCCAGGTTTCGGACGTTTTTTTTTTTGCAAAGATTCCAACAATCTCTGCAACTGACATCAAAAGCACTGGCCAGCTTTTCAGCAACAGCCCGAGTCGCGACTGCCAGCGAGAGATAATTAATTATAATAAGATAATTCTATTTTCTGGTAACGGAGTTCGAATCAGAGGAAGAAGCAGCGCGAGAAAAAAGGAGAGAAAAGGAAATTAATTCCCTTTTTTTTCTTCACAATTTCAGAAGCAGATTTGGCTCGTCTCGAAAAGTTTTTGTTCCTTTTTTTTTGCTCCAATTGAACATTTGTCACAAAGTGGACACAAGCTGATTGGGAAAAAGGCCATTTTGATTTGGGGGTGGGAGTATACTGTGACTGGAAACAGAATGCGCGCGTCTTTTATTGATTAATTTTAATTAATGGAAAATGGGGTAGCGAATCAACCCCTCTTACATAGCAAGAAAAGGAAGCTGCTAAGGGTGAAGGTGAATGAAACAAAAGCGCGTGCAAACGGGATCGGTATCTGATTTTGACAGGGAAATGGCATTTAAACGGAAAATGACAGAGGGTTTGAGCAATGTAACGAATAATGTTAATTATAAAAGAATAGTTTGTGATTTAAGTGCATATTTACGGTATAATTTTATTATAATGTCAAATTTAATTTCTCAAAATTTTATGCTAAAACAAGTATCTCAGACCTAATATTTAAAAAATCATAACTTCACCAAGGAACAACATCAAAATAACCCCATTTCCAACAAATTAACCCTCCAATTTACCCTTTTATGTCACACTTTGACCTCTTTAAACTCTTCCCTTTCATGTTTTCCAGTTCGACACTTTTGCGGCGAAAGTGGCACCGTTGTCACTTTTGAATGTCTCTTTGTAAGAGCCATAGGATAAAAACCCCCAAAATTTATTGAATTGATTTGCCACCAACTGTCTAGATGGCTTCTGTGTACAATGCTTTGAAACACCACTTTGGGGTTTTGCGTTCTTTTTTGTGTTGCTCAAGTTATGCTGAACTCTCGGAAAGGATGAGCTTGAGCTAACCCCTCAGATCCAAAGACAGCTTTGTGGAGAAAGTGACTCTGTGTGCGAAACCAAATCAACCCGACTGATTTATGCCAGAAATCAGTTCAAGGAGCCTGGGGTGGTTCTGTTTTAAGTTATGTCATATTTCAAAAAGCCTCTTTCAAAAATTATCGTACACAAAAAAACAAAATATTTAATCTAAAATTTAAGCTATTTTTAGGAAAACCACCCTAACGAAAAGCCACAAAATTTCCGCGAAGCATAAAAACATGTGTTGAACACGACGTGTGAGCATCCTTTGGCAAACATAAACGCGTAACGGGTGGCGGAGGGCAGCAGCAACAAGCCGAGATATCTGGTCTCGGGGTATTCGTTTGCCATAAAAAAGAAACCCTCCCACAACATATCCCGCTCCGTCTCAGACACTCAAGCAGTCCGCATGCCATTTGCAATGGGTTGTGAGGGAGGAAAACCAAATTGTGTAGAACGGCATCGTGTGTGTGTGATTTTTTTCCCGCCAACATCGGTTTTCCAAGTGAAAGGTTTTCTTGATGAACTTTTGAAAAGATCTTAAATGACTGATTTTCAACCTTATTGAAAAATTTAAAACGTAAAAACAAAAAAAGGTAATTTTATTTTCTAAATACCATGAAACTTTTTCAAACATTAATCAAAGACTTTCACCACATGTTGTCGGGGTATAGAACAAATATGATATCACCTTGCAGCTAAACGCATTAACCACTTCAAAGGCAATGCTGGCGAATTCGATTCGCCATCGAGTTATGGGTGGGCGGCAGCGGCGGCGGGAGCTCAAGCCTTGCTTCGGTGGGGGATGGGAAATGGTTGCGAAAAATTTGCGAAAATATAATTTCAACTCATATCTGCTGCTGCTGCTGTTGCTTTGAGTGGTTGTTAAATCGAGTCTTTTTTCCTTCTTCTTTTGTACTCGTAATAGCCTTTAATAACCCGAAGGGGTGCTGATGTCCACTCTTTTTTCATGATTGGGTAATTGAATTCGTATTAGGATGATGGCAACTGTTGGTGACACATTTTAAATTGGAATTTAATATTTTCATAAATTGTATCTGAAAAGTTCAGGATCGTATTTATTCACAATCTGCAATTTTCTATCATTATTTTTTTTATATTAAATGTTAACATTCTATTTCATAATGTACAATTGATTACTTAATTTTACTAATTACTTATACTAATTTTATTTATTTTTTCATTCAAGGTTCACGCACTTGCAATAGGAAAAAACACTTCTTTAAATTCAACAATTAAAACAAAAAAAAAACAGTTTCAGACCCGATGAAAAAAAAAATAAAAATAGAGATAGTTTTGAGAATTGAACCACAATTTAAAGAATATTATGTTAGCAAATGATTAAAGCTACAAAAGCTTTATTAATGAGAAAATGGAATAATCTGCAATTTAAAAAAGCTGTGTTTTATGACTTTTTAGCATTTTTAAACATTTTTTATTGATTGAACTCAAGAGTCCGTTTTGTGGTGACCTGTATGTTTGTCTATTCCTTTCTATTGACGTGGTTTTTTTCTTCTTAGTTAGATTGTAAAGTTCAAATATCACGATCGTCTTTCTCGTTAGTCAATAAATTATATTTGACCATTCGTTTCCCGCGAAAGCACCTTTTAGCATTATAGCTCGTAAAGCACGGTGACAAATATTGTTTCAACGCGATTGTTCAAGTCCTTCAGATAACTCATAACTCATCAGTAATTAATCGGTCGATCATCTTATAAAAACTTAAAAGTATAAATAGTCTCAGGTCAACTCTACGTAAATGTGTTAAGCTGAGTATAATATTTCACCTTTTAATTACACATAATTTTGATTCTATCTTTCCCCAGCCGGCTGTCTAAGATTGAATCATTTGTGCTAAACTCAACACCAAATAACCGGAAATGGTCTCATCCGCATCATCCGATTGATTGCTTTGAGAATACATAATACATCACCCTATCACTCAACGAAATTCATTGATTATTGGGTCACATCATCATCCTCTATGATGAATCCTGGCCATTACCCTTTTCCACTAACAAAATCCCAAGTAGAAGTAGTTTTTCCGGTGGATATCGTATAGAACCCACCCTTGGTAGCAGCCTGTGCTAACTAACATTCTTGTCCCATCCCCTCGAGATCTACAAACTGACATGGCGGGCGCCATTGGTGGCCAACGACTGTTTCCTATTAGCAATGGCTCTAGTTTTGATGATTGTGATGTTTTATCTTTTCAGTGCATTCATGCATGCTGTTGATAAGGGAAACATTATTTGATCGTTGAAGAGTATGACCGGTTATGTTGATAGGATATTACGGTCCTGTTCAGCAACGGAGAAGGACAACCATGGGTGGTCTCTCATGCTCATGCTCATGCTCATTTTTGATTGATTGAATTCAAGTAATTCAAATAAACATAAATATTAATGAAAAATCTAAATGTTAAAGAAATCACAAGGGAAACCATTGAAAACAGACGGAGAAAGGTTAGTTGATAGTTGAAAATTCAAATATGTTTTTGTTATTTTTCAGATTTAGTATGCTTTTTTATGTTTATTTCTGTTTTTTGCCATGTTTTTGCATAATATGTTGAATGATTTCGGTCAAACTGACACAAGATTTGTACATCGATTTGAAAAAAAAGCTTTGCAGTGCTTTAAAAACTTATGTCCCTATTCAGACTGTTGTCCCGATTTACCCCTGATAACGTTTCTTTTGATAAAAAACGTAGGTTTCCATTATATTTTTTGCAATTCCGTCGTGAAACTACGTACTTTTCCTGTCATTCTTGAACGACGAAATAGCCTACTTTTCTGTACCAAAATTAACAGAATCGAATAGCAACACTTTTCAAAATAAATGCTGAAAAGTTCTACTTTTCAGCACTGAAATGGGTGCTGAAAAGTTGAACTTTTCAGCACTTGTTTCGAAAAGTAACACTTTTCAACATTTTTTTTATTTAAACGATTTATTGACAAAATACATGCAAATTTGACTTAAAATTTCACTCAATGGGTGTTTTTCGGAATTGCAAAAAATGTTGTATGGAACTCGTTGCAAAACTTGATTTTTTAGCACTCTTCGTATTTATCCAACTCGGTGAACCTCGTTGGATAAATGTACGACTCGTGCTGAAAAAATCCTCTTTTTGCAACTTGTTGCATAAACTACTATTTTGTACCTAGAAAAGCATTAAAAAAATTAATTGAAAGTTCCCAAAGAGCCTTTCGAAAAGTAACACTTTTCAACATTTTTTTTTATTTAAACGATTTATTGACAAAATACATGCAAATTTGACTTAAAATTTCACTCAATGGGTATTTTTCGGAATTGCAAAAAATGTTGTATGGAACTCGTTGCAAAACTTGATTTTTTAGCACTCTTCGTATTTATCCAACTCGGTGAACCTCGTTGGATAAATGTACGACTCGTGCTGAAAAAATCCTCTTTTTGCAACTTGTTGCATAAACTACTATTTTGTACCTAGAAAAGCATTAAAAAAATTAATTGAAAGTTCCCAAAGAGCCTTCGGCAGAAAAAACTCTATAATAAGGAATAAAAAAAATAAAAAAGACGAAATTGAATGTTACATGGATGTTTTAAACAAAATATTGAAAAAATATTTAAAATTAGAAATTTCCTAGTTCGATAAAAGCCAAACTATGAATTTCTAATTTTGAATATTTATTCAATATTTTGTTTCAAAGAAATTATCATCGTGTTCGTGATATATTTCTAAATTGAAGAATCAAGATAACTATTTTTATTTTAAAACTTTTGAACTATGTATTTTGATTGATTCTTTATATTAAGGGCTAGTGATTTTTCTCGATTTCACAGAGCCGCGTAATCCGTAAAATTGGCTCTGTGCCATGAAATTTTGAATTTTCAAATAAATTTTTCCTCAATAATTGTATAATTCTAATAATAGTCTCAAGCTTAATCCTTATAAATTGTATATTTTAGTATATTAATTAATTATTTCATTCAAATTGGTTTCCTTTTTAAGATTTTAATGTTTAGTTTATAAATGGAATTTTACCTAGATGCCAAAATTAATATTTTCTTTTATGATACAAATAAGTAAAACAAACCGATTTGTTTTGCTTTCACTTCAACAATGTTTATTTTTTGGATGCTTCAATTTTGCCTAAATTTAAGCATATGAATTTTTCGTTCCAATTAGGTATGCATAATGCATTTTTTCAATATTTCATCACTTTAGAGCAGTTTTTAAGGGTCATACCTAATCTCAACAATAAAAAATTAGACAACGAATTTTTTTTTGTGTTTCGATTATCCGAAGTGAAATCTCGCCAAGGCCTTCGGTTAATCGAGTCTTGACTGTAGTAACAAAACTGTTACAATTTACAATGCATGTTGTAATCTTTTTTTATTTCAACATTTTGGAAATTTTGCTTGACATTACTGGTAACGAATATTTCCACTAATAAAATGTTAACATTAATTGTCTTCTTATCTTAAGCCTAGATAGCAGTATTTATTGAATATTTTGTGTACAAAATAATCTGTCCATATTGTTATAATATTAAAGTGTTAAAATAACCCATTTTTAATTAAAAAAAAACAGTTTTTAGGGTGCCGAGAAATTCAAATGTTTTGTTATTGGTATGCCGCGAAATTTCCAATTTTTTGGCCATGAAAAATCACAAGCCCTATTTGTATTGGACTAACTTAATTTTGTATTGTAATTTAATCACTAGTAATCCAAGGATGTAACCTTTAGCTTATGCTGGAATGATTTGTTTTTTTTTATCTAAAAGACAACTATTGAGAAGTTTCATAATTTAAAGACATTTTAACAATTTGAAAATTATTGTAGAATTCAAACAACCTAAATAGAAAAATAAAATATTGTGGGTATAATTTTATGCAATTTTTTAATAAATCATCGGAATAATTAGAGTTTTCAAATTGATTTTCCCGTTTCCCGGTCAAATCATAATCCGGGACAACTAAATGAAAACCCACAAACTGAAAAAATATATATATAAATTAAGGAGGTTCAATAACTGCACCATGAGGTCCCTCCAAAATGCCATGTCATTTTTGGATGGCTCCTAAGTAATTTTCTCGAACAAGTTGTAAAAATTATTAATTACAAGGTTAAACGACGGTCATACAAACAGGTCATAGTGAAAAATAAATTAAATGAGGAAATAGATCAATTTTTTGAAAATGATATTTAAAACATCTGATCAAATATGCATTTCTTAAAAACCTTCTCAAAAGCTATCACATATTCCACCACTCTGTTCAACATAACAACCTTTTTATGCTCCTCCAATGGTGAATCGACATTGTCTCTTATCGCGAATTCCAACGACAACGTCGACCGTGAATGGAGCCCATCACACGGCCTCAAAACTGCTCACCATCACTGTTTGTGTGTGTGTGGCAAACTGTGACAAATCGCCCTGCGGCAACATTTTCCAACTTAGTGTCTCTTTCGCTTCAGCATCATCTCACTTAATCTGGCATCTCCTTTCTTTTTTTCTCTTCCCTCCCACAGTTAGTTTGTGTTTTGTAATGTTTTTAAAATTTTAATTTGACTCATTTGAATTTTAAGCAGTTCTGTGTGACGACAACGACAGCGAGATCCGAGAATCAAGTTAGGACGATAAAAATAAAATCAAGATGCCCGTTTTTCTTGCGGAGATCGTGGCGGCTGCCTAGTTTTCCACGCGAAATTCGTTCCGGCAAGGACGGCAGGGAAAATGTGTGGAACGTGAAGGGAAAGGATGTTGTAAAACCAACCTCGGAAGGAAGAAAGTTTCGGTGCCTCTGGACGAAAGATAACAAAATTCGAAATGAATTAGAAATTTATGATTGCTGGAAGAAAAATTGCGGGATTAAATATATTTTTCGGGTCGTTTCTTCCACTGGATGCTGGTTTCTATTTCCTTAAAAATCGTTGAGATTTACATATCTGAGGTTGGGACAATTTTGACTGAGAGAAAGGTTGATGACGAAGAAGGGATCATAACGGTAACAATATCTCAAGATGTTTTTTGTCTTTTCTTGTAAATAGTAACGAGTAATTTCACACTCAGAAATCAGAAAATGAATACAAAAAAAATCTACATTTATCATGATAAACGAGGTCAATTTCGGAAATAATGTTGCATTTTTGGGAAAAAGTCGTTTTCTGTTGTAAGTTACAATCTCAGAAGTCTTGCAAAATTAGGACTCTAAGGTGGTTATTTTTATAGTTCAATATTGTTCAATAAATTTATCCAAGTCTGATTGTAATTTCAAGTTAATTTTCCTATCTTTCAAAATTCCATATGAAAAAAATAAATTCAATTATTATTTTTAAATATATGAAAAATACTTCTTTTTATCCACCGTCGCATCCTTTTCGCGATCCTTTGGTATATAAAGTGGTTGGGTTGATTGGTGACTCTCGGCTCCTCGACTCACCCACCTAACCTACCTACACCTACACACCCACGAGGGCCAGAACCGGAAAAATGATGCCCACTCCAACTGCCCCCGCACTGATTAAAATTTTGGATAATGCGTATAGCGCCATCCTACTCACTCTTTCTCTCTTTCCCCCCCCCCTCTCTCTGTCTTAATTTCGCGCGTCAAGAGGGGCAAAAAGAAGAAATTTTCCTAAGCACTTGGCTGTTGCTTGTTTTTCCTCTTATTTCTTGTAAACTTGGAGAAAGTCCAGGAAGAAACCGTTAAAAATGTTGCCGAAAAATCTCCTTGAGAAGAAAAGGGATGACATAGACAAGCAGACAACAGTTTGTTTAAAAAAAATCTTTCAAATCAGCAATGGAAAAATCAATGAGGAGCGAGTTATCATTATTGAACGATCAATAAATAATTTTCTAAATTTTAGAGAGCAAAAGTAAAAAACTGCATTTTTTATGTGTAAACAAATAATTGATATAAATCTTTTAAAAAAATCATTTACTCTTTGATTGTTTTTTGAGAGTTGGAGAGTGATTTTTCACCTCTCTCTTTTGCCAAAGTAAATTGAACTGAAAACATCTAAAAATTTGTCTATGAAACAGTTGGGTTGGCATTCTGTCAAGGCAAGGGTAGGTTTCAAGTCCCCCCCCCCCCCCTTTCACCAGATTCTACAGCGTTGGAAGGACGAGATGGACGCTCGCGCGTGAGAGAGCGAAAGTATCCTTGAATAACCTTTTGGAAATTATTTTCCTTTTTTTCTCTTAGCGCACAAGTCGGTGCGAATAGCTTGGACGGAGGACGGTGTGTGTGTTTTGTCTAAAAAGTAAAAGTATTTTTCACAAACTGCGCTTCGGGCGGTCAAGATTCTTGTCTTGTGCACGTGAGCTTTTACTTTAACTTACAGTTTTTTTTGTCTTGGGTATGTCGGGAGGTTGATGGCTGCTGTTTTTCGGAGTTTTTTTTCGATTTTGGTTGCGATGCTGAAGTTTGGACTGGAGATTGGTTAAAAGATCAACGATCACTTAAAAAAATCACCTGCTAAGATGTTTTTTTTTTTTTTCATAGTTAATTTATACAAATTCTCCAAGAAAATTACTACTTCAGAATACCATTTTATTGTACTTTTTTTTATATAAAAATTGTTTGTTTAAAAGTGCTTACAAAAGTAAAATATTTTGAAAAAAACTTATCATGGGAAGAAATATTTTTTTGTTTTGGTGTTCTCGGAAAAGTTGAAAAAATGACAGTTCAGAAAGATATGGTTTTACTTGCAATTAACGTTCACATTCAAAACTCGATTTTTAAAAACAATGCCCTCTTTCGATTTTTTTTTATTTAATTATGGGTGCACACTGAGCAGTTACCAAGAAAGTTGTTTTCTTCTTAATCCAATTTTAATCGCCCATATCTGAAACGAGTTATTTGGTAGACAAATATGAATAAAAATTGCTGTGGATTTCAAAGCAATAGCAATAGCAATAATCTGGGAGCGCTAGATTTTTGATGATGTACACCGTTGAGGCCATTGTAAATCTTTTTTATAGTTAACCCGGGCAGACGGTAATAACAAAATTAATAATAATTCAATAACAAATCCTGTTAAAATAACAAAAAGTGTTATTATTTTATCCTGAAGATCAACTTCAAGAAGAAAAAATAATAACAGTTTCTGATAAAATAACAAAATTTGGTATTGAAGTGATATTATATTGAAAATGTTTAATAACACGCTAATAAGAGGAAATGTTATACATTTCAAAAACTCTCCTGATAACAAAATTTGTTATTCGTTCGGTACACTGACTTAGAAATAAAATTACCATAAATCGCACAAATGGAAAAGTTTCTAAGTGTCCATAACACAATCTGTTATTATTTTTTCTTTTGTTAAATATGTTTAGATCTTTGGGATAATTTTGTCTAATTTCGTCGGGGTCATTATTTTGGTCATGAAATGGGGTCCTTAAGCAAAAATTATTCTAAAAAGTTGAAATTTTGGAAGTTGATTTTTTTAATTATTTGATATGGCTAGAGCTATGGGATAATTTTGACCAATTTCGTCGGGGTCATTATTTTGGCCATGAAATGGGGTCCTTAAGCTAAAATTATTCTAAAAAGTTGAAATTTTGAAAGTTGATTTTTTTAATTATTTGATATACCCCCTAAGGGACTTTGCTAAAATTGGCTAGAACTATGGGATAATTTTGACCAATTTCATCAGGGTCATTATTTTGGCCATGAAATGGAGTCCTTATGCTAAAATTATTCTAAAAAGTTGAAATTTTGAAAGTTGATTTTTTAAATTATTTGATATACCCCCTAAAGGACTTTGCTAAAATTGGCTAGAACTATGGGATAATTTTGACCAATTTCGTCAGGGTCATTATTTTGGCCATGAAATGGGGTCCTTAAGCTAAAATTATTCTAAAAAGTTGAAATTTTGAAAGTTGATTTTTTTTAATTATTTGATATACCCCCTAAGGGACTTTGCTAAAATTGGCTAGAACTATGGGATAATTTTGACCAATTTCATCAGGGTCATTATTTTGGCCATGAAATGGGGTCCTTAAGCTAAAATTATTCTAAAAAGTTGAAATTTTGAAAGTTGATTTTTTTAATTATTTGATATACCCCCTAAAGGACTTTGTTTAAAATGGTTAGAACTATGGGATAATTTTGACCAATTTCGCCAGGGTCATTATTTTGGCCATGAAATGGGGTCCTTAAGCTAAAATTATTCTAAAAAGTTGAAATTTTTAAAGTTGATTTTTTTAATTATTTGATATACCCCCTAAGGGACTTTGCTAAAATTGGCTAGAACTATGGGATAATTTTGACCAATTTCGTCAGGGTCATTATTTTGGCCATGAAATGGGGTCCTTAAGCTAAAATTATTCTAAAAAGTTGAAATTTTGAAAGTTGATTTTTTAATTATTTGATATACCCCCTAAGGGATTTTACTATAATTGGCTAGAACTATTAAAATAATTTTGACCTATTTCATCGGGGTCATTTATTTCACCATGAAATGGGGTTTCAAGCTAAAATTAATCCGATAAAATTAACTTTATGGAGTTCATTTTTTTTTAATTTTGTTATATTCCCTAACGGAATTGATTTATTTAATGAGAATTTTTGAAGTGTGAATAACAAAAACTGTTATTATTTTCACAGAGCGAGGAAGTCGGAGCTGACGTTGAAGTTCGAGCTGGAGTGAGACCTCGGAGACTGCATCGGATTCAGCGAATTTTCAGCAACTTTTACTCGGAGTCGGAATCTGTGAAGTCGGGTATTTTTGGAGAGCTGAAGTCGTCGTTGACGTCATATCCTGCATCCAGAGTCGGAGTTGTCTTCAAAGTATGGATTCAAAATCGCTTGGAGGTACCCGACTCTGCAGCCCTGACTAGTACAGAGGAGTTATGGCAACTGCAGGTTTATTTGCAAATTACAAATAAACCAAAACAATAACTTTTTTTGTTATGGATACATACCAGTTCAATAACATTTTTTGTTATTATGCTGCTCCACCTCTCCGCACAAAATAACAAATCTTGTTATTCTTTCATGATTCCTTCTGTGTTATTGGTTTGTTATTGTAATAACAACATAATAACAGTTTAAGTTATTCTTCGAACAAATCTTTGTTATTGATTTTTGTTATTTTAACAACTAATCCGATCATCCCAATAACATATTTCGATCTTCTCACAATATCAAAAACTGACCTTCCCAAGTTATTTCCGTCTGCTCGGGAATGACGTTCCCATTCCTCACCTGCAGGGGTCATTTTTTTTTTTCAAAAAAAACTTCTTGCAATCAACCTTAAAAAATCATATACATTTTCCCTTTTTACAACTTTTCATTTTTTAATTTAAAAGTTGACAATAGAAAGTAATTTTAGTCTTTTTATGTTTTTTTTTTATTTAAAAAAAAAACATAAATTATAAAAAAAATGTGTATCAAAAAAATTAAAATTTGTGTACTGCCCCTGATCACATAAATGCCCCATATGCATTTTCATCGCTTTTGGGTTATTGATGCAGTTTGGTGGAAAATCGTGTGATCTTACAGAAAAGCCAATAACATCCAGTACTTTGTCCTAGAAATCAGGAGGAAATCCAGTTTCTTTTTCGCGAAAACTTAACACGTAGCCTTATGTGTGGGACAAACTTCAAATGCGTTTTTCTCAGCTTGCTGTTTTTGCATATGGGACATTTATGCGAACATGGGCAGTGTATCGACTTAATGCAATAATAATGCAAACTCTGGAGAATTTCCTGAGCCTATAACGGGACATTCCATAAACCACGTAGACACCTGGACACTTTATTTTTTTTTTTTTTTAAATAGTACTTGTCTCTCGGCTCTGGCCAAGGTCAAGCAGGGGAAGGAGGAATTTAGAAAAAAAAAAAACTAAATTTCAAATTTCAAGCCAAATTTTCGAACTTTCAAAACAAAAAATATCACAAAATGCTTTCTAAATCATGACAGTTATGGTAAATTCATAAATTTGCAAAAGATCAATGAATTAATTTAAAAAAAAAATCATTAGCTTTTACGTTTTGTATTATCAAATATCAAATTTGGTGAAAAGATTGAAATGTTTTTATTTATGTGAATTAAAATGCATGAATAAGCGTTATACAATGTATTCTGATTAGTTTAGAATCGATTTACAAGAATTATCAATGAAAATTTCAATTGTGGTTCTTTTTTTTGCGAAAAATTTTAAGAGAGGGGGGGAAACAAAAACCTGAAATAAAATTTGCAATCGCCTTAAAAGTAAAATATAACACATAAATCATCGCTACCTATTTAATGTTAATTTTTGGTAGTTTTCGAGTGTAAAATCTGTTTTTTTAATGTTAATGGATATATTTTTAATTCTCTGTTGTTCGGAAATTACCATTTTGTTATATTCATGCATAGTTGTCCCATATGAAATTACATCATATTTGAGTCTTTGGAATTTTAAATAAATTTGAGATTGTTAAGCCAAATCGTTCCATATGAATAAAATAATCGCAAATTTTCAATTCCATGCAAGTATATACACTGGGATTGGTGGGACAATTTAATGTTTATGATAAATTGTGGTTATTGCGTCCATCCGGGGAATTCCCGAGATTTTTCCAAAACTGGGAAATCCTGAATCCCGGGATTATTTATATTTTGTCCCGGGAATTCCCGAAATTGATAAAAAAAAAAAACAAATTTTGGTCTATACAATATTTTCTATTAAATCTATATATATAAAAAATGTCGACGGTTTTGTTCGAACGCGAATCAGTTCAATACGGAGCGTCGTATCGAGGTGCTTTTTGTTGCGTTGGGTTTGTAAAAGTCCAAGGAAGGTTCTTACGCCAAAAAGTGGCAACTTTGGCCACTTTGGAACCGATTCCGGAAATCTGCAAATTGTATGGGAAAAGCTGCGTAAAATCAAATTTTGATCACAGGAGGCTGAATTAGCAAACAAGCAAGAAACGTCAGGAAACCAAAAAAGGGCAGGACGAAGTTTGCCGGGTAAGGCTTGTTTTATATATTTTTAAAAGACTGGGTATTTTATATACCTATAAATTAAAAAAAAAGTTTTATAATTTTTCATCTGACTCCATTATCTTTGGCTAATCAGGCCAAATTTAACGAATTGAGACAGCTGTTGAAGCAATTTGTTTGTACTGTACTCCCGATTTTCCCAAATTGGCGGTTGTAAAAAATAATTTGTAAAATATGTTTTATATAAAACATGAAATTCTAAACTTATCTTAAATTTTACTTTGACTGGTATCATTTTATTTGTTGTCGTTTCTTGTTTTTGGTACATTGTCAAAGAATTTTCAAAGCTTTTCTAATCATGTCGGATCATTATGATTATCCGAAGGTTTGTATAAAACTTTGGATAATGGAATCACATTTGATATTTCATTGCCCTTTAAATAAAAAAAAGCAACTTTTTAACATGATTTGGAAATTCTAAATCAATTTTTTCGATAACTCGAAGTGAAATTTCTCCGAGGCCTGCGGATAATCAAGTCTGGACTGTATTTTTAAAACAGTTTTGCTAGTATATTCTTAATTTTACTTGTATGGAGAAACCATAAATGCATTACAAGTATGACAGTCCGCTTTGCACATGTATTTTGTTTTAAATTTAGCCTTATTTAGCTTGCTCACATCATGAAACATATTGATGAAAAAATAATAGCAATACTATAACCAAAGTACAGTCAAAAGAGTGAATTGACAAAAATATTTGTCGTTAAATTTAACATGCAAGGGTCACTTAGGCTACATTTAATAGCTGTTGTAATGTTACATTTATTTTTCTTGAGCATTACTTTCTAAAGTTTTATTTTACTGGATTAACTCCTAAAATAATTGATATTTTATTCCGTAATATTGAATGATCTCGACAGTTCAGCGATGAAGTCGTTAATATACTCCCAGTGACATACTTTCTTTGATGTTATCTTAATAAATTTTCAAACGTGTTTAAAATTGCAGTCACGTCCCCCATTTGCGGTGATTCCATGCTTTACTTTTAAATCCACACACACACACTCCACTCTTCAATTTGTCCATATCGGAACCGAATCTGTCTCCGTTTTCCGCGAGGTAATCATCACGTCCCGCGAAGCCACTATAACCTCAAAATTTTCCATATCAAACCACCACCCAAAGTAAAGCCCAACCGATTTTGATAAGTGAAGGCACAACAGGACTCCTCTTTCGGAGGTTTTAAAAATTTAATGACTTCACCCGCAAGTGAGTTTCGCCATAAGACAAAACGCCAAAAGAATTGACAATGATCTCTCTTTCTTTAGCAAAGAGTCTTTACTTTGGAGCAAGGACCGCTCGAGAAAAAAAAAAAGAATCCCGTCCTGCTCTCTCCCCTGCCTCGGACAACCCAAGCCCAAGTCAACTTTATTATTACATTAGCGCTGTAAGGTAAAAACATTGTAATTCCAGATTCCGGCGCAGTAAATATTTTATGATCTCCTTTACACACGTTAACATGGTTTTAGCTTTTTGACGAGTTCCACCGCAGCGCGCGCGACCTTTTTTCATTTTAGCGTGTGCAAACTTGTCTCTTCTTTCGGGTTTCGAATAGAGTTGGCTACCAAGTCTAAGTCTTCGTAACCTTATGAAAAGTATTGTCTAGCTCTTGCCACAGATAGTGCTCCTCACCGGTACAATTTTTCCACATTTCCATGCTAATAAAGTGACACTCGAGGAGTGTGCTCGTGTGCGACGTGACAGGCGGGCTGCATACCTTGCAGGCGCCCGCGTTCGTTCCTCCGTTCTTACTTTCACCCAAAGGAAAGTGAAAACTTTTCCCTCGGAAGGAGAAGAAGAGATTCCTCACCCGACATGGCAGACAGCTCCTGCTCTCGGTGAAGATATTATAACGCAATAAAGTCGAACTTTATCAACGATGTATGTTTTTAAGTAAGAGTGTAAAGAAGTGTTGAGTTAATGGAGAAATGAGATTTAGACGGTTAAGGGTGGGTTTGCTGCTGCGTTTGTCGTCTTGGGGTCTGACTGATGGATACCAGCACGTGGGGGTTCTTTTATGACACGTGGAAAACGGTGACGTCACTCAGGAAAATTATGATGATGGGACCCGTTGAAAGGTATGAAGCTTTCGGTGAAAAGTTTGACAGATTTACGAGTGTGTGAGAGTGAAGGTGTTGTTTACGAGTTTTGTTTTCAGTTTTGACATTTCTGCTTTTTTAAAATAAATTTCAGACTTTTCAGTCCCTTAAAGTTCCACTTCGTCAGCATTTTCGCTCTCTTTACAACCCATTAATGAAACCCTCTTTTTCAGAGATATCTAACCGAGTGGGGTGAGCTATTTTCTTCACCCTTCTTTTGAACAGATCCCTCGGATAGGCATGCGCCCTAATTTACATTTTTCAGTCTCATTTGCATACCAACAACGAACGGTGACGCACACACAAACCGGGACAGCTGTCTCACATACAACCCTTTAGGTTTAACCCTTTCGCGAAACACAAATACCAGCAAAGAGACTCTCATTAAGAGTTGGACGAAGTTTTTTTTGTCTTTTATATCTCTTGATTACACACGCCTTCCGTGGAACTTTGCGCGAGAAAAAGGGTTAGGGGGAGAGTCTCGAGAGAGAGAGCTCCAAATGGCGGATCCCGAAAGTTTGTTTTTTATGAACACTCTTCGTTGTATGGCGAGAGGTTAACCCTTTTGCGTTATGGTTCGGTGAGAAACAGGTTTGGCCAGTTTTTTTATAGCCAAATGTTTGAAGAGATGGGATTGGTCAAGCTGGAATCATGATGGGTGGAATTTTAGGCCAATGGTAGCGAAGTTTTTGAAGTTGGTGAAAAGCAGTTGCTGGGTTGGTTTAGTTAGGAGAATGTTTTTTTTTTTATAAAACATAATTTTATTTAAACAAGCTTTCTTCTATCAATACTATCAACCATAAGTTTGGTTGAAGTAGAAAAGTACTGAAAAATGCTTCTACCTATTTGTTATGCCCTTGTTGTCCCATTTCCATTAATATACCTTCATAAGATCGAATGGACAAAAGGTCGAAGGACAACTGGTCGAAAGCATAAATGTTGATAGATGTGCGAAATGTGTTTTTTATTCAAATTGAGCATGATGTCTCTTTTAAGTTTCAAACGATAAAAATGCTTTTTTACCGATCAACGAATCAATCCTATGCATATTACAGGATTTTTTTAAATAATAAAAATTATGTCTGAATTGAATAGTTTTCGCTTCCAATAATAAGTGTAAATAAGTGGAATAAGTGGAAAAACTCTACAATAGCTAAAAAAATGTTACAAAGGTTTTTTTTAATTCTTTACAATAAGCTTGAGTTCAGACAATTTCTCATATTTGAATGAATGGAAATATAAACAAAAAGAATACTACAAATTAAATTTATTTGAAAAAATAAAGCAATATTCCTGAACTTAAAAAAACTCATAAGAATACGAAAAAATAACGTTCTTGTTAGAATTAAACATTCAAAAAAATAGAGTTGGAGAAGAAAAATTGATCAAATTACAAAAACAAATTAATGAATTTAAGTTCCTTCGAAACTTTTTCAAATTCAGACAAAAATTCGAAATAGGGGGCAAAAAAAAAAATAAAAAAAAAACAAAGTTACAGCTATCAAGCCAACAATTAGGCGAAAAGTATTACAAAATGCTTTATACCGTCAATAGGGGTGACATTCGGTCTGGGGATGAGATCGGGTCATACAAATATCTGCATTTTTATATGACCCAATCTCACCCCCTGACCCAATGTCACCCCTGATGACGGCACATCAATTCAGTAATGCAAGTATCAAAAATTTGCAAAATATCAATGAATTCAATAAAATATTTTTTCCCTTAAACTTTTTTTCAAAAACTTAAAATTTGAAAAAGATTTAAAAGTCTTTATTTAATTTAAAAACATAAACAAATATTATTCTGAACAGATTACAATCGATTTTACAAGTTTTTTTCAATAAAAATTTGAATTTTCAGCATTTTTTACCCAGTTGTTTTTATGGGTAGCTTTGAAGGGGGGGGGGGGACTAAAAGTTTAAAATGAAGATTGCTATGACCTTATTGATGAAAAAAGCATTAAAAAAGTCACCGGAATATAACAAACAACATGAAACTGTTAAAATAATTGTTGAATGAATGAAAAAAATCACAAAAATACTGATTCCAATTTTATTTTTAAAATGATTTTAAATTCTCTTTATCATGTTTGAAAGAATAAAAAAAAACGTACAAAAATATAATTCTACATGATTTCTTTTTAATTTTAAAGACTTGGAAAAAAAACAGTTATATCCCAGAAACAAAATTATGTGTGAAATTTAACAAAAATCTCAGAAATCTATTTATTTAAAGAACTTTTATTCAATGCGATACTATAATCCCTTCAAATTAACACTTTGCCAAATTTTATAATTGCGGCAAAGTTTTCCTTTTTAAGTTTTTACTAATATATTAAGATTGACTTATCTTTTTCGCATGAAACATTACGCTACCCTTTTCAATGATTTTTTAATAATTTGAAAACATTTTTAAACAAGCATTTCCAGAACATGATCTTTTATGAAGCGAAAATTTAAAATAAAAAGAAATATTTTAGAAAGTTGTACTATGTTATGAAAAATGTGTGTATTATTGTTAACCAAAATTGAACTATTTAATATAAATAAATACAACTTGGCTAGAATAAATGTAATGAATGCTAATGAATTACTGTATAATAAGGTTTCAATTTGTATTAGGACTTTTTCTCATTTTCGTACTTTTTGGCATTCGAGCTTTTGTCCATTCGACCTTAAGTTTTTCGATCTATTAAGAATTATCTTTCGACTTTTTGTCTCACATTCTTAAAAATCACAGTATTTTGGGCAAGCATTGCAAGCAAATGTGATGTAATTATGATGACGTTTAAACCTAATACCATAAGTTAAAGTGACATTGAGTTGAAAAACAACAAAAATAAAAGAAACTTGTAAAATTTGAATAGTTTGAAAGTTGAACTTTGCTGAACTTTTCTTTGCACAACTTTTTCATATGATTTTCAGGTGCTATCAAACGTTTTCCAATTGTCACAAAATTTATTTCACATAATTAAATTTCCAATGAACATCTTTCTAATAAAATTTCCCGAGCAAAACTCAAATTTTCATTCGATGCGATATTTTAATCCGTTCAAATTTACATTTCGCCAAATTTTGGAAAAGTTTTCCTTTTTTTAGTTTTACAAATATATTTTAAAGTTGAAATGTTTTGCTGCTCTTTTCAACATTTTTTTTATAATTTGAATAAATTTTAAAACAAACATTTTAAGAATACCAACTTTTCGGAAAAGAGTGTTTTATAAATACGACTTGGCCAGAAGAAATTCAAAAGATGACAGATTTAATATTGTCAAAACATTAATAAAATTTAAAAATTATAAAGATTTTATTAATAAAAGAAGTTTTCCTTTGCGTTAAATATTTCAACAGCGAAAATTTGGCTGACAACTAAACAAATTGCAATCGATTTAAAAAAAATGTCCCAGGATTTATCTTTTACTAATATTTAATCAATGAACAAGAATAAAATTTAAATGAATTATTATTTTATAATCATCATATGATTATAAAAATCTACTATGTTTTTGCTTAGATAATAGAATTAAACTTGAAAATGTTGCTTTAAAGTCCATATATATCTCATTCGTTATGAAATCAATGAAGCTGTGATATTTTGAATCAAGCAAATAAAAAAAACATCAATTTCAAACATGTGGTACATTTTTTTTAACCGCTTCAGATTTTCCTGCAAAATTTCTTAACAATGCTTATCTTAAATTATTTTTACTGTCATTTTGAAAATAATAAGCAATTTCAGGTTTAGTTTAGCTAAAAAAAAATTAAACGACTTTTAAACGAATATCAATTTATTGTGGAATAATATTTATTTTAAATTATATTCAGTAGTGTTGTACCTTTTTGAGTATTTCCAGAGCTTTTTTTCTTGAATAGGTCCTATAAACATATGAAACACAATAGTTATAGAACCTTTTGAAAAAAAACTCTAGATTTGCATTTATAACATGTATAAATTACACATGTTAATTACATCTATGAGCAGGGTTGCCAGTTTTCCAGATAAGTCTGGAAATGACGGATTTTTTTAAGTGAATGCCAAAATAAAGAATTGCTATTCCTTCTCCAGATTGTTACCGACTTAGTATTTAATTTCTAAAGTAATTTCAACAACGTTTTGATCAAATTGTACGAATAAAATATAAAGTTGTGAAATTTAATGGTTTTTTATTCCTGTCAGTTTCAAATATGTTAAGAGAAAAATTCAAATATATACAAAAAAATAATTGCTCGTTTTCAAGACAAAATAAATTGTAGTTTAAGATTTTTGGTGATTATGATTTAATTTTTTATCTCCTGCTTAATTCCAAATAAAAAATGTCGCATTTTTTACTATTTTTACTTTATGAAATTAATTTCATTAAAATTAATTTAGAATCTCTCGTAATTTCAATAATTAATCCAATGTCAGAGCTTTTATCTTTGACTTTTATTTAATCAAACTTTCCCTTGAACTGTGAAGTTCAAATTTAGCCAGGATTGGTTTATTTGATTTGAACCTAATTAGAAAATTTGACATGAGGACTCCAAAGTGGCCATGAACATAATTTTGTTTAAAATTTGATGAAATTTACAAATTACTTTGACTTTACTTAATAATTTTGCATGCATTTTGAGCTTAAATTTGTATTGATTTTAAGATAACTAAAAACATGTTAAAAAATTACAACTTAAAGCTTAATTTTCAAATTATAATAATACTAGAAAATAGCTACTTAAAAAAAGACAAGGCCTTTCTTCGCCGTTTCTTTCAGCTCAAAAACCACCCTTCACGAACCACCCTTTTTATGTAAAATAGCCTCCCCCAACCCCTTTCGCGCAACAGCATCATCAAGCGCGTAAAGAAAAGTAAAATTTTCACCACCCACTCATCTCCGGCTGTATGTACACGAGCAACTACCACTACCAGCAACTTTTCCTTGCAGGGAAATGAGGAAAAACCATGGGGAAGGGGGTGAGAGGAGGTGGAAAACCCTTGGGCTGCCAACAGACTCGCTAAAATCGCTTCTTTTTAGCTGAGGCTATTAAAACAGATCCCCCCGTTCGCGATTTCGCCGTTATTTTTCTTTGCGCTTATTTCCTTTTTTTAGAGTCGCGCTGCTTGAAGAAAGGATCCCTTTTTCTTTCAAGACTTGGAGGAGGGGGTGGAAGTGTTTGCTGCCACGGTAATTTTTCCTCCCGCGTTTTTTTTCTTTTTTTCATTTTGCTTTCATTGCTCTAAAGGAAGTGAAAGAAAAGGGGAGAAGCGCGCTTTCGAGAAAGGAAAGTCGTGTTTAAAATATATAGCCGATATTTTGTACTTTTACTTCTTAATGGCCAAAAGGCCCACCCCCTCCGCCCATGGAAGCAAAGAAGGGGATGGACGGACCTACTTTGGAATGACCTTCCGGCCCCCAGTTTTTTGTACGTTATTTTTCGCTGGAAGGCTTTTCTCTTCTTGTGCGAGCAAAGAACGTATTAAAATTCATGGTTCAGTTTTAATTGCAATAATAAGTACCAGATAGGCAGCATCAATCTTGGAAATATACAGTTATGGGTTGCGAGCAGTTGGCGAACACATGTTTTCTGTAATGGGTTTGCATAATTAGTTTTTTTTTTATTTAATTTTAATTACTCATTTTGAAAATATAAATTTGTTTATTATTGTTCATACAAACTAAAAAAGTTTCTTATAAAAAAAAGCTACTGATCAAAAAGCTCAATTAGATCAAACAACAAAATTTGTCGAAGAGTTTGTTCTTTTTCTTTAATTATGTTTCTTATATGATGACTACATATTACAGCATGTAAAATTACATAAAATTTCTGAATAAATTGCAGATTTATTTTACACCCAAGCCTTTCACATGCAAGTTTATTACTACACTATAAAAAAAATCATGGTAATATTACATCTGGGAAGGGGTACATTTTTGATGTCAGAAAAAATGTGTAATTTTACCTCTGAAAATGTGTAATTTTACCATTTTTCTGTTGTAACGCCACTTTGTCAGTCTAAATTGAGGTAAAATTACAACATTAAAGAGGTAATATTCAACCTTCCAAAATTACACCTTCCAAATTTACATTATTTTTTACTGTGTATTTTTTTCTGTACATTTGCGCTGTTGTTTTCTCTATTCGTTTGCCAAAAGTTTTTTTGTCGAATCTTCTTTTTTTAAATAATTGCCAATCAGCTTCTGGTTCAAAAATTATCTTCCCCCCAAGAACCACCTGCCATTAACCGATTCCATCCAAAGTTTCCCTTCAATAACCAGCAAACCCCTCCCTTGGGGTGGAAATGATAATGGAAACCAAATTACCCGCCGCCAGGTGCAGCTTGGCTCGCTGACTAATTTTGCTAATTTTCCTCCGCGCTTGGTCACATGAGACACACTCCTTGCCGGGGGGCGAAGATGGAGTTTTTGGTTTACCGGAACCAGTGAAGCCCCGGCTTAAAAGCTTCTTGTGCGTTGTAGAGTTGTTGCCCACTTTAAGCAAGCCACAACCACCACCCATTTGGCCACTTTCAGCTGACAGAGAAACAAGAAGATGCCGAAATCCGAGTGGTTAATAAAGAAGAGTGCTTAATACAAGCCGAAAAAAAACGTGGAACGACTTTCCCCGTGGTCAGGAGGAGGGCGAAATTCAAAAAAAAAGTTGGTTAAATCCCAAATTCCCTTCTAAGCGGTTCTTGGTTGGTTACGGACACATCTTCCTTGTCGGAGGGAGTTGTCGTCGGAGCACCGTTTTAATCACAGTTTATGGAAATGAACAGTTGGTAGAACTGCAAGATGGTTCCGTTAGTAATTGCATTAATTTTCTAGTTAATCAGGGCAAAAGAGCGAGCAGGTTATTCGTAACATTGCATGCAACATTCGTTGAGCAACTTGCATGCAAGTAGCTTATTGTATTGCAATGACATCTGGTGACAAAAAAGAATATTGTTTTGTAAGAGATATTTAAGGATTTGTTATTGAAATTGCGATTTCCATATCTGAAAGTCTCTAAATTTTAAAAGCTTCGAAATTAAAATTAATGCCTTAGGTTACTCGGAAGTCAAAACTCAGTAAAGCGAAATTAACGAAACGAAAAGCGGAACCGGTTGCCTCCATGAAAATTTTAAGCAGAGAAAATTCAAAATTTATTTGCAACTCATTCCAAACCCCCCCCCCCCCTCCCTCACATCCCTCACATCCCCTTTACCCTCGGATGTCTAACCTTTTCCGGAAAACCATCCTGGAGGGACCGAAAGAAAAACAACCGACCGCGGTGCTCGGGACCGTAAATGAGAGGGAAAGGTCCCGCGGCACGGTTTTTCCGGCCAGTGAGGAATGCTTAAAATCAACGGAAAAAAATATTTAGGCAAAATTCTTATGTTTCAATCACGTAAAATTATGTAAAGGAAAAGGTCAGTATTTATCTGATCTAAAAAATATAAACTAAATTCTTAACGAAAGCCCGAAACGGAATCCATTTGAATGTTTTTATCTGACTAAACGTTTTTTGGTGGATCCTTTGGACAAAGAAGCCATTTTGAATCATTGGTTTACTCATACAATTCTCAAAGGCAAAATAAAGCATCTGTGCCAATTTTAAGCCGAATCGGTTAAGGTTTAGGGGTCGTTGAAGAATGTTAATTTTGCTAACAAAAAATCTTTTTTTACAAAAATGTCGACTTTAAGGATGGTGTCTTTCACTTTTGAGGCAATGGCTGTCAATGATGGTTCTGCATTCAGGGTCCAGAAATAGTAAATTGAAATGAAAAATAATCACTATATGTAAAATGATTCTGCAAACAACACAAAGAAAACAATTTTTTGATTGAAACATTCTGCATCAAGATTTGAATGTTTTTCTAAAACAAACATGGCACCAAATGGCCGATCGGGAATGATGCCTTTCAGAGCCTTAATCCTCTTACAACTTTTCAGGATTAACTCGGATCACTTTGCACTCTTCGACAAAGAAATCATACATTAAAGGGTAAATATTCGATTCGAGAAATCATACATCATATGTAAACATTCGAAAATCAGTATCAAGGGAAAACATTTTCTGATCAATTTGGTATCTTCGGCGAAATTGTAGATTTTGGTTAAGAGTGTAGTTACACTCTGAAAAAAATAACCAAATAACCAAAATCTGAATTTTGAGACTCAATTTTTTGTATTTTTCAGGGGACCAGAAAAGGCAATTTTTGAGCCTCAGAAAATGACGGGCAATCAATTTTGGAGAAAATATTTGTTTAAAAAATGAATTTGAAAAAAAAAATGTTTTAATGTGAAATCGATATTTGAAATCCAAAAGTACTTAACATTAAAAAAAAGTAGAACGCTTTATGTTCAATTTTGGAAAAAAAACATAAATTTTCCGTTTTATATAGCCCCTTAAATAGAAAGAAACAATAAAATTATAGTTTTCTGAGTGTAACCCAAAGTCAATGATCAGCACTCAATTTTCGAATACCGATATCTCATAATACCGATGAAGAATTCAGATCACGTAAAATAAACATTCAAAAACTTCAAAATCAAGACTTAATTTTTAAAAGGGCATAATATTGATGTTTGGCCCTTTAATTATCTCTTCTTAAAACGTCACAATTAAAACAAAAATCTATTTCCTTTGTGGACCACCAATCATTGAGGTACTCCTCGATATTAGCTCCTGAAAAGTGCTAAATAGTGCAAAAATGCCTCACGGCAAGAAAAAGAGGCGGTCCTCACCAGCAGGATCGGCAGATTTGAAGAAGCTAAAGAATGCCGAAGCGCTACCTGCAAAGCCAGGCAGTTTGAGCAAGGACGCTCAAAATTCGTCTGGAAACCAGTTCACTACCCTCTTTGTGGACGTGAGCGAGAAGGAAAAATTTGAATGACGGGACAAGTTGCACCCATTTTTGTGAAAACATCGTCATCGGATTCGGTGCGCAAGTGGCTGACCGGGTTTATCAAATCTGGCGCTTTACGAGCTTCCATTCGCTTGTGTGCTGATGGACTCAAAATTCTACTACCTAGCAGAAAGGATTACAACTACGTTCGGGATTTCCTGAACAACACAAAGATTGAATACTACAGCCATGACGATCCAGGTAAACGCCCCATGAAACAGGTACTCCGTGGTCTGTACGACATGGATGTGACGACATGGAAGAAGAGCTCAAAACTCTTAAGTTGAACGTGATCGAAGTCTTCAAGATGACGAGACACAACAAGGACATCAAGTAACGTGATCAACTGTACCTGGTTCATCTCGAGAAAGGATCGACAACGCCGTCTGAGCTGAAAGCAGTTCGGGCAATTTTCAACATCATCGTGACTTGGGAACGTTATCGTCCAGTGCACCTTGACATGACACAGTGTTCGAACTGTTTGCAGTTTGGACATGGTGGAAGGAACTGTTTCATAAAGAGTCGTTGTGCAACCTGCGGAGGTGAGCACAAAACTCAAGCTTGCGAAACAATCAACGAGAACATCGAAGCCAAATGCTTCAATTGCGGTGGCGACCATTCGACCAAGAATAGGAACAGCCCAAAACGAGCTGAGTTTGTAAAAATTCGGCAGCAAGCGACGACGAGGCACCAACCAAATCGTCGCAAAACACCACCAGCATACACGGACGTGGATTTTCCTGCTTCGGCGTCACCAGGAGCAGGATCTGTTCGAGTGGTTCCAAATCTGCAGCCATTGCCGTTGAATCAGCGGCAAAAAGTTGCAGAGAATTCAACACCTCCTGGCTTCAGTCAGCAACCGAGGGAAAACCAACCAGCATCAACGGATGAAGGCAGTAGTGACCTGTTTTCACCACATGAACTTCTGAACATTTTCATCGAGATGACAACAACACTGCGTGGTTGCAAAACTCGTGCGGAACAAGTAAGAACGCTTGGAGGATTTATCTTAAAATACAGTTCGTAGTTTATTCGTTCTAATGATTTTGAATATTTCAATGAATTTACTTTTTGCCTTCCTAACCTAACTGAGGAAAGGCTATAAAATCACTCGAAAAACGAAATTCTTAATTTGACCTCCTAGACCCACCTTCATGTATAGTATACATTGTATACCTATCGACTCAGAATCAAATTCTGAGCAAATGTCTGTGTGTGTGGTGGGATGTTGATCAAAAAATTGTCACTCGATTATCTCAAGACTGGCTAAACCGATTTTGTCCGTTTTGGCCTCATTCGATCCGTCCTGGGGTCCCATAAGTCGCTATTAAAAATTATGGAGTTTAGTTAAGTACTTTAAAAGTTATGCTAAAAAAACGATTTTAACAAAAGTTCGGAAGATTGTAAAAAGGGTGGTTTTTGTAAGAAAACCCGTCATGCTATACATTTTCAGAAAGGTATTTAAAAGACCTTTTCAACGCGTCCAAGATATTGAAGATATGACAACCCTATCAAAAGTTATAAGCACTTAAGTGTTATTTACGCACCTTCTGGAGGCCGGTTCAAAGATATTTTGATGAAAACGTTGTCCGAATCTATCATGCGACCTATCGTTGCATAGGTAATCAAAAGACCTTTCCAACGCGTCCAAAACATTGAAGATCTGACAACCCTATCAAAATTTATAAACACCTAAGTGTTATTTATGCACATTTTGGAGGCCGGATCTCATGATCATCTCATCTTATCTCATGATATTCATGCGACCTATCTTTGGATAGGTAATTAAAAGACCTTTTCAACGAGCACGATTTGAATTGAAACTCTGACTACCCTATCATAAGTTGTAACCACATAAGTGCCCTGCAATATGAAGATCTGACTACCCAATCTAGTGGTATGAATAATGAGTCAAAATTGATAAAACTCTGAAAAACACCGCCATTTTGTGTCTATTTTGGATAGCACCCTTTAAATGTGAGGAAGGCACCAACCACCTAAGGGTGGATTAAGTAAGGTTTTTAGTTTTATGTTAGGATTAGTTGTTAAAGTGACTTTTTCTTTTTTACCCAAATGTTTTCTATTCAATGCAAAAAGTTAAACAGTTTGAAGTAATAAATGAATGTGAACAGTTAATAATAATACAAAAAATAAAACAAAGATGAAGAGCATTAAGCATGTAAAAAAAATATTATAAGAAAGTTCAATAAAGACATATTTAATTTAAAAAACAAAAATCTTTCAGAAACAGAAGTTCCAACTTTCCGTGCAAGTATTCCAATGAAGCACCGACTGGAAAGTCCAACCGAACTGGGTCGAGCCGACGAGGCACAAAAAAAAGTGAGGGGGTTACATTATGCAAATTTTTTTCTCCCTTGCTCAAGTCACCCCCTCAGCCCAGAACGACGACAGTCAGGGACCAAGGATGCTGCGTCGCCGCTGCTGCTGCCCTCTAATATGATTTCATTTCAAATTTATAGCTTGTTTTGTGATTTTTCACCGGAGATAGCAATGAGTCTTCTCCCTTTTTCCCACCTCCTCCAGCGACCTCACCTTACCCCGATTTCCCCACAAATTTTCCTCTTTTTTTTTCGTTCTCGTTGCTCAAGGGTCGGCTTTTGCAGATGGGGTTTTTTAATTTCTTTCGCTAAACAGAGAGTCGAGGTCCTTCGAGAGGATGCTGTGTACTCTTTTTCGTTTTTCATCGGTACTTTTAGAGAATTTAAATGTTTTAGTGAGGCTGGAAGTCGGAACACTTTTTTGTTAACGGTGTGTGGGTGAACACGCGCGGACGAAACGGCCGTTTAATGATAAGACACATTTTTCGACGGCGACGGCGAGGATTAAATTACCCTGGAGAACGCCGGGACGGGAAATGGGAATGCAAACGAGAGAGAGAGAACCTTAAAAAGGGGGATGATTCTGACTCTTTTTGGGAAAATTTAATCAATAACTTTAATGAGCAGTGAAGGCAAAATAAAGTAGTGCTTTGAATTTAATTTAATAGAAGCGGAGATCAGTAACAAGCAGCTTGCAAGATTGTTAAAGCATTCAAAAATTCGTAGTTTGTGTGCTATCTTTTAAAAAGTCTACTACAAAAAAATAGGACATGCCACAAGATAAAAAAGTAAAGTGATTATTTGTGATGAAACAAATTTTTTTTTAAGGTTCTTGCTTTCTAAAAAACTGAGCAGTTCTTGAAAAACATTTAGAAAAATATTTATCTGAAAATGTATTTTTAAGAATTTGAAAAAGGAGCAATTACAAAAATCATTTACTAAAACTCTTTTTTTAAAAAGTGGTCTAAGCGTCAAAATTTTCAAAACCCGATAGTGGGAATCGATTTCCCAGTCAATTTTATATAAAAGTCTCCATATTGACTATTGTCCTATATGATTTTTTGGTGGTTTTTGGCAATGTCAAATAAAAACTTATGGAAAATTGGACGAGCTTTCCCGTTAAAATATTTGCGAAACTAAAAAAACAAGTCTGTCATAAAGAAATTGCCAAAAACCACCAAAAAACCTATTTTTTCAATATTTTTATTTTTAAAACCGCTGTATCTTCACAAGGGTTGGACATATGACAATGGTCAATATGGAAACTTTTATGTAAAATTGGCTGGGAAATCGAATCCCACTGTCGGTTTTTGGAAATTTTGACGTTTAGACCACTTAAAAAACAGTTTTAGTAAATGATTTTTGTAATTTTTTTAAGATAGACATACCATCCTGCATTTTTCGTCAGTCATTTTGTAACATCTCAGGCTATTTCCTCAAAAATTTTGAACGAAAAAAAATCGTGACATCACCTTGAAATATAACGTTTAAACTTAAAAATTGTAAAATCTTATAGAAGTGGCGTGTATTTTTCTTTCAGTGTATTTTTTCAGAAAGCTCGTCAAATTTCCTACAAGTTTGTCTTTGACCACTTTTTGATACGATGCAACGGCTTCGAGATACAGTAATTACAAAATACAAAAATATTAAAATAACTTACGCCCTTCTCAAATATAATTTTTGAGTGCAATTGGCTCCATATACTCAAAAAATGCTTACATAGGCCTAGGATAACATGTCTAAAAAGTTGTATTGAAATCGGAGAGGGTCGGGTACAAAAGTATCAGAAAAATTCCTGATTTCTAGATTAAATTTTCAAAAGGTCCTATCTGCATAGGAAACCCATGAGGGATAGGTTGTTTTGAAAATTTAATCTAGATTTGAGATGAAATTGCTCATAAGCCATTTTTGTGTATATGAAGCCAATTGTACTCGAAAATGACATTTGAAAAGGGTGTAAGTTATATAAATATTTTTGTATTTTACTTCTATGAGATTTTCTGATTTTTAAGTTTAAAAGTTAAATTTTAAGGTCCAGAATTTTTGAGGAAATAGCCTAAGATGTTACAGAAAGACAAAAAGACGAAAAATGCAGAATGTTATGTCTCTCCTAAAAAAATAAAAAATCATTTACTAACACTACTGTTATTTACTGGTTTTTTTAAAGTGGTCTAAACATCAAAAATTTCAAAACCCGGTGGTGGTAATCGATTCCCCAGACAAGTTTACATAAAGTCTTCATATTGACCATTGTCGTATGACCAATCCTTGTTAAGATACAACGGTTAATGAAAGTTCTAAATTTTATATTTTAATTTTTGAAAGGTATCTTTCTGTCGTCATTCGAACCTCCTTTCTCCGAAGCTCAAAACTCTAAATAATTAAGAATCCTTTTGAAGCGCACCAAAAAGGGGATTTTCCGCTCCACCGGAAAAGGCAACCTTTTCACCTCTCTCTCTCTCTCTCTCGGTGGAAAAGTAACTTTTCTTGCGTCACCAAGAGTAAGTACGCCCTGAGGGTGGTCTGCTTATCTGCCATTTTCCATTCCGAGGGACCCTTCTTCGGAGAAAAAATTCAACTGTCCATCCCACTCTCGAAACGAAAGCTGGTTTTCACCTTCCAACCTTCAGCAGGGAAGGAGGTGGTGATAAATTAAGGGATACACGAGAAGAGAGGGGGTGCACCCTTAAATTACCCCGACTTGAAACAAAAAACATTAAAATTTTCACATTTTCCTCGCAGATTTCAATCGTCGCGCACATTATTGCCTCGAGGAGGGTGACGCCGGAATTTGTGGGGCCAGCCTGACCAAGCGAGAAGCACTGTTTTTTTTTGTTTCGCTAAAGTTTGGAAAAATTAAAATGGAAAAAAATAAAATGAGGAAGCAAAAAAAACTGCTGAGGGGTGAAGTGAAAAATAATTTCCACTTGATGGGGGTTGATTTTTCGCGCGTTTCGGTTTTTCATCGTGAGGAAGTGGTGGTTAAATTAACATTTTAAAGCGAAATCTTTTTGTTTGGACAATATTTTCAAGTGATTGTGGGATGAAACGTATAATTACGGGAAATCTGCTCGGATCTCCAAGGACCATTGTGGAGAGGCATTTAATTAGTGTAGAATTTTCATTGCCACTTGATTAAATTGATCGTAATTAAGTTGTGAATAATTATGAATGCAAATTCTTTGGTTGATTCTTTTGGCTTATTTTTTGGGACAAATCGACAAGACAAGCGTAATGAATTTTGATTTTTATTTTATAAGAATCAATTTAACCAAAAGTGCTAGAGACAGAAAAAGAGACTTCCAACCGGAATCAAAAACATGAATATTATCTTGAATAACAGCAACTAAAAGGGCATGACCGAGGGTGTATTTCCTTTTCCAAACAATCAACAAACTTTCGCCCTGATTTCTGTTTATCTTTGCTTCATTTTGTTTTCCAAACCAAAAGTCCACCGAAATGAGAAAACCGCTAATCGTGAGGTCGCTGATGAAATTTGAATAATTTGATTTGTGGCCAATTCGTTGACTTATCTCGCGAATCCCGTTCAAACAGAAGAAGAATCCATCAAACTCGGTGGTAACAATCAAAAATTAAAATTTTTCAATCTAAAAGAAAATGTTTTGTTTTTTTTTCACTCTGAGTGCACAATCAGCAACAGCAATCAACGTGGGTAAACTTAACCGTCCCCCAACTCTTCGGGAAAACAATGAGGATCCACTCGGGGGTGGACAATCGTTGTTCGGCGAAATGGATTTTTTTTCTTGCTTCCTACGTTAATTGGGTAGCTTATCAGAGTTGTGTCTATATAATTATCAATCAAATCAAACCATCCACATTCACGACCCCCAGGTCTTTTGTGGTCTCTATTGCAAGTTTGTGCTCGAACCTTGGAGTCCGAAGGCTTAAATGGGGAGGGAACCTTCCACCCCAGGGTTCGAACTGCACAGAAAAAAAAATCATGGTAATATTACATCTGGGAAGGGGTACATCTTTTATGTCAGAAAAAATGTGTAATTTTACCTCTGAAAATGTGTATTTTTACCACTTTTCTGGTGTAATGTCACTTTTTCAGTCTTAATTGAGGTAAAATTACATCATAAAAGGAGTAATATTCAACCTTCCAAAATTAAAGCTTCCAAATTTACACAATTTTTTTCTGTGTGACGAATATTATGAAACTGAAGATAATTAAGAAATAAACAAATTAAAAAGATCGAATGCAAATCAATAAGATTTTTCATTAACATTTTTTGGTGCACTTAAAAAGTTGAAAATTTTAAAGTAATAAAAACTGAGTTTTTCAGTATACTACTCCAAAAAGCCATAGTTTTCAGTTGAGTAGTTCCCTACAATTTCGTTCATCGATTTTTTTTTTGTTTTTTTTTACGGTTTTGCGGGCTGTTCATACCAAATGGTCCCGCCCGTGTGGATCAATTGGACCGCGCACTGGACTCACAATCCAGAGGTCGCCGGTTCGAATCCCGCGGCGGGCGCTCTAAAATTCTTTGTGTAAATATGGGTATTCGGCGCCGTCGCTCCGTGCCATACTTTCATATACTTAGGAGCCCAGGGCGGCGAAGTCCTTGTAGATAAAGACAAGACACTAGTGGTTGGTACTAGCAATGGTGTCCGACAGCTGTAAAGTCAACTTCGTTTCATACAAAATGGATACTTAAATATATGAGATGGGATTTTCTGTTCGATTTGGTGTCTTTGGCAAAGTTGTAGATTATTATTGAAACCCATTCAGAAAAAAACGGTTGCATTCTAACAAATATTACCCACTTCTTTATTTCACAATTTTTCACTTATATTTGGATTAACAAAATATGTTTTTTATAGTTATTTCATAAAAAAGATATGTTTTTGTGACTCAAAAAGAAATATTTTGAGTTATAGTGCACAGTGGTGCAAAATCTGGTTACAGAAACATGAATTTTTGAAAATAAATGTAGTTTTTGAAAAATATCAAAAAAGTGGTCGAACTTTTTTCAAAAAGCTTTATCAAATTAAAAAGTATTTTGCCGATTTTTTTAAAAATTGCACCACTATAAAGTTATAATCTCTTCTAGGCTATAATTTTCGAAAGCTTTACCATTTTTATTTGTTTTAAATACTATATGAAGAAAAGCCACCCTAAAAAAAGATTGAAAGGCTTAAAAAAAATACTGCGAATTTCTCTCTTAGACTTTGATAATTGGACAATTGGTTTCTAAGATACAGCCTCACAAATAATACGAATCGACGAACATAAGTTTTTTATCGTGTCTCCTGAGTAGCCTGTAATTTTCAACTGATATCTCGGAAATTATTTCTTCGATTTTCATAGTAAAAAAAAACTTTTGTGAAATTGTCTGATCTTTTCAGTAAAAATAATTTCAATTTTTTTAATCGAGCATTACTTTTGAAAAACATAGTTTTTTGCAATTCCGACAAAATACTACTTATTTTTACTGTCATTCTTGAAACTTTTCAGCACTTGTTTCGAAAAGTAGAGCTTTTTAAATTTTTTTATCTAAACGGTTAATTGACAAAATAATGATGGGACCGGCCCGTGGCTTAACCCACCGGAGGTCGCGTACGTGTACTTTGTACACAGTTTGTAAGGGCACTTGTAAGAAAGGCGAAAACACGCGACTTCCCGAAGGTTAATGGCTACGGCTCCCGCCTCATAAGCGGAAGGTTCCGGATTCGATTCCCGACCGGTCTCCTTGAAATTATTCGACTATAATTGAACTTTGAATATGAACAAAAAACGCATGGAATCAGGTGGGATTCGAACTCTCACACCTTTGGATTGGTAGTCAGATGCTCTAGCCACTCGGCCACCGAGGGGTTGACACCCCTTGAGTGAGTTAATCCGTAGTGGTGAAATAATGTCACAAGGTCATTTACTATATAATACAACAATCCCTTCCCCAACGATTCCCCTACACACACTACACACCATATTCTATAAATAACTCGAAGTAGTTGGTACGGTATGTCCTCACTTCTTCTTCTTCCCCTGATGATTCCATGAAATGTGGGTTCCGTTCATAGAATCTGTCTCTTGCGGTTAATGCAACGCAGTAGGCCGGGCCGCTTTAGTGAGTGTAATACATTTCGGGGGTTCTCGAAAGTACTGCAATCATTAATAATGACAAGAAAGAACTTGAGGAGTAATCTAACCATAAGTTCTTCCCGGATGCTTTCTTCGGACTGACTGCGCTTGTGTTCGATTAGATTAGAGATTAGATTAGAAACGGTTAATTGACAAAATAATGAAGGTTTGATTTATAATTTCACTTCACTACGACTCGTGTTGAAGAAATCCACATTTTGCAACTTGTTGCATAAACTACTATTTCCTATTTTATTTTATTTAAACCAAATTGAAAAGATAAAAAAATAACAAAAGAATCATTTTTTAATAAATAATAAAATTATTAAAATGATCTAAAGAACTACTCAGTAATGTACTTATGAAATATAAACTTTTGCGATATTGAGTCTAGTTGGAAATGCTGGATGTGCGACAAAAGGTCGAAAGACATAAGGTCGAATGGACAAAAGGTCGAATGCCAAAAGGTCGAAAGACATAAGGTCGAATGGACAGAAGGTCGAAAGTGGACAAAAGGTCGAATGAACAAAACGTCGAAAGGACAAAAGGTCGAATGTAAAAAATAGAATAAATAATTATAATTATAAACTTCAAAAAAATTCTTGAAAAAAAATATTTTCTTACGTACAAGTCTGATTTTCTTGTTTGTCGTAATATTTTTGTAAGTTTTTCCATTCTTTCAAACATGAGCTGTTCAACCACTAAAATATTTTTTAATTTTTTATTTTATTTTTAAAAACAACCTATTCTTGATTGTCAAAATCTTTGTGTGAGTTTTTTCATTCTTTCAAACATGAGCTGTTCTTCCAAAAAAAGTTCGACTTCTGAAATATTTTTTTAGCTTTAATTTTATTTTAAAAAAACAACCTTTTCTTGATTGTCAAAATAAATTTGTGAATTTTTCCATTTTTCAAACATGAGCTGTTCTTCAAAAACAATAATGGTTCGACTTATCAAATATTTTCCATTTTTTTTTTTTTAATAAAGCAACATATTCTTGACTGCCGTAATGTTTTTGTGAGTTTTTCCCATTCTTTCAAACATGAGCAGTTCTTCCAAAAAAAATTTCAGCTTCTAAAACATTTTGTAAGTTTTTATTTAATTTGTTAAAAAAAAACTTATTCTTGACTGTCGTAATGTCGTAATTTGTGATTTTTTCCATTCTTCCAAATATTAGCTTTTCTTTTAAAAAAATATAAGTTTTTTTTTAGTTATAAAAATTGTTGGAATATTTTACAGACATTTACATTCTTTCAAATTAAAATTTAAACAATTTTAAAATGAAAAAGTCTCGTTTTTCCAAATATTTTTGCAGGTTACATTCGGAAATGCTAACTGCAGAAATGGGATGTGTTTTCTCTATAAATTAAGGGGTTTTATTTCATAAAATTCCATTAAAAAACCGGTGATATTGAACTATGTGCTCCATCATGCCAAAATTACAAAAACTAAGCGAAAAATAAAAAAATGTTTTTGATTAAACAATAATAAATTAAAAAAATGACTTTTTGCCTTTCTTACTAAAGAAAGGTATAGGTTTTACTTTAAGCCAGGACGTCATTTCCATCTTCGTAAATATGTCGATTTAGCATGAATTTTAATCGGAAAAATCGTCAAAAAATCACACTGCATCGATTTTCGACGCTCTATCGATTCACCTTGACAGAACTCGTCTATCTCCAACCCTCGAATTTTGAGAAAATAAATTCCGTGGAGGTCGAGTGATGTTCGTATGTGGTAAAATTTTGCTAAATTTTGTGTCGCGCCGTTCTCAGCTCCCATATATCCGATTTCGATTCTTCTAAATGCAGACGAAAGCTAGTGTGCTAAACCTGGGCGAGTTGCCGCGCAAATTTCGAAATATCCATCTGTTTTCGGATGCGGCCAGACTTTTCAACAAAATACACAGTTTTCAAATGAAAATATGGTCAATTTTTTTCATTTTCATATCTTTTATTTATCTCAAAAATTGCATTTTTCGAGCCCTACAACCTCCCAAATTTTCATCCAGATTCATAATATGGTTCTGGAGTTAGAGCCGTTTGATTGACCTACCATAAGAAAAAAAATCCCTAAAAAAAGGTAAAAGCCCACCTGGTGACCTTCGCCAACATTTTTCATTTCTGATTTTATTCAAAATTTCTTGCTACATTCATAGTACAGACCATGAGTGAGCATCTGAAACAAATTCGACATCGATCGGCAATCCCGATCAATTTTTAGAACGATTTACTTTTTGCCTTTCTTACTAAAGAAAGGTATAGGTTTTACTTTAAGCCAGGACGTCATTTCCATCTTCGTAAATATGTCGATTTAGCATGAATTTTAATCGGAAAAATCGTCAAAAAATCACACTGCATCGATTTTCGACGCTCTATCGATTCACCTTGACAGAACTCGTCTATCTCCAACCCTCGAATTTTGAGAAAATAAATTCCGTGGAGGTCGAGTGATGTTCGTATGTGGTAAAATTTTGCTAAATTTTGTGTCGCGCCGTTCTCAGCTCCCATATATCCGATTTCGATTCTTCTAAATGCAGACGAAAGCTAGTGTGCTGAACCTGGGCGAGTTGCCACGCAAATTTCGAAATATCCATCTGTTTTCGGATGCGGCCAGACTTTTCAACAAAATACACAGTTTTCAAATGAAAATATGGTCAATTTTTTTCATTTTCATATCTTTTATATATCTCAAAAATTGCATTTTTCGAGCCCTACAACCTCCCAAATTTTCATCCAGATTCATAATATGGTTCTGGAGTTAGAGCCGTTTGATTGACCTACCATAAGAAAAAAAATCCCTAAAAAAAGGTAAAAGCCCACCTGGTGACCTTCGCCAACATTTTTCATTTCTGATTTTATTCAAAATTTCTTGCTACATTCATAGTACAGACCATGAGTGAGCATCTGAAACAAATTCGACATCGATCGGCAATCCCGATCAATTTTTAGAACGATTTACTTTTTGCCTTTCTTACTAAAGAAAGGTATAGGTTTTACTTTAAGCCAGGACGTCATTTCCATCTTCGTAAATATGTCGATTTAGCATGAATTTTAATCGGAAAAATCGTCAAAAAATCACACTGCATCGATTTTCGACGCTTCGTCGCCAAGTCGACAAGTTGTCAAGTTGAGCTTCGAATACTGGCGCGAGAATGCTGGCGCATATATTTGCTGGCTCGACTTATACTCGTTTGTAGTAGCTTGTCTACCGATGTTTCCTACAACATGTAAGATATCGTAGCTTTTCGGTTTCTTTTGCCCTGTTTGTTTTTGCATCACTGTCCAATGTTTATTTAAAAACTTTTGTGACATAGGACATTCATCCGGCTACAATCTATTTGTTTTCCGTGTGCTCCGAAAATCGCCTAAAAGTAGATATAATTTTTTCGTGATTTCGTAAGTTTATTTAACAGGGTTCATTGGATTCCAATAGAAGCTTTCTAAGCTTTTCATCGTTTATATCGTTTTCAAAGTTTTCAATGCTGGCGACGCCAATGGCTTTCTACCAACCCCCTGGCACCACTGTAAATGGCTAGAACGTTTGACAGTCACCAAAACCTCGAAGAGCCCACGTAGTAGTATTAGTGAAGAGCCCACGTTGTTTATCGTGGGCTCTTCACTAATACTACTGCGTGGGCTCTGTGAGTGTAGCAGTATTGGTGTTGTCTGTTTGTTTACACCAAATTTTCAAGAACCATTTATTTTTGTGTGTGCAAATCTGTTACGAAAAAAGATGAGAACTGTTGCTTCCGATTGACCGGGAAGATTTGCCGGGTAGTACTGGACCGGGGATTGGCCAAGTCGCGCTGTTGATCCTTCCGAACAACTCGCTGCAATCTCCGGCAGGGAGTAACCGACCATGTGCAGAAACATCCTGGCCAACTCCCGCTGTCGACTCGCACAGAGAATCGAAGGAATCGCGTGCTTGTGTAGAATCCGACCTTTCGTGGACTCACAAGAAGTTCATCGCGAAGTGGTCCGAACAAATCTGAACTTTGAACTTGCAAAACCGTTTTCATCGCCACTTCGCGGGGCATTTATCCATAGTCTCTGGCGGATAGGGTCCTTCGGGAACTTGCGTTTGGAAATCCGTCCCGTGTCCCGTGCCGTTATTTTTTCATGGAAATCATTTCAACATTATGAAATTATGCCTTTTTCTACCACGCGGTTTGTTTATTTTCAAATTTTGACAACAAATGCGTTCTTCATCTTTTTTTTCTGTTTGAGTATTAAGACACGGAATCCTGATTACGAGGACTATTGTATCGTGTTACCCATTTTTACTGTTATTAAGCATTTCCAGATCTATAACACAGTCCCTATTGAGAGGAAAAGTGCTGTTCCATCCAGATGCTGTAAACTCCATTCCTTGTGCCTTGTGCGCTATGTATCGCTAGAACCGCGGTGACAATTTTTTCGTGTCATTTTTCAAGCTCTTCCCAGCAGCTATTATTTGCCGCGCGGGGTCTTGTAAAGACAATTGTCTTTTTGCGGCGCTACTTTTGCGCTGTTCCCTTTGCTCTGATCTGGACAATGCGACTGGACTGCAGTGCAATACCGATCGGCTGGGCATTATTTACATGCGAAGACACGAGGAAAGTATTTTGGGAAAGAGGCGCAAAGGAATATCCCAAGATCGATCACATGCTTGAAGAGCACGTGAAGCAACCGTTTTATACTCATACGGTTGCTGCTACCTCTGAACTTAAACCTAAGGCTGCCACCCTGAGAAGAACCCATGACTTTCCGCTTATGAGGCGAAACCCGTAACCATTCGGCCACAGGAGGTTGGTTCTTCATCTTCTTTGTCGTCTTCATGTTCGCGTCGAACATTTAGGTTTCATAAACATGGCCGTCGTGACAGGGGGCTGCTTTCTACCGAAGGTTCTCGCGATTGAGTGTGTAGTGGTGCGGTTGTAAAAATAGCTATCTCTGACTCTGTCACATTCGTAGAAGCTGAATGGCTATCTTCCCTGCACCGTGCGGCACACGCGGTTGACTTATACCTCGGTTTTTCTTTGCGCCTACCGCGGTGTGCGTTGTCACTGGCGCATGTGAAGCTTGCTATGCTCGCGTTTGTCATAAACGCTTGTTTGATTAAGAATATGTACGATTAAAAATATTCTTTTGGTGAAAATGGCGTTTTTTGTTTCTTTTGGAAATCATATCATTTATAATACTTTGCTTTCATCATAAGACTTTCTTCTTCTTCTAAACAAAGTCAATGTTATGAATTGAAAGAAGTTCTACCATCGTTATATTCTTTAGTAAGAAAGGCTCTATCTCACCCCAGGTGGGATTAAATCGGTTTTTAAAATTAAATAATAAATGAACAATATATTTAGTATTTCTTTGACAAAATGTTACATACTATATCTAGCAAAACAATGTAATAGGGTCAAAGCCTAAGTGTAAACAAAGAGTCTTTCTCAACTGACGTGAGCAGGATAGACTCTGTGTTTACATTTCGACATTGGCCCGTATACATTGTTTTGCTTGATATAAGATATTGGAAAACAAATCTTGTCTGTTCAAAAGTTTATATTTTACATCATATTGATTGGATAACGAAAAAAAAAATTCTCCAGATTTGATAAAAACCTTACAACAAAAAAGCTTTGTTTTTTTCATAACACAGTCTAGACTCGATTATCCAAAGGCCTTGGCAAAATTTCAATTCGGATAATCGAAAGTTCGAATAATCGAATCACAAAAATTAATTCGTTGTCTTATTTTTGATTGTCGAGCTAAAGTATGGCCCCTTAACTACTCTAAAGTGATTTAGAACTTTCAAATCCAAGATGGCGGCCAAAATGGCGACGATGAGAACTCGAATTTGATGTTAAAAACAAGAAAATAAAAAAACGGGAAACATTTTTTTTGCTCATGATTCGATTAGCCGAAGTCCCATACAAATTTTCGGATTATCGAAACTTCGGATAATCGAGTCTAGACTGTAGTATGGTTAAATTTATCCTGCACTGCTTACTATTTTGTTTATAAAGCATAGAATAAAGGGGATATTGGATTTTTCGAAAAGTATTACAGTTTTGGAGTTTTAAAATCTTCGGAAGAGTTTTTGCAAACGCAATGGGTCAACATGTGGCTTGGTTTAAAATAGGATAGTACACAAATAAGAGATTTCAGAAAATCTAACTTCTCATGTCAGGATTTGAAAAATAATTATGGGAAACTTTTGGGTAACAAATAGTTTAGTTTAGCATTGTGTTATGCTCAAATTTCAAGCCGGGCAATCTGTTGCTATATTTTCATGGAAAAAAAAAGATTTTGGGGCTAGAAATATACGTTTGGTTTGGAAACTTTTTATTGGAGGTCAAATATTGGCTAAATATGTAATTGAGAGCCGCTTAAGGCAAACTCATACGAAATTTGGATATGTGCGACTTTTGTTTCATTCATATTTTATGTTTTTTATGCGAAAAACTGTTCTATTGAAAATCACACATTTCAATTAAGTTTACAGCTGCATAAAATTACACAAAAGTGAAGTAAAATTTAAGAGGTTTTAGTTTTAAATAAACCTTCTAAATGAATTGAGGAATTTACTATTTAAATGCATCCATTTATCTCAAGCCTTTTGCTAACTATTTATGAAGTGTTTTAGCAGTTTGAGGTAAAAAACGTTGATTCGCTAATCAACTGACAATTCTTCGTTGCCTTAAAAATTCAGTTTCCATTAAAAAGACCTAAGCATTAACTTACCTCACCTGGTAAGGCTTCAATAAAGCATCTCCATCTGCTTAAAAAAAATCTTACAACATTTTAACTCAAACCACTCAACTCTCCTGACGAAGGCTAGACATGGTCGTTTTGTTGTGCAAAATTTGAATTTGATTTGCTTTTGATTGGATGACAATCGATGGGGATGAAGATTCAACGGTCTTTTCCCAAGATTTTTATTCCTCCCAACCAGCAAAAAAAGATGCCACCAAGATCGAACGCTAACGATAGGAATCAAGTGGCGAATTATTTGGTCATCCTTTGCTTACGGATAAGTACCACCTCTCCCGGGGGTCGTCCTTTGGATGTCTGACTGCGCGCTCCGGACGTCCTTCGACACAATTCCTTTTTAGGCCGCTGATTTTGAAAAGATGTGTGTGAAAGTGATGTGTATGGGAAAATATTTACGATTTTTTGTCGCCTTGTGCATGCAAATTCGGTGTAATTTAGAGGTGAAAAGGGGCGTTTGGAAAGTCGGTCGAGATGATTTTGAACAGATTTTCGGTGGATTTAGGGGACAGAACGGTTTTTTTTCTTGCTTGCTTCAAGTTGATGGTGACCCAAAATTGCCAAAAGGAATGCGAATGTTTGCTGACAACGTCCTTGAGGTTAATCGAAAGCAATTTTTGCAAGACCGTTACGCACATACTTGAAGGGGACACTTTTGTGGAGAAAATGATATTCGTAAATAGATTCAAGAGCTTGTTCATGGACGTTGGATTTGCAACGTCCTAAATATCCACCATATGTTTTAAATAAATAAGGTTTGAAGAACTATTTCACGCTTTACTGTTCTAGTAAAAGACAGAAAATAGGTTTTTTAAATAATCAATATTCTTAGCCAAAATTTTAATCAATCCTTGAAAAACAAAAATCAATCCTCCCCCTTTAGCACCATTCTTTTCCAGTTCCACCGTTCGTATCGCGAAATGAAAATGAAAAGTTTGCGCAAGCAGAAATTTAATGAGTTCTTATCAAAATATTTGATTTATGCGAAACAAGGCAAAGAGCGCGCGCGCCTCAAAATTTCCACTCACTCATTTCGGACTTTTGGACGAAAATAGCGGAAGTTGCGTTGCTTTGGGCGGGGAGATCAGAGCCTTTGGTGGTGGGAAAGTTCCAACATTCGGAGTAATGTTTTTTAAGCTACTTTGGATATTTTTTTCTGGAAATCTCCTCTGGCTGCAATGAGAAAAATCGCGTCCGGGAAAATGAAAAGAAAAACAACTTGATCGCAGCAACCGTCGCCGCCGCCACTGCCAGAAAAAGAGGAAGCAAACTTTTACCGGGAATTTTCTGTTTGGATTGATCTCAGCAAACAACAAATTTGTTTACAGCCGCCTACTGAGGTGGAACATCGGGCATCATATAATTTTCGAAAGCTGGTCAACTTTTCCTCTTGCTGGGATGGCCCCTGGCCAAGCAATTTGTTCCGGCCGGGTGAATGATGTGAAAATTGCTCAACCACGTGCGAAAGTTGCGTGGGTTGTTTTTATTTCGGAACGATATTTAAATTAGAAGACAGACATTCACCGATAAGGACGTTTGACAGCTGACAGCGTTGATTTAACTTGTCATTTTTGTTTTGTTTCAAAAAACTGCAAGTTGAATTTTCCTCCTAATGAAAATGACTGGAAAAACTCACCCCTCCCGAAGTAATCGTCACCCTCCTCATTTTTTTCCACAGCTCTCAAAAGTGAAGCAGCAGAAAAAAAGTCAGCACTAATTCAAAAGCCTTCCAGCAATAAAGAATATCCAAATTAAGATAAATTTGATAGCGTAGGCAGCAGTGCACAAGTAAGGAGCACAAGTTACTTGCTGCACGAACTCCTTTTACATTTTATACTTTTTTTCTTTCCTTCACTCTTGCTTTCAACTACATCTGACTGTACAGAGCGAGTGAGTTGACTTCTTTTGTATGGTGGAGTAGAACAGCAATCTTAATTTTCACGATTTTGAAATTTTTGTTCTCTTTGATTTTAGCAGTAAAAGTGCTTATTAAAGGTAAAATAATGAATTTTGTTTATCAGCAGATTGTTTACTAGCAGATATGATTTTTATTGATAAAATGTTAACGTCATGATTCGAATTCCCGGACGCTTCGAAACCCGGACACTTCAACTTGTTTTATCAATTATTTGGATATAAGTTCGCATTATGAATGTCAAAACTGTGTTATTTGGTGAATTCTAACATCAACTTTCATTTAAAGTTTGTTTGAACGCTGTAGTTAATGCCAAAACAATTAAATAAAATAAAATTATAAGTTTACCAAAAATGCGAAACATTTCAACGGAAATATTTCATAGGAGTCCGAGCAACCGGGACGGCAAAGCAGAAATTTTTGTTTTTGATTTCCTTAAATTTTAGCAATTTTTTACATAAACTATCGATTGTTTTGATGTTAACAGCTTATTTGAGACCTAAAGAATGCCATTCACTAACATTTCAGTCCAAATTTGTGCGATTCATAAGCAAAATCGAGTGTCCGGAATTCGAAGCAAAAGTGTCCGGATTTCGAATCAGCTTTTAACAGTGTCCGGAATTCGAAGCACAACAAGTCATTTTAATTTTCAAATTCTGATGAAAAATTGTTAGAAAAGACATATTTTGCATGCATTCTCTTAAAACTGACTGTCTATACTAAATCCTGATGATATTTCTACATTTCCAACTTATTACATGATTTTTTGCCAGCTATAACAAAAATAATATGGTACTAAGTGTCCGGATTTCGAATCATGACGTTATAAATTTATGAATAATAATTCTATAAAAAGCTATTGAAAATCATTAAAGTAAATCCTCGAAAAATCAATCGAATCGATTTAACCTTTAAGGCTTAAAATGACTGGAGACTTCAAATTGTTATTATAGTACAGCAATTCCTTTTAAAAAGAGGATAAACCTGAGAAAAAGTTCTCCGATCGTGCTTCAAATTTTCCCGGGGTTCCTCGGCCAAAATAATTAGAACCGCTTTTTTTATTTGGCCATTAGGGAGACCTACGTCGTGCTAGGGTTATCCCAAAAATTTAAATTTTAGTCAATTTTCGAAAAAAAATAAAAAAAATTCTAAAAATCATAACACCGAGTCCTTACAACCGATTTGAGCTCGACACGTTTCTTGCGACAGGTGTGGAATTTGACTTTTTGAATTTTTTTTTAGTATAAGTTAAATTGGCGTTTTGACCATGCCAGGACCAACGATCCTATGGCTGAAAATATTTTTATCGGATTCCTTGGAATTTTTCACACAACATCATAACACAATAAAATTGGAGATGTAACCCGTACGTTCCCGAGCACAGAAAAATAAATCAATTCCCGTAATCGTGAATTGTGTTCATGAATTTGTGAACAACGAAGCAATTAAATCACGACTGTGGAGCATTAGCACTAAACGTGAATATATTCCTTCGTTGTTTACAAATTTATGAACACAATTCACGATTTAGAGAATTGACTTTTTTCCATAAGATATGATTTTTTTGAAAATAAAAACGGAAAATTAAGAAAACTGTGAAAATTTTTCTTTTTTAATAAAACTGTAATAACTTTAAAATTTAAGCGATGACCTTTTTTGAGTTCCGCAGTTGCGTTATTCAATTACGATGTTAATTTTTTTAAATTGATGCAAAAATTCATTTTAAACTCCATGTGGTCGTCCTAATTGTCATTGCGCTTAGAAAAATAAGCTTTATTGATGGGAACAGTAAAATCAGCAATTCAAACCTGGGTAATTCTTTACCAACTCACACGAAATCGGGAAAAGTGGCCCCTTTCATTTTTGAACATGCGAAAAAAGACGTGTTTTTCAATAATTTGCAGTGATGAGATAGAAGTTTGGTGTCAAAGGGAAAAAACGTATTTTTCATCGAAATAAACACTAAAAAAGTTTCAAAAACTCTTCCATTTTCCGTTACTCAACTGTAAAATAAATTGGAACATGTCATTTCAAGGGAAATTTAAAAATGTACTTTTCGAATCTACATTAACCCACAATTGTAATTTTCGAACATTTTAAAGTTTATTTTTTTTCTAAGTTTGCAGGGATATTTTTTGTGTAACAATATTTTACCAACTTGTAGAACAGACAATTACAAAAATGTTGATGCTCAAACATAAGGGTTTGCTTGTAAACATCACGAGTTATCGCGATTATTTTACGAAAAATAGTTTTGAAAAAAATACTTTGTGCGTTGCTCTTTGTTTCGTCGTCCGTGTCTGTCGCGGGTGACCACGAACGGCCATGATCAACGACGACCAACTTTTTCAAAACTTTTTTTTCGTAAAATCGCGATAACTCGTGAAGCAAACCCCTTATGTTTGAATATCAAAAATTTTGTAACTGTCTGCTCTACAACTTTGTAGAATATTACACTCTAAAAAATAACCCTACAAAGTAAGAAAAATACGAAACATGTTCCACATTTTTTAAAGTAATGGAAAATGGCAGAGGTTAAATTTTATTTTAATTTTTTTCGATGAAATTTACGTAGACTTTTCATTTTATTGAAATAAAACTAAAAATTATAAAAATAGGAAAATGAATAGGGATAAAATATAATTGTTTTCCAACATTGATTGGACGCATTTTCTTAATTCTGATATTTGTTAGTAATTAAAAAACAAAAACAACATTTTCTGAGCTCAAAACTCTTGTTTAATACTCTCTCAACATAAAATTAGGTGAAAAGTTAATATTCTAATACTCCGCTTTTTATTCATGTTGATTGATTGGTAAATGAAGAATTTCGATACAAATAACTCAAAAATGGGTAAGTTTCACTTTCGACAAGCATATGAATAAAGCCATTGATAATTCATCAAAAATGCACATCATTCAAATTCAAATGATTGATGGAAGAGATCGTGAATTAACCGAAATATTGTTCAAATTGAATCGAATTATTTCTGCAAATAAGAATGTTGTGCTACATTCTAAAAAAAATAACGCCTTCTATTCTGAATTTTTGAACGATCAACAAATTTAACAAACTATTTATGTACTCTTTTTTTAAATTAGATACAAAAAAGTTGATTTCACACACAAGACGAAATTTAATAATGCATCAACTATGGTCTTCTTGAAACATGCTTTTAAAGGATAAAGTTGCTATCAAAAAAGACCGCGATGTTTTTTAATGATTAAAAAATGATTGTAACTAGGGTATTTGTCCCTATTTTGGGCCGAAAAAGTACGGTCACCAAACAGGCTAAATCGTTGTGCGGTTTCAAGCCACAAATCATCGTTAGAATGATGGATTTAACCAGTAACAGTTACATTACGTGCATAAATTGAATGACCATAATTTATTTCATTAATGTATGAGCTTTAAACAAAATTAAATATTTGTTGTGCAGCCAATTAATTAACCCGTACTACGCGAGTAAGGACTTTGAGCTGTGAAAGGCGCGCACACACTGTCACAGTTTGTAGAAGTGTCCAATGGACTGTATATTAGGATGTAACAAATATAACTTTTTGGCAGGCATTCAAGGGTTTGTTCCGGTGGGCATACTAAGCCCAAATCCAAATATAACATTTAAATTTGTAGCACTCAGGAGCTCGGTACAGACCTTCAAAGTTTGGCATTTTTTCGAAAAATCGGCCCCAGCAAAAAAGTTTTTGCGTTTATTCCGTTTTTCCCTATTCAAAAGGAAATAGTGAATTATTTTTGCCCACCAAACTGAAGCTAATGGCAGCAAGTATCATTCCCAAGTGGCAGTTTCCTGCAAATTGACGGTGGAATGCCCAATTTCGTCAAATTAAGTTTGGTAGGCTCAATATAAGTATTAGGCCCAAAATAGAGACAAATACCCTAATTACGGTTGATGAAAGTGTCATTACGCTTAGAAAAAAATGGTTTATGGAATGGAACAATAAAATTAGCTATTTAAACTCGATTTTAAGACCCAATTGTTGCAAAGACATGTTGAAAATCCGAAACATATATTAACCATTAAAAAACTTCTAGATCGAGGTTGACATTAAGTATAAAAAAAATAGACTAAATTTTTACTTTTAGCGTATTGGACGATATCATAAAAAGGTCCAGAAATATGATTTACATATAAATTGGCAGTACAATTCTCGAAATTTTGAAACAGACCGAAAATGTATCCAATAAAGCTTTGCGAAATTGCGAAAAAAAAATGTCAGAGGAATAGTTGACAGTCTAAAAGGAATTTAAAATATATATTTTTGCACGGCTACAAAATATTATCTTTGGAAGAAGGCTTTATGACGAAGCAGCCCATTTTTTTTAAGGAAAATTGATTTTCACTCTGAAACAATCTCTGTTTCAAAGAATTTAAAAACAATTATCTTTATTAAAAATATAAAAATACAGAAAAAACTGAACAATCAAATGAGCTACAAATGGAGTGCTATGCATTTTTGGCAAAAGTTTCATTTAATGAATCACATACCTTTTTACTTTATTCACCCTTTCCAGTTAGAAAAAAGGAAAGAAAATCAAACATTTCCAAGACAAATCTTGCAAAAGCAGCATAGCACTTTTCCGCTAGCATCCACCGTTATTAGCGCGAAGCACTTTTCATCCGGCACCACCCACAACCACCCTTCGTTGAAAAGGAAAACCAAAACAACAACATAGCAGAGAAACACAACACCAAAAAGATGAACGAGAAGAAAGTGTACAAAGCAAAAAGGTTATAATTTTTCCGCGCGAAACTCGAGCCTTTTCCTCGCGATGTCCTTTTGCTCTTCTTCGTTTTCCACTCATTTACCAACGAGGGGAATGCTGCCGGCCGCAAGGGCTTTCCGTCGTGAACCGCGCGCGATTTGATGATGGCAGGCAACAGTGGTTGGCTTATTTAAATTTTGCTTAGAGGGTTAAAATTCGTGACACACAGACGAACGACCACGATGGAAGAGATTGCCTCCTTATGTACTAGCGCTGTTGCTGATGGTTTGATAAAGAGGGATGTTCAAAAAGTTTTAAAGTCTATATTTTTGAATTTTGAATTTGAATTTTCAATTATATCTGATGTCTTATAAAAATATTATCCTTAACGGTGCACATCAACCAGAGCTTTTGCACCAAGATTTTTGATACAGATATTTTAGTATTTTCGAAACTACGTAAACTATCGATAAAATTTTTTATTCATCCCCTAAAGTACAGTCTACTAAGCGATTTACAACAAAATTTGCCTATTTTTACATTCAGATTGTTGCAGGATTGGGTCCGTAAGTTTATCCATTTTGGAATAAGAAGATAACAACTTCCTTGGTTGCTGTGCACCCTTAAATATTCTTTATGACTTGAAAGTCCAAAATCAAGTTCAATTTAAAATTCGTCACTTTTCTGTGTGACTGATTGATTATAAAAAAATGTTTGTTGATATCTTCAAATTACTAAAATGCTATTTACAAAATTCAATGCAAAAGTATATCGAATCATCCCCAAGCCAAAACAACTCTAAATGTTCCACTGGTGGATGGACAAAATCCACCATCTGATGCTTCTCTGCCATTTATTATAGTGGCACATAGAGTGGCGCTTTTCCCAGAAAAGAAAAATCTCCTTTCTCTCCTCCGAAAGGGCTTCATTTTCGAGCACGACGACGCGACCAAAAGCGTCCAAGCTGTATGTACTTTGCGTTTTAATTTTATCTTTGTAATTTTTTCTCTCCCCCCCCCTTTCCATATTTCCCTTCCCCTCACCGGGTTGGACCCTTTTCCCCGACATTTCCTCGCGAAGCCAAACGAATCCTTAATGTATTTTAGGCCTCCCATTTTCGACTCTTTCTGTTTTTCGCGCGTTTTTCCTCCCAAAGCCGGCTTGAAGGCAGGAAAAAGGGGCAGTTTTTCTTATTACCCCCACCACCACCCACCCGCTCTCCTTTTCCGTCGTCGGACCTTGGAGACTCATTCTACGGGCTTTTCTTTTTTCTATCTCCCTCCTTCAACCGACGACCCGCGGAGGAGTTTCCCGGGGTCCATTTTCATCTAAAAATGGGTTCGCGAAAGTGGTGCGTCGTTTTTCCGGGGAACGAAAAAAAGTTTAAGGGAAAGAGGCGAGCCTGGAAAAAATAACACGCTATGAAAATTTGAATAATTTAATTGTAATTAGATTCCTGCGCGTGTTCCGGTCGGGACTTTCACTCTTACTTTCGGTTGGGTTGTTTTCTTTTTCCTCTTCTGTTTTGATGCTTCTTCCAGCATCGTCAGCATCCTTTTTATGGGTTTGGTAGGAAGAAAGTGCTCGGCAAAAGTTCTTTCTCTCAGTTTCAAGAGTTTCAAGAAGTTTTGAGCTGAAATATCAAATTTCTAATTTGTTATCAGGATCCAGCTTAAAAAAAAGGATCCCCAGGTCTAAAAAAATAATTTAAATCTATATATTTTACATAAAATAATATCGATCAAAGATGGGATGAGTTACAAATTAACAATTTGGAGGCCACGTGGTTTATGTTCAAACTCATACCTGTATTAAATATATTCAAAATCAATCAACTTGTTATCGCTATAAAAAAATCGAGAATTTGTATTTTCCCCCCTTTTAATGAGGTAATTTCAAACCCGATTTTTCAAATTATAAAACAAAAAGTAACACAAAATGCTTCTATCAAAAATTTAGAAAATACCAATCAACTCATTTAAAAATAAAACAAGGATATTACGTTTTTTACCGATCTGTGGTCCCGAAATTCAAAATTTCTAAAATTGCCCTTTAATTTGTTGGGAAATTTTTTATGGAGGGGAATTGAAGGAGACAGAAAATTTAAATAAAAATTTGCAATGGCCTAACACGACAAAAATTGACACAGAATTTATTGTGTAAAACAATCAAATCCCAGATTTCCCAAAAAAAATAAGAGTTCAGAACTTCCAGGGTGACCACTTAAATCCCATTTTCAATTTCCCGACTTTTCCAAAAAATCAAATAATAGGCATTTCTTGTCTCAAACAATTTTCAAACAATAAACTCTTTATGAAAAAGTCAATATCAACAAATGAAAAAGAAACATTACATCAAATTAAAAATGAATGATTCAGAACAGAAAAATAAACAATAAGACATATAATTTCAATGTTTATTTATAACATTTTCAAACGTATAGTTTTTGATACATCGTTTGGAAATAGCAGAAAGTTTTAGAGAACTGAATTTAAAATGTTTTTCTTAATTTATTCTATTTTCAATCAAACGAACGAACGATTAGAGCATGATTACTAGGATGTAACAAAAATGACTTTTTGGCGGGCATTCAAGGGTTTGTTCTGGTAGGCATACTAAGCCCAATTCTAAAATATGAGCTTGATTGGACGTAACAGGAGCTGGCGCTCCGCCCTTCAATTTTAAATGGGATTTAACTCGTAAAAAAAGATTTTTTCAAAAATGTCACTTTTTGAGGCATTTTGGCCACTGAAGCGTTTATTTTCAACATCATTGGCGTGTAGGCAAGATCTTTGCGCATCTTTTAGTATATATAACATTGAAATTTGGAGCACCCTGGAGCTCGGTACAGGCCTTCAAAGTTTGGCATTTTTTCGAAAAATCGGCCCGGCAAAATCAAATGGCGTCTAGGGCGTCGCGAGGTGCGACGCATATCTTTTTTGCCGGAACCGATTTTTCGAAAAAATGCCAAACTTTGAAGGCCTGTACCGAGCTCCAGGATGCTCCAAATTTCAATGTTATGTATACCAAATGATGCGCAAGGATCTGGCCTACACGCCAATGATGTTGAAAATAAACGCTTCAGTGGCCAAAATGCCTCAAAAAGTGACATTTTTGAAAAAATCTTTTTTTACGGGTTAAATCCCATTTAAAATTGAAGGGCGGAGCGCCAGCTCCTGTTACGTTCAATCAAGCTCATATTTTGGATTTGGGCTTAGTATGCCTACCGGAACAAACCCTTGAATGCCCGTCAAAAAGTCATTTTTGTTACACTCTAATGATTACTGATAATAAAATCTTTCAATGAATTTAGAACAATATCTAGTAAGGCCGTTGCAAATATTTTTCAAAGTTTATGGGTGCAAAAAAAAAATTTCAAAAAACTTCAAAATTTTAATGAAAATTTAAGTTTAATCAACTGAAAACCAGTTAAAATGCATTTTCCCGCATTTATAATCATATTTAGCATGTTTGAACTCCTTTGAAAACATTTTAAATTTTCATGAAACACCTATGCACAGTCCCACGAAAAGTTTTTTTTTTGCGATAAATAAATTCCGTCAATACCTCGATATTTTCAAAACTAATGATTGGAAAGCAACAGTACGCCTGTAAAATGCATTTTAAAACACTTTTTTCATCAAAATGATGAAACCTAGGCTTGTAATTGCAATTTTTTTTTTTTTGCAATTTCAATATTTTTTCATGTTTTCAAAACGCAAAACAAGTTTTTTTTTTCATTCAAGACAATCAACGATTGGATTTTCTTTCGATATTCAAGTTTTTCGATAACTCATCCGATAAACCCATATCTGAGCAATTCTCTACCAAAACCGAAAATGGATTTTATTTGTATTTTTTTATTTGGCTCAAACTTTGTGGGGGCCTTCCCTATGACCAAATAAGCTATTTTGTGTGATCGGTTCATCCATACAAGTCTCCATACAATTTTGGCTGCTGTCCATACAAAAATGGTATGTAAATATTCAAACAGCTGTGACTTTTGAGTGAATTTTCTGATCAATTTGGTGTCTTCGGCAAAGTTGTAAATAACCCACCATTTTCTAATGACGACATCTCAGCAACTGATGGTCCGATTATCAATGTTAATACATGAAACATTCGAGAAATTTTGAATATTTTGAAATTTTTTAAATCAAGACTAACATTTTAAATGGGCGTAATATTCAATGTTTGGCCCTCACGAATGTTTCATGTATTAACATTAGGGTGCCCAGAATACGGGACTTTTTCTCAAAACCTCGCTCCACAAGCTGAATATTGATCTTTGAGCTATTTTAGGACTCTGGGCCAGATATGAGCAAAATCGGTTAACATTTACCCATTGATACTCGGGGGTGAAGTTTGTATGGGAAAAATCGAAAAAATGTATGGAAAACCCAATTTTCTTACGGTTTGGTCTACACGGTGCGCTACTTACATCCAAATATTCCCAAAAGTGAGATTCTCATTGGAAATTTAATGCTCTACAACTTTGTAGAACATACCAAAGCTGTAAAACTTAATCCTGATAAGTTATTAGCGATTTAAAAAAGTCATTTTTGTATGAAAAACATTTTTTTCACCAACTTTAGGCTCAGGTATCAATGGGTTAATCTCAACCAATTTCGCTCAAAATTTGCACAGATGCTTAAAATAACCCAATAAACCGTTTTCCGCTTGTGGAGCAGGGGGTCATTTTTTCTGGGCACCCTAATTAACATTCATAATCGGACCATCAGTTGCTGAGATATCGTCTTAGAAAATGGTGGGTTATTTTGGTGAGATTAAGAAAACTTCAATTTTTGTGTTTCTTTTTCTTAAAGCGGCTCTATCTCAGCAACCCGAGGTCCAATCTTCAATGTCTCTTAGACAATTTTATAGCAAATTTTCTGAACTCTTCAGAAAAAAATATTTTTAGAAATGGTCACTCATGGTCACTATTTTTAAAAATTGAAAAACTGTAAATATTTCGCTAAAATCAAACTTTCGGTGGCTATATCTTGAAAACGGAGCCCTTCATCAAAAGGGGGGGGGGGATTGGGAAATTGAGTTTTTGTGAAAAAAAAGTTGATAAAAAAATCTGCAATTTTTTTTTTTCCGTGTACCTATTTTTTTCAAAAGTCCTCAAGACACCAAATTGATCAGAAAATTCATTCAAAAGTTACAGCTGTTTGAATATTTACATAACATTTTTGTATGGACAGCAGCCAAAATTGTATGGAGACTTGTATGGGTGAACCAATGACGCAAAATAGCTTATTTGGTCATAGGGAAGGCCCCCACAAAGTTTAAGTCAAATCAAAAAATACAAAAAATAAAAATGGTCGAAATCGGCCGATTTCGTAGAGAGTTGCTCATCTAAAAAAAAATCTAGATATTCACAAAAACGTTACTTAATCCACCTTTAGGTGGTTGGTGCCTTGCTCGCATTCATAAAGTGAATACACTACACAGCCTCAAAAAAAATGTAAAAATAACACTTATTTTTTATCAAAATATCTGAGATCCGGCCTAAAAAAAAAGTGTATTAAAAACACTTAAGTACTTATAACTTTTGATAGGATTGTCAGATTTTCAATCTTTTGGGCTTGTTGGGAAGGTTTTTTGATCCAACAATGATAGATTCGGACAACTTTTTCATCAAAATATTTGAGATCCGGCCTCAAAAAAGTGTATAAATAACACTTAAGTGCTCATAACTTTTGATGGGGTTGTCAGATCTTCAATCTTTTGAATGCGTTGGAAAGGTCTTTCAAATACTTTTCTAACAATATATAGCATGACGGGTTTTCTTACAAAAACCACCTTTTTTACAATCTTCCGAAACTTAGCTAAAATCGTTTTTTAAGGATAACTTTTGAAGTTCTTATCAAAACTTCATAATATTAACTAGGGTTTTGTGGGACTCCAAGACGGATCGAACGAGACCAAAACGTTTGAAATCGGTTCAGCCATTCCGGAGATAATCGTGTGCATATTTTTCATTGCACGGACTTACAGACATACACACGCACAGACATTTGTTCAGAATTTGATTCTGAGTCGATAGGTATACGTGAAGGTGGGTCTACGAGGTCGAATAAAGAAGTTCATTTTTCGAGTGATTTTATAGCCTTTCCTCATTGAGGTGAGGAAGGCAAAAAGTTCAAGGGAAACATTTGGGAATAAAATCTTTGTAATGACTTAGTAAATTTAGTTAAAAAATTAAAAATTCTTTATCACGAAACAACACATTGCCAAACTTTAAAAGCTTTCATAAAATATTCAATAAATGCATTGTGACATAATGAATCAAAATCATAAATTTAGGCTCTATTTACATTAGTTTTTCATTCACTTTGTGTTGATTTAAGTTAGATCTTACCTCTTGATTGTTTAACACAAATTAATAACAATCTATTGATTCATAAGAAAAAAATCCAGAGCAACATTTGAAAGGGGCGGTACGACATTGCTCTTACGGCCTTTCGTCCCATTTAAACGCGTGTAATGAAAGGCCGTAAGAGCAATGTCGTACCGCCCCTTTCAAATGTTGCTCCAGAAATATGAATCTGTGTTAAATGCATCCAATATATATTAGAATTTTTAATGTCTCAAATTGCTTTCTCAATTCTCAAATAGATTGAAATTGCAAAGGGATCCTTGAATTTTAAGTAAGTTACTAAAGAAGAACTGAGTGAATTTAATTTGAAAATTACTTAAGAGTTAGAAAATAATTTTTAAACAAGTATACTTCAGATTCCCGACTTATTGACAAAAAATCACAAATTCCCGACTTTTTCCCGACTTTTCCGATTTCCCGACTTGAGTGGCCACCCTGTGAGTTCTTATTTCTAGTGCGTCCATCCCAAGAATTCCCGGGACAAAGTTCCCGGGATTTTTCTAAAACCGAGAATTCTCGAATTCCGGGATTTTTATATTTTGTCCCGGGAATTCCCGAAATGAAATAAAGTGATGGACAAATGTAACGAATTAAGACAGCTGTTCAAGCCAAATTTTTTGCATGAAGTTTAGATTTTTTTTATTGATTTCGCTTAAAACAGGAACAGAACAACAAAATCAGTACTCCGATTTCCAAATGTGTTGCTCTAAAATCTCCTGTACCTATTCAGACTTGTATATAGGAAACTTTACATGCAATGTGTTCAATTTATTTTAATGCCATACTTGAAAACGTCAGTTCAGCATTTTTTAACAAGTACAGCTTCTGACAGCCCAAGTCAAAATAATTTCCCTAACAAAAGAAACGTCCAGCAGTGGTAAAAAGCAGATTTGATTTTGAAACAATTGCGATTCAGTTCATTGTAGGCAAACTTTGATTGACAGCTCATTCCACCAGGTAGGCTCATTATTGCTCCCGTGGACCCCACTTTACAGTTGCAAAGTTCAACCGAATCGTTTCGTCACCAAATTGTAATTCAATATTTTATTTCCCGATTTTTTTGGCAGGAACAATCGCCGTCAGGGGAGCGGAAATTTGAAAATGTATACGCGCATATAAAGAGGCGTTAATTTTGACTTATTGACACCATCATCATAATCGTACCTTCGTGTGTGACAGCTTTTCTGTGCTGAAAGCAACATACATATTATGCTGAGGAAGGGGAGGAGGGTGGCCGAATGTGGTTTCTCGGTAACGAACTTTTCCTTTCTTTCAATTTCTTTTCTGCAAATGCTTTACGGGCTTCTTGTGGCCACCGTCATGGATCTTTAGGGAAATCATGCGAGCTCCGATACTGATCAACTTTATTTTGGCGCCAACTCACGTGAATTTTTCAGTTTAGTTATTAGGTGACAGTTTGATATGGGAAATGTTCGCGGCGTGGCCGACATCGAAAGGCAATTATGTTGGTTTTGCGAGAGTGGGAAAAATTGCTTCCCGCTCCCAACGGACAACGTTGCTTTATTGACCTGAAAGTTTTGAAACAACATTCTTATTTCTTTGCATAACGTCATGATTCGAATTCCCGGACGCTTCGAAACCCGGACACTTCATCTTGTTTTAACAATTATTTGGATATAAGTTCGCATTATGAATGTCAAAACTGTGTTATTTGATGAATTCCAACATTAACTTTCCTTTTAAGTTTGTTTGAACGCTGTAGTTAATGCCAAAACAATTAAATACAATAAAATTACAAGTGTACCAAAAATGCGAAACATTTCACTTGAAATATTTCATAGGCGTTCGAAGCACCGGGAAGGCGAAGCAGAAATTTATGGTTTCGATTTCCTTAAATTCTAGCAAATTTTTATATAAACTATCGATTGTTTTGATGTTAACAGCTTATTTGAGACACAAAGAATGCCATTCACTAACATTTCAGTCCAAATTTGTGCGATTCATAAGAAAAAATCGAGTGTCCGGAATTAGAAGCAAAAGTGTCCGGATTTCGAATCAGCTTTTATCAGTGTCCGGGATTCGAAGCACAACAAGTAATTTAAATTTTAAAATTCTGATGAAAATTTGTTAGAAAAGACATAATTTGCATGCATTTTCTTGAAACTGACTGTTTATACTACGTCCTGAATATATTTCTATATTTTCAACTTATTACATGATTTTTTGCCAACTATAACAAAAATGATATGCTACTAAGTGTCCGGATTTCGAATCATGACGTTATATCCAATTTTTATGTCAGCGCGGAATCAAACTGCCACTCTCGATTTGGCGCGAAAACGTGCAAATTTGAATGTCATACCCCCTCCCCTAGTATGCCATGCACACGTGTGTGAATAAATTGTAAAAAAAGAACAGAATGAGAGAGAGACATCAATGCCGTATCTGGGGTGATGGGGCGGCGAGAAGCCGAGATTTGACGGTCTATCAATAAGCAATCAGATCTCAGCGGAGGAGGAAATATGACAGATAAACCGCGAAATGGCCCTATCGTAGGCTCGTAAATCAAACACCTGAAAAGTGAGTGAGGATGAGAAACGATTGCACGTTAATAAAAAAAATCGCAAAAAAATTTACCTTGGTGGATGAAGGAAAGAGGAAATCTCTGCAGAGTTTTATTTTGCAGGGAAATCAGGACTTTTTTTGTCTTACCCAAGTAACCAAACAGCACTAAAACAAGTTAGTGTTCAGCACTACAAGCGCTTTACCAGCTGCGGATTATTGCTAACAAGTTTAGACATCTGCACTAAAAGCGCTTTTACAGCTGATTTGCGATCGGTTTTGGACTTTATATTTCTGATTTCCAGCTAGCCTCTACTGTTGTTGATCCAACCCTGTACAAAACGTCAAAAAAAAAAAAAAAATGAGAGATGCAAAAATGTGGCTCTCTCGGCTCTCTATTTCCTCTCCCCATCTTCTGATCTATTTTTGGTTTGTTTACTACCACGTTACCGACTCAGCTGTCCGTGTGGGGAAGAGCCGATTTTTTTGCGTGAAAGGTAGATGTTGGAGATGTGATGCCTTGATGCTTGAGTTGTCCGCCGATGTGTTGAATTTTCTGCGCCTTTATCCATTCGCCCAATTTGGAGTTGGCTTACCGCAGCTGTTTTTAAACCTACCAATGCTTGTACTTTGCATGATACCTAAAATAACTCTGTGGTATATGCTCCGTCAGACTCTGCTGGGGCAGGTTCCTCCATTATGACCAGTACCCCAGTACCCACGGCGAATTCTGAAGATTCTTTAGGCACCGAAGAGGCCCGAAAAATGTCAACCTTTAGGCCAACCTACATTTTTCAAAAGAAGCGATTCTCTTTCATAATAATCGCAACATTAGTCCTCATTTTGTTTATTCAGCTCTTACGAAAAATTTCGATAAGGACTGAAAAAATCGACAGCACCTGCTAAAGCATAAAATCACGGTGAATCTCAGCCACCAACTGACAGCGGAAATTTTCTCCGCAGGTTTGTGATGGTTGTTCTAGTTGAAGGGATGAGCGAGTAAGAAATGTGTTTATTTTCGTTTGCTTCATTCTCTCTCTTTCACACCTCTACTGTGTTGCCAGTTAATGGGAAAAAAATCCAGTAGTGTTGCTAGGAGCTGCATTAATTCAGCTGCATTTCAGCAAAGCCTAAAGCAATTGTTTTAGAGCTGATTTGTTTTGATCTTAGCTGTTTTATGACTAACTAGCTGGCGAATGCTGATGAACAGCTAATTTATGATTTATATTAATGCTGGATGGTTACTTGGGTATGATTGGTATTAAAAAAAAAATACTGGCGGTCATGCATTGAAATTTACTGGAGAGTACAGTAAATAGCAGTTCTCTCGACTCGTTGCCATTATTCTCTCGGACGAGCTTTGCCCAGTTTTGGGTGTACACTAGGGTGCCCAGAATATGGAACTTTTTCTCAAAACCTCGCTCCACAAGGTGAATATTGTTCATGAAAAATAAGGCATATTTGAATCAACAAACCGTTTTGTTGATTTGAAAATCATGATTTTTGTTGAATCAACGCTATACTTCAAAGCAGCTTTTTCAAAACGACAAAATACTTTTTTAGAATTGAGAAAATCAAGGTTTGTTTCAACGCAATTTTTTTGTTGATTATATTCAAAACAAAATTTGTTGATTCAAACCTCGTACAGGCTGATTCTACAAAACATTTTTCTGCGTGCGTTTACTGACGATCTTCCATTCTTCCCACTGAGAATTTTGGCTCGAGCCTCGACTCGATTCAGGCTCGATCTCAAGCCAGATCGACTCGAGGCTCGAGCCTTCTGGTTTTATTCTCAGTGGGTTTTAGTAATGACGATCGTGAACTAAGTGATGTGAACTGTCCGTTTTGTTTTGAATTTGAACAAAGTTTATAATTATTATAATTTTTCGTCTAGAAAATTTATGTTTATCAAAAGTTGTATGTTCCTTACAATTTATTAGGAAAAAGTTATAGGCAGAAATTTACAATAAAAAATGTTTAAAAATATTATATGATTCGCTTTTCGTCGGCAAATGTACATGGCGCCTTTTTCATGATGCTTTTTTTCATCACGAGGTTCATGTAGTCTTTTATTTGACAGGTTGACAGGGCTATATAAACAGGCACTGCTGATGCTTTCGCTCATTTTTGGTGGAGAGGTAGCTTATTAGGAGTACTTTCAGAATATGGGTTGCCCCGACCCCTCTTTGATTTGCGTGAAACTTTGTCCCTGATCACGAATCCGAGGTCCGTTTTTTGAAATCTCGTGACGGAGGGGCGGTACAACCTCTTCCATTTTTGAACATGCGAAAAAAGAGGAGTTTTTCAATAATTTGCAGCCTGAAACGGTAATGAGATAGAAATTTGGTGTCAAAGGGACTTTTATGTAAAATTAGACACCCGATTTGATGGCGTACTCAGAATTCCGAAAAAAAAGTATTTTTCATCGAAAAAAACACTAAAAAAGTTTTACAAACTCTGCCATTTTCCGTTACTTAACTGTAAAAAAATGTGGAACATGTCATTTTATGGGAAATTTAATGTACTTTTTGAATCTACATTGACCCTGAAGGGTATTTTTTTCATTTAGAACAAAATTTTCCATTTTAAAATTTCGTGTTTTTTCTAACTTTTTAGGGTTATTTTTTAGAGTGTAACAATTTTCTACAAAGTTGTAGAGTAGACAATTACAAAAATTTTGATATCCAAACATACGGGGTTTGCCATCACAAGTTATCGCGATTCTACGAAAAAGAAGTTTTTAAAAATTACATTTTGCGTTTCTCTTTGTTTCGTCGTCCTTGTCTGTCGTCACCCGCGATGAAAGGGCATAAATAACGACGATCAACTTTTTCAAAACTTTTTTTCGTAAAATCGCGATAACTCGTGATGTTTATAAGCAAACCCCTAATGTTTAGATATCAATATCTTTGTAATTGTCTACTCTACAACTTTGTAGAACATTATTACACTCTAAAAAAAACCCTGCAAAGTTAGAAAAAACACGAAATTTTAAAATGAGAAATTTTGTTCTAAATGAAAAAATGACCCGTCTGGGTCAATGTAGATTCGAAAAGAACATTAAATTTCCCATAAAATGTCATGTTCTAAAAAAAATTACAGTCGAGTAACGAAAAATGGCAGAGTTTTTAAAACTTTTTTAGTGTTTTTTTTTTTTTTTTGTTCGATGAAAAATACTTTTTTTAGGAATTCTGAGTACGTCATCAAATCGGGCGTCTAATTTTACATAAAAGTCCCTTTGACACCAAATTTTTATCACCGTTTTAGACTGCAAATTATTGAAAAACACCTCTTTTTTCGCATGTTCAAAAATTGAAGGGTTCGTACAACCCCTCCGTCACGAGGAATCAAAAAACGGACCTCGGATTCATGATCAGGGACAAAAGTTGCCCCTCAGGACAAAGTTTCACGCAAATCGAAGAGGGATCGGGGCACCTGCTGTGTGAGTTGGCGAAGAATTACCCATATATCACAGAGAACAGATGTACATCTAGGCTCTAACTTGTGTGTAAACACTGTTGCACTAAAAAATGCGTTGCATACAATCTTGCATCAAAGAAATTAGAGTGTGCAGGATACGCTTGGCGGCGCCACCGTCGCGGCTGAGAATACTTGACTTAACAATGAAAAAGGCTCAATAATTCCGAAAGAAAATAAATGTTAACCTCGTTTAAATAGAAAATTCCCTTCTGTATAATTCCAGTTGACTAAAAATAATGCAAAAATGCATAAAGATTAACGATAACCTAACAGAAATTTCATTCAAAAATGATTTTTCAGGCGACAACTTAATATAGTCCCTTTACACATGTTATGTCCGATTTCGTTTTGTTTACCTTCTTTGGTGCGTAAAATTGCAACCCTCTGATGAAGGACAGTCAGACATTGGTCTGATGTCATTCGTACGGAATGTTTTATGTAGTGATTAGATGGTCCAACGTTCTGCTACTGTAGGCCATCATGATTTTGGAAGTGGCGCTATCTAGGCGGATGGTACACACCCTAGCTCTTTCCAACGTATTTTGGTTTGAATTTTTACACACGTTTTTCAATGCTGTTTGTTCAATGATATACATCTGTTCGGGTGTACCCCATTTGGCATAAAGCCATTTGGCATAATGCCGTTTGGCATAACGCCGTTTGGCATAATGCCATCTGGCATAATGGACGTTTGGCATAAAGGTCATTTGGCATAATGGCCATTTGGCATAATGGTCATTTGGCATAACCCAAGTAACCACAAGCACTAAATTGAAGTATTAATTCAGTTCTGAATCAGCACTGGAATGTTTTGAAGTAGTAAATAAGCTTTTCAAATGCTTCAAAGTACCAAAACTTTACAGCATTACAACTGGCATTAAATCACCATTTACGACCTTGAAAATGTGCTTCAAAGCATTTGATGTTTATCAACAAAGTAACCCATCGATACGGGAAACATTTCAACCAGGCACGCTCTTATTGACTTTAATCCTACTCCCGTCATACCATTCTAGTAAGCGTGCGGGCTAAGGCGCAGTTCCCACAGTGTGCATCAGTTTTATTTTTGTGTGAACTGGGTTCAATTCCCGCTGATTAAAGTGTTTTTTCTTGTTTTTTTTTGTACAAAACCGCAGCCTGTAATAAAGTCAAATTTTTCAAAACATATTCCCATAGCACAAAGTACATTATCAAAAGTTCTCTGGTGAATTGAATGACTTTTCTCACAAGCAAAAAGCTGCTTTCCGGAAGTCTGATACACTTTGTGAAATTTTGCCAACCGTGGACCAAGCACTCCTCAAAAAAGCAGTTCCCGTTAGCCGTTAGCCAGTGCTTGTCCCTTTTAACCCGTAATTAATTGTACTGCACTTGACTGGCTGGCCGCAATTTGCTGAGTGATAATCGATAATTTCCGTCCATCGATTAAAACTTTCAAAACAAACACTCAATTCCGAATACATCAATTGGCTAGCGCGAAAAATGTAAGAATAACATCAAAGTGTCACACTCACACATGAAACACAACAGGAGAAAAAAAAACAAAGGAGGCCCACCACCAAGTGTGAGTGGAGCAGCTGTTCTTTTTTTTCCTCCAGCCTTGACGTCGATAAAGCAGTTTGTTTTTGTTCGAGCTTTCGGCGAAGCATTAAATCGGCATCACTGTGCGCCACTTGAAATATTTCTCAAGGGAAAAGTGCTGATTAAATGTTTTGAAGCATTATTTGCTGGTATTAAATGCCAATATAATGCTGATTTAATGCTGCTATTTAGTGCTTCGCGGTTACTTGGGAATGATATTAAATTTTCAAAATTATCTCAATTTGGGATCAATCGGGACTACACACACAAAGAAAAATTACTCTAAATTTAAAAAGATCGTTCGTTGGATTAAAAGTTTGCGTTGGTGAATATTCGTAGAAAGTTCAAACTTTTCAATTTAAAAGTTGGAATGTTTTTGATACTACCATGCATTTATGGAACAAAATCGTTGTATTGGCAAAAGTATTTTACTTTTAATTGGAAAAGAAATCTTTTATGGTAAGAATACACAACATTTAGCACTACAGGGATAATTTCAGAAAAATGTGCTTGGTTTTATACATTTATTTAAAAAAAATTTAACAGTATGTTAGAAAAACACTTTTTTTTGTATTTAACGCTTCTCCACTAGCTTCTGCTTCATACGGTATACGGAAGTTAATCTTCTTCAACGCCATCTCGTAGTTCACGCAACGCTTCGGCAGCGCCATCTCCTCGATGATCTCGCCCCAGTCCTCACGCGAATTGGCCTTCAACCACCAATCCCGGGCCACCACCACCCAATACAACCGGTGCGAATCCACATTCCTACCTCTCATCCTACAAAAACAAACAAAATCAATCACAAAACACCCAAGCTTCCTTCTTAAGCATTCCGGCCGTGGAACAGCTGCAGTTCCTGCAGGAAGCTGGCCTTGTACTTTTCGAGCACTCGACCTCGTCCCGCTCCTGCACCACCCTCCTTCGAAGGCGTTCCGCTGCTGCTGTTTGGCTCACAAAGGTTTCCGCGTCCGAGTCCTGGCTGCTGCCGCGGCCGGCTTTGCTTTGCGTCCTAAACTCACCAGCACCACCGGACCCACCAAAGTGTTTGTTTACATTTGCGACTTAGGCGTACACGGTTACACGAGAACGTCAAAATGAAAGAAATTTTACAGTCGAATTAAAGGTAAAAACTTTTAAATCAGTGAGCAATGAAATTTTCAAAAACTGTAGCAGTAAAAGTTTTCATTTTCAAAACAAGAAAAAAACTTTTAATGTAGCAAATTTTAACAACTTTTTAATTCAAAAGTAAGTTACTTTTGTCATTACAGTAATATTTTTTTGTGTGCAGTTTGAATGTGGACAGCAGTTTTTAATACAAACTTCAGCTTTTTCTTTAAGCTCTTCTGGCAGCACTTGCTGCTACTGCAGAAAACCCATTTAAATTTCAAAGACAAAGTGCCAACCAATCAAGCTCATATTTGGGATTCGGGCTTAGTGCATCCAGGGGATCATGCCCTGAAATGTACGCAAAATTCACTCATTTTGTTACATCCTACCAACATATACTCCTTCATATTACAGGGTGAATATTAATTGGTAAAATTTAAATAATAATAGATTTAGAAACTAGTTTATCTACGATTTTATCAGTAAGTGGCGCTACTTCCATTCAAATATACACAAAAGTGAGCATTCCACCGAAGACATAGGTAGGAACATATTAATTCACCGTCTTCAGCTTTGGATCTAACCCAAAAAAGCTGCGGGCCATTTTTTCTAAACTCTCAACTGCTGACTCAAGGTTTATATTTCCTTTAAAGAAAGGGAAACTTTCTAGACTTGTGACAGCTGCTGAAAAAAGGTGAATTTTCCTTCTGAAGTTAATTTTTCTTCATTAAAAAGGGGATGATGCGCTTCAGCTGTGGTCACAACTAAGGGACCATCCATAAACCACGTGGACACTTTTTTGGAGATCTCAACCCCCCCCACCCCCTTCGTGGACAATTGTCCATACAAAAAAAAAACTTTTTTGTATGGAGCGTAGACAATCGTCAAACCCCCCCCCCCCCCTAAAGTGTCCACGTGGTTTATGGATGGTCCCTAAAGCGAGTTTTCCCTTCTTAAAAAAATATTCACCTATATATCAGCAGTCAAACAGTTTTCCCTTCTTTAAAGAAGGAAAAATTCTACTTGTATCAGCAGTCAAGAGAGTTTTCCCTTCTTTAAAGAAGGGAAAATTCAACTCATGTTAGTACCCAAGTAACCAAACAGCACTAAAACAAGTTAGTGTTCAGCACTACAAGCGCTTTACCAGCTGCGGATTATTGCTAACAAGTTTAGACATCTGCACTAAAAGCGCTTTTACAGCTGATTTGCGATCGGTTTTGGACTTTATATTTCTGATTTCCAGCTAGCCTCTACTGTTGTTGATCCAACCCTGTACAAAACGTCAAAAAAAAAAAATGAGAGATGCAAAAATGTGGCTCTCTCGGCTCTCTATTTCCTCTCCCCATCTTCTGATCTATTTTTGGTTTGTTTACTACCACGTTACCGACTCAGCTGTCCGTGTGGGGAAGAGCCGATTTTTTTGCGTGAAAGGTAGATGTTGGAGATGTGATGCCTTGATGCTTGAGTTGTCCGCCGATGTGTTGAATTTTCTGCGCCTTTATCCATTCGCCCAATTTGGAGTTGGCTTACCGCAGCTGTTTTTAAACCTACCAATGCTTGTACTTTGCATGATACCTAAAATAACTCTGTGGTATATGCTCCGTCAGACTCTGCTGGGGCAGGTTCCTCCATTATGACCAGTACCCCAGTACCCACGGCGAATTCTGAAGATTCTTTAGGCACCGAAGAGGCCCGAAAAATGTCAACCTTTAGGCCAACCTACATTTTTCAAAAGAAGCGATTCTCTTTCATAATAATCGCAACATTAGTCCTCATTTTGTTTATTCAGCTCTTACGAAAAATTTCGATAAGGACTGAAAAAATCGACAGCACCTGCTAAAGCATAAAATCACGGTGAATCTCAGCCACCAACTGACAGCGGAAATTTTCTCCGCAGGTTTGTGATGGTTGTTCTAGTTGAAGGGATGAGCGATACCCAAGTAACCATCCAGCATTAATATAAATCATAAATTAGCTGTTCATCAGCATTCGCCAGCTAGTTAGTCATAAAACAGCTAAGATCAAAACAAATCAGCTCTAAAACAATTGCTTTAGGCTTTGCTGAAATGCAGCTGAATTAATGCAGCTCCTAGCAACACTACTGGATTTTTTTCCCATTAACTGGCAACACAGTAGAGGTGTGAAAGAGAGAGAATGAAGCAAACGAAAATAAACACATTTCTTACTCGCTCATCCCTTCAACTAGAACAACCATCACAAACCTGCGGAGAAAATTTCCGCTGTCAGTTGGTGGCTGAGATTCACCGTGATTTCATGCTTTAGCAGGTGCTGTCGATTTTTTCAGTCCTTATCGAAATTTTTCGTAAGAGCTGAATAAACAAAATGAGGACTAATGTTGCGATTATTATGAAAGAGAATCGCTTCTTTTGAAAAATGTAGGTTGGCCTAAAGGTTGACATTTTTCGGGCCTCTTCGGTGCCTAAAGAATCTTCAGAATTCGCCGTGGGTACTGGGGTACTGGTCATAATGGAGGAACCTGCCCCAGCAGAGTCTGACGGAGCATATACCACAGAGTTATTTTAGGTATCATGCAAAGTACAAGCATTGGTAGGTTTAAAAACAGCTGCGGTAAGCCAACTCCAAATTGGGCGAATGGATAAAGGCGCAGAAAATTCAACACATCGGCGGACAACTCAAGCATCAAGGCATCTCATCTCCAACATCTACCTTTCACGCAAAAAAATCGGCTCTTCCCCACACGGACAGCTGAGTCGGTAACGTGGTAGTAAACAAACCAAAAATAGATCAGAAGATGGGGAGAGGAAATAGAGAGCCGAGAGAGCCACATTTTTGCATCTCTCATTTTTTTTTTTTTTTTGACGTTTTGTACAGGGTTGGATCAACAACAGTAGAGGCTAGCTGGAAATCAGAAATATAAAGTCCAAAACCGATCGCAAATCAGCTGTAAAAGCGCTTTTAGTGCAGATGTCTAAACTTGTTAGCAATAATCCGCAGCTGGTAAAGCGCTTGTAGTGCTGAACACTAACTTGTTTTAGTGCTGTTTGGTTACTTGGGTAGTTATCTCAACTCAAAGAAAGTTTTCACTTCTTTAAAGAAAGGTAAATTCAACTTGTGTCAGCAATTATCACAAGTCCAGAGAATTTTCCCTTCTTGATTAGAGAGAAAATTCAAACATATAGGGATAATTCAACTCGTCTTAGTAGTAATCACAAGTAAAGATAATTTTCCATTATTTAACATTCCAACGCCCAAGGCTCCAAAAAAGTTGGAACGGTAACTTCAACTCAATGGTTCTCAGGCACAACTCAACCAATCAAGATAGGTCTTCTGTCAGTGAGTTTTTTTCTTGGTTTTTTATCCTTCTTGGAAAATTCTCTTTACTTGTGATAACTGCTGACATAAGTTGAATTTACCTTTCTTTAAAGAAGGGAAAACTCTTTGACTGGTGAATACTTTTTAAAAGAAGGGAAAACTCGCTTGAGTTGTGACCACAGCTGAAGCGCATTTTCCCCTGTTTAATGAAAAAAAAAATCAACTTTAGAAGAAAAATTCAACTTTTTTCAGCACACAGAAAAAAATATTAATTTTACATCATAAATTGGTGAATATTCATCAGTTTTGCATGACCCGCAGCTTTTTTGGGTTAGATCCCAAGCCCTTGCTTCTTTAAAGAAAGGAAAATACAACATAAAAAAGAAAATTCTACTTGTATGACAATGTTGAAGAGCCTTACAATTCCAGATTAAATTTTCAAAAGGTCATTACTACATAGGAAACCCATAGCAGTAGGTTGGTTCGGATATTTACTCGAGAATTCAAATGAGAATCTAACTTTTGAGTATATTGATAAAATCGTAGAAAAACTTGTTTTCAAATCTAGCATATTTTTTCCCCTATTTTTCCATACAATCTTTAACCTGGAATATCGATGGGAAAATGTCGAACATATTTGGCTCAATGGCTTAAAACAGCCCTGGGAACAATATTCAACAAGTGGAGCAACGTTTTGAACAAAAGTTTTAAGTTCTGGGTACCCATAGCCAGCAGTTTTCATAACAAGAAAAAACATTTTTTTAAAGAAACAAAAAATCAGCTTTCGCCGGCAGTTATCACAACCTTATATGGTCTTCTTAAAGCAATTCCAATATTAACCTTGTTTTGAAATTTTAACATCATTATGCCAAATGACCGTTATGCCAAACGTCCATTATGCCAAACGGCATTATGCCAAACGGCGTTATGCCAAACGGCATTATGCCAAATGGCTTTATGACAAATGGGATACACCCATCTGTTCTCTGTGCCTATATTAAGTTTTTTTCGCCTTTTTAATCTAAAACAAGCTCTATAGCACGTACTCAGACAATGTTTCGTTTAATCTGCATGACCAACCTGTTTAAAATTGCAAATGGCACTATAAAACGCACCTTAAAAATGGCCCACAAAACCATATTCGCAACTCAAACAAAATAGCAGCCATTGTGGTCCATTTACCGCGGACTCGTAAACCGAATTGAGATAAAAACCGTCATTTCGGCTTCACTCCTCACAGTCCAGTACAAGAAAATTATGAAAAATTAAACTTTTAAAAAGCCGAATTAAGATAGGAACTCACTGATTAAGGTCTCCCCCCGAAACGAAACAAACAAAGTGAAACAAAACGCTTTGGCCACTTCGCCCCCACCCCCAGGCACAAACCAAAATGGCCGCCATTCAATCGCAAAGCACGCGGGAAAACAACATAATTAATGAGTGTAATTTAATAAGTATTCATAAAGGACCCGAAAACACACAGTCGCGCTCGTGTTAGAGAGGCAGAGTGATATTAAAATCCATAAAAATGAAAACAATTTCCCTTCCTCCACCCCAACTTAAGAGGACCATCGACTTCCCCTGGCCCGGAATGGCAAACAGCACTCGCCTCATCTGCACTCACCTGAAATGTGCATGTAATTTAAGAAATTTAACGATATTAATTGTTGCTTTTTAACGTTTCATCTTTCGGTTGTTTGGTTGGTCTGAGGAGATGAGATGAGGTTGTTTGGAAACTTGTATGGATGATGAAAATTTGGTTCTTTGGAGCGCCAAACATATATTAACAGTTTGAGGCAAATAAAACAAATACAAATATTCGTAATTTACCAAAGTCCCAGAGAACTGCTTAAATTTGAAAAGCATGATGTATAGAACCCATAAAACCACAAAAAATATTTTTGTCGAAAAAAAATCAGAATTTAGAATTTTTTAATTATGATTTAAAGAAATTTTCCCGTGCCTTTCCCATATCCATGAAAATTTCCATCAAAAAGTGTGTGTGTTTTTTCCCTCCTGCTCATCCAAATGAGACGTGATTGGAAGGTAATGGTCTATTTGCCATTCCGCTCGACGACGACGACGAAGCCTAAGGGAGTGTCTTGTCCACCCTCTTGAAACAAATCTCACCTTAAAACCCCCGGACGACGGTGGTGGTTCCATAACCATTTAGGACAGTTTTGAGGTGCGCGCTGAACAGTAAAATCCATCAAACGGTACTCTCGAACAGAGGTCGATGCGAGGAAGTCCACGTGTTTGCGCTGTTTGATGACTGCCGGACGATTTGAGCTTGAGTGTTGGGTGTTTTAAATGAAAATTTAAATTTTAAAATCCATCCGGACGAGTGCTCCTGGGTGTGATTTTGTTTGTTCATTGTTGAGATAAAAGTTCGGCAGGATGAAGGCACTTTTTGAGCATATTTTGTTTCAAATTCGAAAAAAGGTATGATTTAAAAACAGACAATTTATGTTTCAACAACCAACAACCAGGGCGACGCTGAAAAAAAAATATTTTTCAAATATTGTTGAACCAGTAAGGGAGCGTTCTTTTATTACGTAACGCAAAAATCGGATTTTTAGACCCCCTCCCCCCCTCTCGTAACAAAATCCCATACAAATTTTTAAAATTTTGTATGGAGCGTAACACGGCCTCCGACCTCCCCCCCCCCCAACTGCGTTACGTAATAAAAGAACGCTCCCTAAGGCTTGTACTGGATTCCACTGTGTTTCATACAAAATTTTAGATTAAAAGAGTGCCCAATTAATTTTATATCAAGTCAAGTGGATCATTAGTAAAATATGTTTAATATTTTATTTGAAAATCTACAATTCTTGTTTTCACTTTGATAAACAATCACAACATAAAGATTTTTCATAAAAATATCAGTTTGAATTGTAATTGAAAACCATTTTGAAGAAAGATTTTATACAAAAATATTCGCAATTCGCAATTTTCAGTGTAAGAACGGGCCTTGACCGGTCTTATGCACCAGGTTCCCGATGAACACGCACTGCCCTTACACCTACATCTCACCCTTGCTCTGAGTCAGTACGAGCAACACGCTAGAACACTCTTTGAGTGTCCGTGCCAGGCATTCGCACCTTCTTTTCCGGTTTAAACTCGACCGGGAGTGGTACAGTGTTTTGGGCTTCATGTAAGTGAAAGCACCTAACCATTTGTAGTGTGCCTATTAACATTTATTTAAGCGAAAAATAGTTATTTATAGTTTGAATTCAAAATGTAACTATCATTTACTGGGTATTGTTTTCTCCTGAAATTTTTCCTAGTGTTGGATCGTCTTTATCTGTTGTTATTTCTTCTGTCGCTGTGTTTTGTTAGAATAGGGGAACAGCATCTAATTCCAGCGTGCCTCTTATGTTGGCAGGTCAGAACTTTGACATTCAATTAAAGCTAATTTAAAGCGATTTCAACTGAAACCAAGTGATAAATAGCTCAATAAGAAGTGAGCAAGCAAGTTTTTATCAAAAGTTTTGCAAAATTAGTGAAAATCAGCAAATTGGATGGAGTTAGGAGCGAGTGCTAAACCTACCAAACATACGAGAATTTCCCCTATTTGGTCCTGAGCTCGGTCCTAAGCCTTTTATAAAAGCTTTTCAAAAGTACAAAAGTTATATTTTTGTTCATGATTTAATTATTCCATAAATTGGAGTAAGAGCTTGAACCTCACTAGTTTGAAGAAAATGGTGAAGATTGAAAACAATAGACAGTAAAGTAGTATATACTTTATAAATAATCAATAGTATAATGATTATACTATTGATTCTGTATAAAGTATAATTATTGTATGTTAAAGAATAAAAAGTAGAAGCTTGATGTAGTAAATTTAAAAATAGACAATAGTTCATAAATAGAGATAACAAACAAGCTTAGATTTTAGTTATGATAACTTATAGGGCAGATAAAAAAATTATTCAAATAAATAAATAAAGAAGTAAATCAACAAAGAATATACCAATGATAAATAGATTTGATATTACTAGTACATTAAGGGAATTGGTAAAAATGAGCGGTCAAGCATAGAAAGATACGAGAATCAAGAGTTAATGAAATCAAAATCAAATGGTAAACAGAATAATCAGTGAAGAAGTGCGAATCAGTAGAGCAAAATAAAAACAGGAGATAGATGGTAGCTGAAAATAGAAAGAAGAGAAACCCCGTTCTGCGATGTTTCAGGTACATCCACAGCAATTGTCTCAACATACTGCGAATCGAAACAATACCGTCTACAAACACAAATGACTTCCCTTTCCCACATTGACGCGCCTCTTTCTTCTAGCCGTCTCGACTCGTACCCTCGCTGGTCAAAGGTTTACGAGTCGTTTCCACCAAAAGTTGCGTCTTTCAATTGCGAAAATTTTGGTACCCAAACATGCACACTTAGATTTTTCTACCGTACTCGGTAAAATTTTTACCGAAATCTCAACAGCCGGGTGCTCGGTACTCAGCTCGGTAAAAGTTTAAACTACCGAGAGCTCAGTAAACGCTAATCTGACAGCTGGTTTGAACTTTTACAGAGGACCTCGGTAAAAAATTACCGGTTGCTCGGTACATATTCTGAATTATTACGGTGCTTACGGTAATGCTTTTTTATGGATTGAATTTATTTTCCTTTTATTTATTCAAAAAGATGACCAAATTTATTCACTAACAATACCTATGTACATTCACAATAACATCACAACTTTTTTTTTCTTGATTATTAAACAATAGCAAAAATGACGACATAAACCAGCTCCTTCTAAAACGGATTAAAAGAAAAATTATTCTAAATAGTAAATAATTTAATTTTCTCAAATAAAAAGACACATACCTGTTATTTTGTCACAATTTATAGTTTTAACTACTTTTTTCTGAATGTACTCAGAGAAATGTCCGACAACAGCGACCAAATAAAAAAAACTGACAGCTACAAAATGACATAAGTTTCAACTGAGAGACTCGGTAAAACTTTACTGAGCGTTCAGTAAAACACAAGGTTTTTAGCTGAGTACTCGGTAATTAAATTACCGAGTACCTATAATTTACCGGAAACTAGGGTTTACTGAGTAGCTCAGTGAAATAAGTACTGAAGTACGGTACTTTCAGCGATTTTTTTACCGTAGTTCAGTATATTTCCTAAATTCAACTGACAGCTCAGTAAAATTTGATTTTTACAGGGTAATTTCGGTAAATTTTTTACCGAGTATTGCGTCCCTGATTTAGTGTGTGTATAGGTCATCGCTGACATTTTCAAGTTATGGCAGTTTTAGTGAAAAAAGTTGATTTTTACCCGTTTTCGTCAGTTTCTCGTTTTTGCGCGCGGCGCGTCGAAAAATCCAGTTTTTATGTTAAAAAAATCATATCTCCGAAACGTGTTAGTGGATATTCGCAATTTTTTATATGTTATGGAAAATATTACAAGGGATTAGGGAAAAATATTTTCAGACATGTGCTCTTTGGTCCCGAGACCTTGAAATCGGCAAATGAAATTTTCATAGGACCTTTTCAAATGTTCAGCTGTTTTTTTTAACCTCAACGTATTTTCCTTAAAAGCCCAACTAATAACCTTTCTTTTCAATTGTGGCGCTCCAAAATTGGTTCAGCCGTTCCGGAAATATGATTTTTTGAAAAATGTGGTTTTTGCGAAAATCGACGAAAAACGCAATTTTTTGGACCACCCATTCGACCTTTTGTCCACTTTCGACCTTTTGTCCATTGGACCATATGTCTTTCAACAATTTGTCGCACATCCACAATAGTCAATAACCCAGAAAGTGTCAAAATGTACTTGATGCCTTTTGAAATTTTGTCGTCGAAATACAGAAGCTCAAAATATAAATTTTGTAAAAAATAGTTTTTGTAATTTTTGTAATTTTTTTTTTTTTCATTTTGGTCGATTTTGTTATTTTAATGATTTTGGCCATTTTAGTAATTATACTAGTTTTGGAAATTTGGGTCATTTTACGCGATTTGGTCTTTTTGGTCAATATGCTAATTTGGTCATTTTGAGCGATTTGATCACTTTGCTAGTTTTGGCCATACTGGTTAATTTGGGCGTTTTGGCCTTTTGGCCGAATTGAACATTTTGCTAGTTCTGGCCATTTTGATCATATTAGTTGTTTTGGTCATTTTGGTCTATTTGGTAATTTTAGAAGTTTTGGACATTTGGCCAATTTGCTAGTTTTGGCCATTTTAATCATTTTGGTCATTTTTGCCATTTTGGCCGATTTTGTTATTTTTATAGTTTTGGCCATTTTGGGCGATTTGGTCATTTTTGATGTTTTGGACATTTTGTCAAATTTTGTAGTTTAGGTCAATTTGGTAATTTTGGTCGATTTGGTAATTTGGCTAGTTTTTGCCATTTTGGCCATTTTAGTCGATTTGGTCATTTTGCTAGTTTTGGTTATTTTGGTCAACTTGGTCTTTTTGACAATTTTGATCATTTGGTTAGTTTTGGCCATTTTAGTCAATTTGGTAATGTTGGTCAATTTTGTCATTTTTGATCAACTTGCCAAATGAACTCAAATCTTCTGAACCAAGGATTTTGTTTCTTTCACTTCCTATCCACACACCAAACTCTCATCATTTCCGTTCCGTTCATGTACTAAAATTTGTATATTATATTAATTATGAAAAGTGTGTAACTTAATACAAGCTTATCAGTAATGTCCCTACGCTTACGGATACAATGAACGAAACCCACTCCTGCTCCTCCTTCTCTCCGGTGTGAACTCCTTCGCGCTCGTCCCCCGGGCAGCGACGCCCAAGGAGCTCTCGCTCCGAAGTCCAACACCGCGCGCGCGCCCTTTCTGGCGGCTGCTTCTTTTTTCTTGGAAGTTTTTGTTAAGCTAAAAGTCCTTTTTGTCACTTGCGCACACACGCTCCCGCCCCACACTACTTTAAACACTTGCGTGGTGCACCACTTTACTTTTTCGGGGAGTTGGGCGCAACCACGGGCGGGAGGAATATCGGTATTCGGATTCAGTCACGAATACACTCTTTTGAATTTATCTTCTTGATTTAGTAGTCTATTTGCTGCTGTTTTTTTGTGTTGTCTCTGATTCACTTTTATCTTCTTCTTGCACTTTGCAAAATGAAAAACTAACGTCCTGAGAAGGGTTTACTGCTTGCGGGTCAGTTCGATTTGCGCTTCGGCGACGGATTTCATGTTCTCCTGGACCAACGTCAGGTTGGCCTTCCACGCGTGCAGCAGGTCACGCAGCTGTTGCCACTGGGGCCGTCCGAAGGTGCGGTGCATCGTGCTGGAGATGTGCACCTTGCGGGCCTTCTGGTCCATGCGGGCGCGCACCAGCTTCGTCTTCAGGACTTCGATGATGAACGGTTCGACGTCGTTCTCGCCGATCTGGAGCTCGTCCTGGAGCTGGGCGAAGGTCATTTCCGGGTTGCTTTCGGCCAGCTGCATGAACGAGAGGAGGCGCATCTTTTTGATGTTTTGTTCGTGGTTCAGACCTTGCGAGTTGACGAATTCCTTGTGGTTCTGGTAGAACTGGAGGTACGCCGGGAGCTTCTCCGACACGAACACCGACAGCAAGTCGTGGATCAGCTCGCCCTCGAGGAATCGGACCGGCTTCAGCGACAGCAGAGGATCCAGCAGGAAGGTGTTCGGATCGGCCAGCGCCGTCACGATGCACTTCATGGCGTCTTCGCGGGCGTACGAAGCGTTCTCCGCAGTGTACGTTCCCAGCAGCTCGATCATGACCTTCGAGGCCAGCTCGCTGTTGGTGTCCTTCAGCACGTCATGCAACAGCCGGTACAGCTTCTGCATCTGCTCGTTCGACGGCGGACACTGCGTAAACTGGTTCTTCAGCTGCTCCACACCGGTGAACACCTCCTTAACCTGGTCAACCTGCTTGGCCACCTGGACCAGATGGTAGTAGACGTGGTACCGCAGCGGAGAGGTCAACTCCAGGTTGCTGAACAACCGCCACAAACTAAAACGAAAACAATTTAAGACAAATCTTTTTCCCAAATAAACAAAATCTCTCACCTCTGCAGGCACACCTGAGCCAGCTTCTGGTCCGGCGCCTTGGTCATCTTCTCGCAGAACGCCAGAATCAGGTTCTCGCCGCGCTCCAGCGGAATGGACACGATAATCGACACGACACTGTTCAGCACCGCGTCAATCTCCTCCACCGTGTGCAGGCTCGGATCCTTGAAGCACACGTCGCACACGCCGATGATCTTGTGCAGGTCATCCTCAATACCCTTCGACGACTTGTCCTCGCTGATTTCGGCGCCCAGCTTCTTGAAGAACTTTCGCAGCTCTTGCGCCTGCCGGAGGAAAACCACAAAAATAACCTCAAAATCCACCCAAACTTTGTAAACAAAAACCGCCCACAAGAACCCGCCCTAAACCCTAATTCAACCCAATTCCAAGCACCCACCTGATCCTCGATCTCGGCGTCGATGAAGATTGCAGCAACTTGCATTTTGGGGCCGGTTTTTCGGTGGAATTTGGATCACAAAAACCGCAACACGTCGCGAAAAATGAAAGCCACTGGCTGGAAAGGATCGAGTCGGGGTGAAGGCGCACTGACGTTTGGCGTTGGCAGTTTTCGGCAGTTTGACAGCAACGCACGCACACCATCGAAGCAAACGAGATGGTAAAGTAGACTTTGAAGGGGGTTGTTCGGAGATGACGCAGAGAAGTTGTAAGAACACAATTTGTTATGAGTTATAATGCTAAATTCTGAAATCTTAAAGATATCAGCTTCATAAATTATAAAATTCTCAATTTCTAAATTCTAAACCTCTAAACTTCTTATCTTTTAAAATTCCAAGTTCAAGAGTCTTAAATTTTAAAATTCTTAAAATTCCTTAAAAATCTTAAAATTCATAAAATTCTAAACTTTTTAAATAATAAATTTCAAAATAGTAAAATTCTACAAATATAAAGAAAAATATTTCAATTGCAGCAGAATTAGAAAATCAAAACTGTTGAATCTAATCATCTCTACTCTAAAAATCAAAAATACTGAAATTTATGATCTAAAAATCTTGAAACAATAGAATTTAAAAATACATATTTAGAAAAAATAAAAAATCTGAAATAAAAAAATATATCTAAAATTCTATAAATATGATAATCTAAAAATAATACTATTTATATTTTTTCGAAATTTTAAACTTCTGTAATTCTTAGATCTAAAAATCTTATATTTTAAAAATCAAAAAGCTTAAATTTTAAACTTTAAGGGTGCACAGCAACCAAGGAAGTTGTTGTCTTCTTATTCTAAAATTGACAAACTTACGGACCCAATCCTGCAACAATCTAATTTAAAAAAATTGCAAATTTTGTTGTAAATCGTCCAGAACCATTCAATTGTTTAAAAATAGTCAAAATAGTGTTTAAAGAGGATTTTACGAGTCAGTTATATGACACGAATTGAGTGAGTGTAGCTCATTTTTTAACGTCTCTCATTCTCCAGCAGCTGACCGGCACGAGTTAGGCGGCAGTGGTTGAACCGACACAGTAGGCTTACAGTCACATGCTAGCAGTGAACTGACATTTTGCTTCATGTGTACGCTGGGTTGGAAACTTTTTGCAGGCCTGCTTACGAAACTTTGTTTACATTTTCTGCTAGCAAATTACTCTCCGGTGTGGTCACATATTAATGCGAGAAAACAGGTTTCCAAAAAGTTACCCCGAACGGCGCGCAGTCTAGGAGGGTTCAGGGTCTAGACATGCAGGTGGTTGAAAATGGTAGTTGAATGAAGGCTGACTCCGGAGCGGAAAACCGGTGACCGAGACAGGGGACAAGCGCAAACTGGCGCGAAGACCCATCAAGAGGAGAAGAGTCCGGTGAATTGCGGTGTCCGGGTCAATCGGACGATATCAAAAACACCTGGACGTAATTTGCTGAAGGTCCACAATTCTATCTAGCAAGCAGTGAAACACGGTCCGGACAACGGTAGTCAACCCAGTGTCCGTTCAGCGCACATACGGCAAAGGAAACCCACCATAAATATTTTAAGACTGTTGGGAAACTTTCCGATAGCCCTGGTATTCAGGGTTATGAGCACGGTTATGAGCCATCTTTGGAGAAAACATTTAATTTGTATTGGCTGCTTACTTCGCCCACCAAACTTTGTTCACTTCTTTCGCTTGACACCAAAAAGTTGCCTAAAAGTTTAAATATCTCAAAATCTTAAAAATCTACAAGTTTGTTTGTATAAAAAATCCAATCCAAATCAAAAACCGAATCATTAAAATTAAACAAAATAATGTAATTAAGCAAATATTGTAAGATTTTATTGTATAAGAAAACAGTCTTTCTTGCTCGTTCTAAAATTCTGTAGTTTTTTTAAAGGTCCCATAAACCAAATTTCCAGTTTTTGCTTTTTGGGTGTTTTTAATAGCCCTGACTCAAGGCGGTTTCAAAAACACCCAAAAAGCAAAAACTGTAAATTTGTTTTATTGGACCTTTTAAAAAAATATATCAGAATTTAATCATGTCTTTTAATGAAAATTTGATTTGATTTTTGATAAATTCCTATTTACTTCCCTGACGTCATTTGGGGAAACCCATAAATTCTAACAAATTTTGTTTTCATTTCAGATCTTCTTTACCGACTCTGTCAAATCGCTGTCGCGTTCCCGGTCCCTGATAACTTGCTTTGTTGTCAAATCCACGCAAATCGCGCTGCGGTTCGAATTCGTGACTAATCTGCATGCTGCCGGGTTCCATAAAATTCCGCTGAAACAGTTTTTTTAAGCCGTGTGTTTCCAGTTAATTCGCACCTTGCGTTACTCTAAACCCGGGTAGTGTTGCATCAGCAGTTTGCGCGACGATGACGAAACGCGTTCAACCGACGTGGCAGGTTCCGGTTCCGGCGCGGGACGAACCCCGGCTGCGGCTGTACAACAGTTTGACCCGGCAGAAGGAGCTGTTTGTGCCGCGGGACGGTCGGAACGTGCGCTGGTACAGCTGCGGGCCGACGGTGTACGATGCGTCGCATATGGGCCATGCGCGGTCTTATATCAGTTTTGATATTTTGCGCCGGGTGTTGACGGATTACTTCGGGTTCAACGTGCTGTACGTGATGAACATTACGGACATTGACGATAAGATTATCAAGCGGGCGCGGCAGAACTATTTGTACGAGCGGTATGTGGAGAGGACGAGTTCGCTGGAGAAGCTGCTGGAGGACAATGTGGAGGTGATGGAGTCGTTCCGGGGGAATTTGGGGCGGACGACGGATCCGGACAAGAAGGCGATGATGGAGCGGATGTTGGAGCGGTTGACGGCGTCGGTGGACAATTTGACGATTGCGGTGAAGAGTGGGGCGGAGGAGAAGGTGAAGGAGGCGCAGAAGCAGTTCTTGGAGGATTCGAGAGATCCGTTGGCGGATTTGCTGGACCGGAAGGAGGGTTCTTCGGTTAGTGAGAACTCGATCTTTGAGACGTTGCCTCGGTACTGGGAGGACGAGTTCCACAAGGATATGGACGCGCTGAACGTGCTGCCGCCGGATGTGTTGACGCGGGTGAGCGAGTACGTGCCGCAGATCGTGGAGTACATCCAGAAGATCATCGAGAATGGGTTGGCTTACGAGGCGAACGGGTCGGTTTACTTTGACGTGGCCGGGTTTGATGCGAGGGAGAAGCATCACTACGCGAAGCTGGTTCCGGAAGCTTACGGAGATGCCAAGTCGTTGCAGGAGGGCGAGGGAGATCTGAGCGGAGATCAGTCGTCGGAGAAGCGTTCGGCGAACGATTTTGCGCTGTGGAAGTGCAGCAAGGCGGGGGAACCCTGGTGGGATAGTCCTTGGGGTCGGGGACGTCCCGGTTGGCACATCGAGTGCTCGGCCATGGCTTCGGACATTTGCGGAGATTTTCTGGACATTCACACGGGGGGCGTGGATTTGAAATTCCCGCATCACGACAACGAACTCGCGCAGAGTGAGGCTCACGACAACAGTTCCGAGTGGGTCAAGTACTTCCTGCACACCGGTCATCTCACCATCGCCGGCTGCAAAATGTCCAAATCGCTCAAGAACTTCGTCACGATCCAACAAGCGCTGCAGAAGCACACCGCGACTCAACTCCGTCTCGCCTTCCTGCTCCACTCCTGGAAGGACACCCTCGACTACTCGGAAAACACCATGGAAATGGCCGTCCAGTACGAGCGCCAGCTGAACGAGTTCTTCCTCAACGTGAAGGACCTCACTCGGCACGTTGTCTCGGGGAAACCTCGCGACCGCTTCAACCCGTGGACCCCGGTCGAATCCGACCTGCAGCAGAAGCTAAACTCCTCGAAAGCCGCCGTCCACGAGGCCCTCTGCGACAACATTGACACCCGAACCGCGCTGGACGTGATCCGTGACCTGATTTCGTACAGCAACGTTTACATCCGGGACCACAAGTCGGCGTTGAACGCGCTGTTGCTGCGCAACATTGCCACCTACATTACGGAGCTGCTGCACATCTTCGGTGCGATCGTGGGACCGCGCGGAGGAATTGGATTCCCCGTTGGTGGAAGCGCCGGAACGGCGGATGTAAGTTTGAATTGTTCTTCGTTAACCACCAAAATAACCCTTTCTCTTTCCAGCTCGAGGAAACCGTCATGCCCTACCTATCCGCCCTCTCAGAATTCCGCACGGCAGTCCGCGAGCAGGCTCGCACCCTCAAGGCGTCCGAGATCCTCGCCCTATGCGATCAAATCCGCGACGACACCCTCCCCAACCTGGGCGTTCGCCTCGAAGACCGCGACGGAGCGCCGTCCGCCCTCAAACTCGTAGATCGCGAGCTGCTCCTCAAAGAACGCGAAGCGAAACGCGCCGAAGAGGCACGCAAGGCCGCGGAAAAGGAACGCAAAAAGGCGGAAGCGGCGGCGGCCGCAGCGGCAAAGGATGCCCAGCGGAAGATCAACCCGGTGGACATGTTCCGCGCGGAAACGGACAAGTACTCGGCCTGGGACGAGCGTGGACTGCCGACGCACGATGCCGAGGGGAAGGAGATTAGCAAGGGACAGCAGAAGAAGCTGCAGAAGCTGCAACAGGCGCAGGAGAAGCGCTACCAGGAGTATCTGGAGTCGGTGAAGGGTTGAAGGAAGGATGGAGGAGTTGGTTGCTGCATTTGAAAGTTATGAACGCGCGTTTGCATTGCCTTTTTATTAACAAATATTTAATTTGGATGAGTCGAACAAATTAAAGTAATTAACATCCTTAAAATAATCATTACGCTATCGAAATGTTTCCTTAAGTACGGTATGCTGATCGGAAGGAACGCGGTCAAGAAATGTTGCGTGTTCTTTTCGTGACCCCCCCCAAGAAAAGTTGACAGTTCGGTATGAGCGCGATTGACGGTGTGCGCGCTTGAGGTTTCTTCGAGGAAAAAATAAAAAGATTAAAAATATTCAAAACTTAAAATTGAATAGATTAAAAATGTTTATTCAAAAACTTTTAACAACAATTATAAACAAAATTAAGAAATCAATAAATAAAAGCAAATTTAGAAACAAAAAAAAAATTCTAAAACAAGAAAAACTGAAATTAAAAAAATATGTAGTTATGAAATAAGGAAATTAAAAAATTAGGATATTAAGAAACAAGGGAATGAGGAAATTTGGAAATTATGATATTAGCAAATAAGTAAAATAAAGAAAATAAGAAAATTAGGAAATTATGAAACAAGGAAAGTAAGAAATTAGAAAATTAATATGTAAGGAAATTAGGATGTTAGGAAGTTAGGCAATTAGGAAATGAGGAAATTAGGAAATTAGGAAGTTGGGAAATAAGGAAATTTTTAAAATTAGGAGACTGGGAAATCAGGAAGTTAGGAAATTAAATTAGGATATTAGGAAACTAGGAAATTAGGAAGTTAGGAAAATATGAGGTTAGGAAATTAGGAAGTTAGGAAATTAGGAAATTAATATGTTAGGAAATTAGGAAACTAGGAAATTAGGAGTTTAGGAAGTTAAGAAATTATGAAATTAATATGTTAGGAAATTAGGAAGCTAGGAAATTAGGAAAATATGAAATAAGGAAAATAGGAAATTCAGAAATTAGAAAATCGTGAAATTAGGAAAATAATATGTTAGTACATTAGGAAATTAGGAAGTTAGGAAATTTGGAAATTAGGAAGTTAAGAAATTAGAATATTAGAAAGTGTGGAAGTTAGGAAATTGGGAAATTAGGATATCAGGAAACTAGGAAATTAGGAAATTAAGAAGTTAGGAAATTTAGAAGTTAGGAAATTAAGAAGTTAGGAAATTAGGAAATCAGGAAAGTAGGAAGTTAGGAAATTAGGAAATCAGGAAAGTAGGAAGTTAGGAAATTAGGAAACTAGGAAATTAGGAGTTCAGGAAGTTAGGAAGTTAAGAAATCAGGAAATTTGGAAGCATGGAAATTAGGAAATAAGGAAATTGGGATATTCGGAAACTAGGAAATTAAGAAGTTAGGAAATTTTGAAATTATAAAATAAGGCTGTTGCAAATGTTTAATTTTTTTCTGGAATTCCTAAATTCTTAAATTCTTAAATTCTAAAATTCTAAAATTCTAAAATTCTAAAATTCTAAAATTCTAAAATTCTAAAATTCTAAAATTCTAAAATTCTAAAATTCTAAAATTCTAAAATTCTAAAATTCTAAAATTCTAAAATTCTAAAATTCTAAAATTCTAAAATTCTAAAATTCTTAAATTCTTAAATTCTTAAATTCTTAAATTCTTAAATTCTTAAATTCTTAAATTCTTAAATTCTTAAATTCTTAAATTCTTAAATTCTTAAATTCTTAAATTCTTAAATTCTTAAATTCTTAAATTCTTAAATTCTTAAATTCTTAAATTCTTAAATTCTTAAATTCTTAAATTCTTAGATTCTTAAATTCTTAAATTCTTAAATTTTTAAATTTCCTCATTTTTTTAATTTCTTTATTCTTAAATTTTCATTCTAGATTTTTTAATTTTGGAAGAAATAGAGTTTTTGATTGTTATAATTTCGAGGTTTTCGTAAATTTTTATTTACGAATTTCTATATTTCCGATTTTTAAATTTTTTGGAATTTCGACTTGTACATTCGTTTCGAATTTTAACATTTTTGATCTATGGAACTTATAAAAACGTTAAAAATTAAAATTATTATTCAATTCTGCATAGTTTTAATATTGATTTTCCAAATTTCAGATTTTTGTTAAAATTTTCTTTATTATTAAAAAAAAGTTATTTGAAATTTCTGAAATGTTTATTTTTTCACATTTTTGAATTTGTTGTTTGGTTGGATTTCAAAATTTCAGATAATTATTGTATTTTCAGTAAGAACATAGATATTTGTATGATTATTGTCAAGTTTAATTTCACTCTGATTTACTTCATTTTGGTTTCGCGAGTGTGGATAAATCGGACAGTGCAGGGGACTTATAATCCAGAGGTAGCTGGTTGGTACTAGCAATACATTGTTGGTGACACGATGGCCGACATCTATAAAGACAACTTCTTTTTTACTCCATTTCGACCGAAAAACTAAATCTGTCCTTTTAGTTTCAATATTCTGCTTTTTGAGATTCGGCGGGAATTATTAATAATATTATTATCTCCAATACAAAATTATTAAAACGTTTGTAATTATCAGTCGCATTCAAAAAGAAAAATTACAATTCTTTGATTTTTTCATCAAAACATATTACAAACAAGCACCGCGCGAAGAAACGTCAAACGCAATCTTTCCGTTTCTGTTACTTTTCAGCTGCGTACCGCTTAAGAAAAATCTTTTCGTGACCCTTTCCTTGACCGTTTCTTGGGCGTTTTTTTGTATGGAGTTTTGCGTTCCTTCCCATCTGCGTATCAGCCTTTAAATTAAACCAAAATAAAAATTTATGTTGTCCTAAATAGTTTGATTCTATTCATTTTGAAGTCGTTGTCAATTTCGGAAAAAAATAACTAAAATTCAAGGTTGGGAAAATTCTCAAATGTCTGCCAGTTTAAGAAGTCGACCAATAAAATTTACGGGTTTTCACTATGAACAATACATTTTACAGACATTTTAATGGTAACTTGCTTGCTCACTTTCTACATCAAGCTATTAATTACATGATTACAGTTGAAAAAGCCTTTTTATGAAAGATGCTACACAATTTTTAAAACACAAGCAGTCAAAAAAATTTAGGTCACATTTTCGAAATTTCAAAACTAAAAAATGTCCATAGATTTTATCTTCTGATCTGAGGTCCCACATTTCAAAATTTGTTAACCCTCTTCTGCCCAATTTTTTCCAAAAAAATGTTATTTTGCCCGTTTTTAGGAGGTTATTTTGAGCAACTTTTGTTCTATGAAAAACTTTACTTCTCTTGTTTTATATTTTTCTTGTTTTAATTTTAGTATTTTAATTTGCATTTATATTGTTTAAATCATGTTTGTTTCTGTTAGTATTCTTCTTGCTCTACCATTTCCTCTCATTACCTTTTGCCTATCTAGTATTTTTTTTCATGTTTTTACAGTCACTTTTTAAAAAATTTCGCTTGTTTTTCACATTTTCTAACATAGAACGATTCCATAATCATTTAAATTGCAAAAAAAAATGCGTAGATGCATAGTCTGGTGCACTACAAAATTTACTTATTTTCACATAATATAGAGGAAATGTTTGTAAGAAACACAGTCAAAGTTGAAAAAATGTCATTTTTTAAACATTGGCAGTCACATAAAATAAGTCCAACCTTAGAATTTTCCTAAATTTTAAAAGTTCTTCTTTCCAATGATTTTTAAAGATCAAAAATTGATTGAAAATGGATTTATGGCGAATTTTTAGATCGAAGCCCGCCTAGAGGCGGTTGGGTTGTAGAGGGTTACAACATTTAAAAGTCTTTTTTGATTGAATATGCATTTATAAGCGCTATACAATCTATTCTGAATAGTTTAAATACCATCGATTTTACAAGCTTTTCTATGAATATTTCGATTTGGTATATTTTTTTGCCTCGATTTGTTGACAAAATTTCAAAACACAACGAAAATTTTAATTCAAATACATAAATTTAAAAATTCAAAAAATAAAAATTCGAAAATTTCAAAATTAAAAATTAAAGTATTTTAAAATTTATAAACTCTAGGTTCAAAAATTAGAAAATTTAGATGACTTTAATTATATTTTTTTAAATCTTTAATTTTATAATTTTTTTAAGTTAAAAATAATATTTTTTTAGTGTTGGAAACTAATGGAGATTTTTTAATTTTATTTTTAAATAATTTCCTCAATTTTAATTTTTTTTTATTTCTGTTTATTTTTTATTTTTGAATCTATTAAAAGTTTTGAAATTTTTAAAACTTTTGAAATTTTTCATTTATTATTTTTTTATTATTATTTTTGAGGGACATGAACTTTGAAAAATATTTCAGCCTTATTTAAAAATAAAAAAAAATTCTTTGATATCTTAAAATTTCTGCTCCTTTGAAATTTTTTATACTTTTAAAATTTTTAACAGTCTTTGTAGTTTTCAATTTCTTTGAATTTTTGTTTTAATTTTGAAGTTTTTAAATTTTTTCATGTTTTTAATATTTTGATACATTTGATGTTTTAGAAATTGCTATTATTAATTTCGTTTGCAATTTCTGGATCCAAGGTCGAGATTTCTCGATAGTAAAATTTCGAGCGTAAGTCGTAATTTGTCAATGACAGCTAGATCTGGATTTGAGAAATCTCGATCGTGAGTCTAGCACTCAAACCCCGATGGTTTGACACCAACTGTTGTCAAACGAACGGGGTCACTTTTTAGTTTGACACCCCTTTCACACGGAGTTCACACACACTACCAAACGATTGTTGTGATAGTGTGCGTGAGCGCTGTGTAAAAAGTGACAGTTCGTCACTTTTTAGTTTGACTTTGACCAACCAACGGGGTACAAACTAAAAAAGTGTCAAACGAAAAAGTGACCAACCACCGGGGGTTGAGTGTATATCGAACTATACACTGAGCAAAACTTACACAGCTCAACGAAGTGTTCTACACGTGATCTGGCCCTGCTGTACAGAGCACTCAAATATCAATCGCAAAACACTTGAAATTTCGGTGATTGGCCATGAAATAATGTCAATAACCAAACACTTGAATTTTAAATGGTGTTGAAAAATAAAAGTACGTACAAGCGATTTACAGGTTCTCGCTTGCTAGTCGTGCACGCTACCACTGCGCCGGCCAGCCAGTTGAAGACGGGAGAGTTTTTTGTGCTATTGGTTCTTGCCTCGCTTCTAGCCTTCGATGAAAGTCGCGCAAAAATCAATCAGTGAAACACATTAAATTCATGTGGATAATCACGTTGACTTTGAATAGTGCCTGTTTTGGGTAGATCTTAAGATCATTTTCAAGTGTTTTGATCATCACTTTGAATAGTTCAAGACGGTGGGACAAATTCATGAGCAAAAAAATTGAAAAGCTTGAGTCACCCGAATGAAAATAACATGTTAAAAAATACCAAAAAGTCAACCGCCCACACACTTGCATTTGATAGTGGTTTGGATTGATGTTGAAACACAAACCAATTAGATCTACGATGTGGCCAGATCAAGTGTTTGGGCACTTGAATAAAAAGTGTGGCATATTTTCAGTGTAACGATCGAGTGTAATAATCAACACGTAAAGTTGTTGTCATTTTAGGTTAAAACGCTTTTTTAAGTTGGAAATAAAACAGGCAAATTCTGGAGTTTTTTTTAAAAAAGGTCCAATAAACCAAATTTCCAGTTCCGCCTTGAGTCAGGGGTATTAAAAAACACCCAAAAAGCAAAAACTGAAAATTTCAAGGAAAATTTGGTTTATTGGACCTTTAAAAAAAACTCCAGAATTATTTATTCGTGATTATTTTTCTTAAGGTGAAGCCGTTGATCATTTTCGAAAAAAAGATCATCACTCTAAAATACTATGTACAGAATTCCAAAATGAATCAGCATGTGCCGGTTGTTGCCTTTTTGAAGCCACTGAAGGAATTTTTGATCTAAATCAATTGTGTGGTACAATAATTGGCAACCATTGATTAATGACGATTTCCATAACTTTACAAGGAATGGGACAATCGTTACCAAAAAGTATCAGCATGTGTAGGACACTATTCTAAACAACTTGTAGAAGAAATTTTGCCAAAATATTGATAGCAACGAAAAATCTTGGCAATGATGGAAGTCTTCACATTAAACTAAATCATAGAAAAAAATATTTACTTCAAGGGTTAACATTTTTCACAAGTTATTTATGCGCAGAAATTTGCTCAACTCTTTCTCAGCGTGCACTTCGTCACCGTGACAGTCTGACAGCCCGCTGTCAAAGCGCCAAGAACAAGAGGTGAAAACTATTTTACTACACATTTTAAAAAAATCGTGTTTTTTCGCAAATTTTATCGCGTTCATCACAACAATCGATTCAAATTACCATTTTTTGAGACATTTAAGTCAAATTTCTTCATTTTTACACCCAAATTCGATGAAAATTAGCCATTTTCACCAACGACGCAACTCGCTTTACCTCTTAAAATCCAACCTTCAACCCACCGCGCGGCCCCTCTCACAAACACAAACGCGGCCCCAGTGTCGCCGCAAATGACAACAAAGGAAAAATAAAAGAGTTCCGTCGAATCTTCCATCCACAATCCAAGTCCGATCCGATCGTCAGTCAGAGTCGAGTGTGCGAGCAGCGAGCTGGTTTTGTCCGTGGTCGTGCGTGATCGGTAGCAGGTTCCAACAAGCCCCTTGACAGTTTGCCGGATTAGCAATTTTTTAGTCCGGAGAAAAGAAGAAACACGGGTAAAAAGTGGTCCGGAATCTGGAAGCAACGGGGAAAGAAGGAAGAAAACTGTGTTGAAAAGTGGGAAATTTTGAGTGAATTTATTGCTATTTTTGGGCCTTTTTAGTGTTGTGTAAACAAAGATCTGTCGGAAGAACCGACCGGAAGATTGCTTGGTGCGTCCCCGCAGTGAAACTAAGAAATCTCCGAAAGAATCTTTAAAGAATAGCGGTTTTGGTTCCGCCAGCTAAGTAGTTCCCAAGCCCAGAAAACCGAATTCCCTCGAACGGAAGCCCCGTAGCCAGTGTGGAGGTCGGCAGCAGTAACCACCGGAAGAAAATCACGTAGCAGGAAGAATCGTCCCGGGAGCCGGAACCAACCCAGCATGATTAGCTGCAAGTGCTTGAACGTCGTCGTCCGGACCGTTCCGGACGTGGCGTCGCCGTCCGCGGCACCGCTTCGCTTCAACCTGGACGAGTACCTGCAGCGCCGGAAGCGGCCCGCGGAATCGGCCGGACCGACCGGACCGTCGACACCCAGCGACGACCATTTTCTATTTTTCAAAGAGGTGAGTGCTTTTTTGCCTCTTTTCTCGTTCTCTTCGTTTTGTTTGCTGCGGCGAGCAGGAGGAAAAAGGTTTTTTTATTTTGATTTTTCTGCGAGCGAGACAAACCGGCCGGGGTTCTCGGGTGGGGTGGGGCCGGAATTGGAGGAGGGGAACGGTTTGGCATCCCCAAGGGAACGATGTGGAATCTGGTGAATGGGCAGCAGTCACGCGGAGCGATTCCTCGTTTGGACATTCCGGCAGATTGGACGGGGAGAACTGGGAATCTTCGATTTGGGGAATCTATGCCGGGACGAGGCATGCAAGTGTGAGGCCAACACGCAGTAGATTGTTGTGCAAGACGTCGATGTCGTCATCGTCGAAAGAGGTCTTTAAAGGGATCAGAAAGATCACTCGAGCAGGCAGAAATAGATCCCTGCTGTGATAAGAGAAGGATGAGAAAAGCAAGATCTCACACGTACAAGGACATTGCGTTCTTTTTCTTGTATGTTTTTCCAGGAGCAAACACTAACGAAACAACGATGGTGGCTCGAAAATTTGGAAAATTTCGGTGCTCATAGTTGAGAAAAAAAAAAACACTCACAATTTTGGTATTTTGTTCATTCAATTTTCCTCTTGTTTGCAGGTCTGTCATGATTGATGTAAAGTTTGAAGTCTTTCAAAAAGATAATTTATATCCTTATGTTGAAAATCTCAATTACTTCAAGCATTATAACTTTTATCTAGGGTTCTTATCAACAAAAAAAAGGAATAAAACAGTCGTTTAAGTTACCAACAATGTAATACGTTATACAAAATACGTTTTTATTGAAATTTACACTTGGCTTCAGAAAGATTGACTAAGTGGATTTATTTGTTGACAGAGTTTCTAAATCATCAAATTTTATTTTCTATCGAATAAGTTTTTCAAAGGAATTCTTAAAACGTAATACACAGAAATAAACAATTCCCGTAATCATGAATTGTGTTCATGAATTTGAGAACCACGAAGGAATTTATTCATGAGTATGATGCATTTGCACTATAAACGTGAATATATTCCCACTTGGTTCTCAAATTCATGAACACAATTCACGATTTCGATTTATTAATTCTTTAAAAAGTACATCAATACAACTTAAATGGTCACAATTCGAGGTCGGATGATGGATCCGGTCAGAGTTTTCATAAAAAAGGTGCAGTGGTAATGTAACAGGCATAACCAAAATGACGAAGAACGAATAAAGAAACATTTAGCTGAATTCTTGATTTTTTAACTTTATGTGAGGAAGGCTAGGTGGTATTTAGAGAAGGCATCACCTTGAGGCGCTTGCTTTTTTATAGTAAAGCGGGAAGGCCAGTTCCTGAAACGCCACCTGGTGGCGCTTGCGAGAGGAGCTGGAAAGGCCAGTTCCTGGAACGCCACCTGGTGGCGCTTGCGAGAGGAGCTGAGCTCCTGGTGGCGCTTGCTGCGACTAAACTAATGCTGTGCAGGGAGTGGCGTTTATATTTATATCAAAACCGTCGGCCGCGCTGCTTCTGTAATTTCCCCTCTGCTTGGGAAGGCGTTTTATTTTTCGGTTTCATTTCGCTTCGCGAAATTTTGGATTGCTACCCTGTATAGAGCCCTAAGACGAAGTTCTTCGTCAAAAGTGAGATTCCCCTTCAAAAAAGTACATAAATAACACAAAAGTTAGCATAACTTGAGACAAGGTTAATAATTTAAGTATTATTAAAAAAGTTTTTCAATAAATAATCCAACGCTGTATAATAAAAAGTTTGTTGAGTCTATTTCTGGGTGCGATCGAATATATGTGAAAACACTTTCTTCTTGATATTTAACAATTCAATAGCGACATTTCAGATCCTAAACCGAATCGAATGGGACCTGTTGGAAAAATCACATGAAATACCATAACCTTTTCTAAAAAGCTAGCTTCTGAAAGACTCCGACTCCAACAACAACTCCTATATAATTTTGTAAACAAATTAACCGACTCTGACTCCTGCTTCTTAAGAATTACCGACTTTCACCGATTCCGACTCCTCAAAAAGACTCGACTCCACTGACTCTGACTCCAAAATCCTGGTAAAAAGTGTCATTAATTAAGAGTAATTTAATATACTGCACACTGAATGTACAGTTTTTTCCACGCCAAAAATATACCATCACCAACGGGATTCAAAACCAACATATATGTACGGAGTGGAGTGCGCCTCAGCTCGCACGTCTAGCAGGCCGTAAAAAGTGAGACGAATTACAGCGCCAATATAAGTTTGACATTTCTGGAATGCTGGTTTCTCATACTAAAAGTACGTTAAAAAAATTACATGAATTTCATGGAAAATTATGTAATTTTACACGCAGGCATAGTAAAATTGCATAATTTTCCATGAAACTCATGTAATTTTTTCAAGTCCAGTTTTTTTAACAAGCAGCTTATTTACTACGTTTTTGGTGTGTACTACGTTTTTGGTGTGTGTACCTATCCAATGATATATAGTTAAGGAGGTATTAGACTATGAAAAACAAACAAACAAATAAACAAACTCGCACTTTTTGACAGCTTGCCAGCTTTGTTTGTTTGCAGAAACGTCAGCCTGCATACATTTCGCGAGTTACCCGCAAACAAGATTACGAATTTGGCAAACTGTCAAACACGAAAAAGGGCGAGTTTGTTTGTCATAGTCTACTACCTCCTGAAGACTGTTGCACCGTCAACTACCAAACCAATATTTTTCAAAAACTTGAAAGTTCATCTTTTTTATGATTTTTTTAATGAAAAAAAATGGTAAAAAATTATATTTGGTGAATTTTACCTCGAAGCCAGCCTAGAAGCCTGGTTGGGTGTAATGTGTCCATTACTTTTGACAGGGTTGCCAAACTTCATATTATATAAAAGATTTTTTTTGAACATCAAAAATTGGTTGAAAAATGGATGTTTGACAGATTTTTAGATCTAGAGGTTTGGTTGGATTTTTGGACCATCCCCCCCCCCCCCCCTCGTAAACAAATTTCCATACAAATGTTAAAATTTTGTATGAAGCGTAACACAGCCACATAAACCACATAATTATATTGAGGCAGTGTTGCCAGATCTTCAAGCTTACCATTTTTTATATAACTTACTCAGATTCGGATTCAGAACATTAGGGTGGCTTGAAGTTCTATGGGAAAATTTCAAAATGGACCAATTCAATCAGAACAGGCATTTTTGGTTCCATTTCGGCAACCAAACAACCCCGCAAAATTTAAAATTTGGGAGCAATTTGTATGGAAATTTATATGAGAAAACTCTATTTTTTACAGTTTTTAAAAAAAGGCATTTCAAAATAAGGCTGGTACAAATATTTTTAAAAGTTTTTGTCACCCCCCCCCCTTCAAAATTGGCCCGAAAAATCAGGGGGCAAAAAAAATATTTATACAATAAACTTCAAAATTTCTATGAAAATTCAAGTGCAACCAACTGAAATCAAATTAAAATACATTCTCCTGCGTTCAAAATCATTTTTAGCATGTTTGGGTTTATTGAAAAATCTTATGATTTTTTGAAAATTCTTATGATTTTTTCGATGCAAAATATTTTTTTCGATACAATTTTTGTTTTTGTCAGATCTTTGATTTTTTGAAAACTAATGATTGCAAAACAACTGAACTAGTGTAAAATGCATTTTAAAACACTTTTTTCATTTAAATGTGAAGACTATGGCTTGTTATTTAAATTTTTATATTTTTTTATTTTTTTGACCCCCCCCCCCCCTTGACCTCGGCCAGGGCCGAGGGACAATAACTTTTTCAAATATTTGCATCGGCCTAAGTGATGAAAATTATATTTCTTGCCAACACTGCCACTACCGAAGTAGTTACTTCAAAATCTTAATTTTTAACGTGATAAAGAAGCAACCTGGCAAAATGGTGTCTTAGGAAAAGTTGTTGTATATTAATGTGGCTTTTATTTAAAATTATTGACATGCAGGATGACACATCTACAGGGTTTCAACCAAGCCCTATCTTCTAATGGTGACCTTTTAAAGTGATGGTGTCTTCGGAAAAGATGTTAAGCTACTTATTTCAAGAAATTTTGACATGGTTGCAAAACAGTGAAGCACATCAACAGGGTGTCAACCCTTTTCTAGCTTCTATTTAAGACCTTTTTGATCATTGTAAAGAGGGCGAAAAAGGGTTCAACAAAAATCGTTAAAATCAGTTTTTCAGGGCCCAAATGAAACCGGAAAATGCCTGTTCTGAAAAATACTTGGGTTGATTATTATGTAAAATTGTCCGGGGAACATGATGGTGATAAAATAAAACAAATAAAAATATAACGAAATGGTCAAAACTGAATTTTAATACTTAAAACGTTTAAATATAATATTAGTGAGCATTTAAGGGTTAAAATTTTATTTTTATCAAATTCCTTGAATGCAACCTGTAGAAAGTCTTGTGCTCTAATAGTTGCAAAGTTATGATTAAAAGAAAAAAAAGTTTTTTAGAAAATAGTCAAAAAAGAGGGCGGTGCCAAAAATAGAGGGATGGTCCAATCAGCACCAAACTTGGGATTTCTGTTAACTATCGATAGATGAACGTTCCCTCCAAGTTTGGTCCAAATCGGTGAAGGTCGAGTCCAAAAGTGTACTCAGTTGACCTGGAATGACCCATATTGAAGATTGAAGAGTACCCTATCAAAAGTTATAAGCAGTTTAGGAGCTGGATCTCAGATATTTTGATGAAAACGTTGTCCGGATCTGTCATGCGATTAATCGTTGAAGGGGTAAGCAAAAGACCCTAAAATATTGAAGTTCTGATAACCCTATCAAAATGTATAAGCACTTAGGTGATTGTGTTTTGGTTGAGCGTTTTAGCAGAATGCATTACTGTGAATACAAAGAGACGAGTTGTTCCTTTTAATTCCGCTATATATTTTTAATATCTTGACAGATACGTATTTCGTCTACTACTTGCAGACTTCATCAGTGTTCTGTTCTCGACTACAGAACACTGATGAAGTCTGCAAGTAGTAGACGAAATACGTATCTGTCAAGATATTAAAAATATATAGCGGAATTAAAAGGAACAACTCGTCTCTTTGTATTCACACTTAAGTGATATTTATAGACTGCAACAATTTGCGTGGAAACATAGACAAAGGGCAAATCAATAGACCCAAAATAAGACAAAAAATTTAAAAAAAAATCTTATTTCTTGCTTACTTTTTCAAAAGGTCCTATGTACATAGGAAATCTATGGCGCATTAGTTTGTTTTGAAAAAGTAATCTAGAATTTATCTTACTTCTTTAAATGATCAATTGGATTATGTGTACTTATTTTTGTCGATTATATGCATTGAAGCCCGTTATGAGGCGAATTCTGGAAGATTGTCATGTACTGTCGAAAGAATACTAAACTTGGAAACCAATGGTCTTTAACTCAGTAAAAATCCTCGTATTTCTACATCAAACATACACGACTCCGTTCGTTCGAAAACCCATGTTCAAGAATATGACAATTTTATTGAAATTTTGAGCTCTTCAAGGGCACCCAATCAAAACCGGTCTTGATTGCAGAATCGTCGTGTGTTCTCTTTACATCGCGAATACGACCGCCACACTGGCACTGTCTATAAACTTAACGAGCACTAATGAGACAATATGAGAGAATGATTATTAAATTATGATAATTATAACAATCAACAGCAGTAGCAGCGGCGGCCGCAGCAACGCAACTTCCTCCCAACTTTATAGTGTGTTGTTCCTTCCCGTCCCTGGTCTCACTTAACCAACCAGCTTTAAGTGTCCATAAAACCTTAGTCAGCAGCGCGCATCAACCTGACACCACTGATTTGCTGCCGGTTTTGGAATCGGATGACACAAGTTAGGTGCACCTCCACCTAGAGCAAAGAGGACTCGTCGTCGTCGGAACGAACGAACTAAAAAAAGGGAACAACGGAACGACCACGGGAGGAAGAAAATGAAGCGGAGAGATGTTATTTACGAAAAGAGGAGAAGAAAAAAAAACTGCGCTGCTTATAAATAAACACACGCACGTAGTCACACTTACACAGAATAGTAGAGAGGCAGAAGAAAAAAAAACTGTATAAAAATCTCTCACAACTACCAAAAAAAGACAAGGCACGGGGAAAAGCAGCAGCAAAACGCTAAATAACTTTACACGCCGGATTCGACGACGACGACGACGGTATTGGACCCACACACGATCAAATAAAAAAAATAATGAAAAAGAAACCAAACAGCGCTCCGTAGCTCTCCGAGGCGACACCAATATTGGCGACCCATTGTGGGATCAACATGGGACTCGCTACCCTGCCTCACGAACCGTACGAACCCCGGTCGGGGCAGAGTGTTTGTACGGACAGAAATGCACATACAGATACACTCAGTTGCATTAATTAATTTGTATTGAAGTCTAGCTCAAAAAAGCGGTATCTTCTGAAAACTTATAAATAAATGTTTTTTTTTGCTGAGCAAAAGCCAAGCCAAGATTTAAGAATGATCAATTTTCTTGAAAATTTAATTTTCACAATGCCATATGAATTTTTACCAACTTGCATAGCTCAAAAGATGGCATTTTTAATCGTATCCAATAATAATATTTCTCAAAAATCAAATTAAAAATTATATTTTTTCAGAGTATATTTCCAGAGTTTTTTTTTTTTTTTTGAAAGGGTCCTATAAGCTATTGTCTTTTATATTATCTATAGGACCTATTAAGAAAAAAATAATATTGTTTCTGAGAAGTCCTAAGCAATATCAACAATTTTGCCGAGGACACCAAATTGATCAGAAAATCCAGCCTCAAGAAATAGATTTTTGAATATTTTATAACCGTTTTGTATGTACAGCAGGACAACTGAGCAATTCTCAGAGATTTCAGTCATTCGATTTTTTTGTTGATTTTTTTATTCCGGCTGGAACTTTTGTGGTGCCTTCAGTATGCCCAAAGAGGCATTTTGCATCATTAGTTTGTCGATATAATTTTCCATACAAATTTGGCAAAGTTTTAGGTATGAATAAGGACAACACTGAAAAAAAATGATACAGGGTACATTTTTTTTTGGTCATTTTTAATTTCACATTTTGTTACTAAAACTTGATAAGCAAAAAACACTTTTTTTCTGATATGTTGTAGGAGACATCAAATGCCAACTTTTCAAAAAAATTCTAGAACGGGCTAAAAAACTTTGACCGAGTTATGATTTTTAAATCAATATTGATTTTTTCAAAAAATCGAAATATTGGTCGCAAACATTTTTCAATATAAAATCGAATTTGCAATCAAAAAGTACTAGTGAAATTTTGATAAAGTGCACCGTTTTCAAGTTAAAGCAATTTTAGGTAACTTTTTTGAAAATAGTCGCAGTTATTTTTTTTAAATGAGTTTAAATTAGTGCCCACATTTGAAAAATATATTTTTGAAAAGCTGAGAAAATTCTCTATATTTTTGCATATTTTGGAACTTTGTTGATACGACCCTTAATTGCTGAGATATTACCATGCAATGATTTAAAAACAGTTAAATTGATTTTTTTTAAGTCTCACCCAAACAACTCACTTTTTTCTAGCGTTATCTCAGCAACTAATGGTCCGATTTACAATGTTAAAACATGAAACCTTCGTGAAATTTTCCGATCTTTTCGAAAACAATATTTAATCGAGACTAATATTTTAAAAGGGCCAAACATTCAATATTACGTTACAATATTACAATATTCGATTTTATTTTCTAGGTCTTAATAATCGTACTGCAGGTTGCTGAGATACGGCCTCTTAAAGTATAAATTTTGTGAAAAAATAGTTTTTTCTCAGTCTAATTAGCCCATTTTTTCAGCTAACGAGATCACAGACACTATTGGTTCGATTTTCAATGTTAAAAAGAGACTTCTTTGGAACTTTCTCTCTTTTCAATTATTTGTAAATTCTTTTTTCATTCAAGACTATATTTATAGAGCTCGAAAGAATTTCTTACATTTCTAAATTCTTAAATTTTTCAATCCTCTAATTCTCAAATTCTCATATTCTTAAATTCTTAAATTTTTCATTCTTCTAGTTCGTAAATTCTTAACTTCTTAATTTCCTAAATTTTTAAACTCAAATAGTCTAGAATTGTTAAAGTCGGAAATTCTTCAATTCTTAAATTTCTAAAATTATAAAATTCATAAGTGCCACCATTTTTGCCCCAACTTGAATTCCATTCCAGAATATCAAACAATTTTGGAGCATTTTAACCCGTACAAGCTAAACGTCTGAATGGAAGAATCGAAAAATCTTTAAAACTGCCGTATTTTTGACCTGTTTGACCAAATCCTTGACATCCGGTAGTCAAAAGAACGGGAAAGATCTCTAGTTTTCGATTCCGGGGAGAAATCCGAGTTTGGACCATTTTCACCGGAGTTATTCCGGATCGTAGTGGGGTACCTTTTTGACTGGCCGGCCGCATCCATACAGAAAATTAATTAAAATTGACAAAACTTACTGTAAATAAACAGAACATGCCCCAAAACATATTTGGATCAATGTTGGACCATCCTAGCAAGTGTGGCAACCGGTTCCGGTTCTGGCCACCCTCGGAACCGGTTCCACGAGTGGGTAAGACTATAACACATTACAAGTCACATTTTGCCTTCGTTGTGTTCGTAAAAATATACAAAAAAAATATATATATATATTCAGATACAGATCCCAAATAATAAACAGGCCTTGTATGGCCACTATGGCTTGACCCCCGGAACATCCGGAACACGGTTCCAGTGGACCATTTTTTGTAAACTGGCACATATAACTTGCGACATGTCAAAAATCATGGTTTTGCATCGCCAAATTCAACCAACCCACTGAAATAAAGTTTGGACACAATGTGGCCACTATGGCTTGACCCCCGGAACATCCGGAACACGGTTCCAGAGAACCATTTATACGAAACTTGCACACATAGCTTGCGACATGTCAAAAATCATGGTTTTGCATCGCCAAATTCAATCAACACACTCAAATAAAGTTTGGACATAATGTGGCCACTATGGCTTGACTCCCGGAACATCCGGAACACGGTTCCAGTGGACCATTTTTTGTAAACTGGCACATATAACTTGCGACATGTCAAAAATCATGGTTTTGCATCGCCAAATTCAACCAACCCACTGAAATAAAGTTTGGACACAATGTGGCCACTATGGCTTGACCCCCGGAACATCCGGAACACGGTTCCAGTGGACCATATTTTGTAAACTGGCACATATAACTTGTGACATGTCAAAAATCATGGTTTTGCATCGCCAAATTCAATCAACACACTCAAATAAAGTTTGGACATAATGTGGCCACTATGGCTTGACTCCCGGAACATCCGGAACGCACAACTGCCACAACTGTGGACGATACGTATGTGTTGAAAAAAAAAAACACAACCGAGAAAGTATTCGATTCTTGCTGTGTGCAAATTGTAAGTGCTGAGCACGATCACTATTTGCCAACCTGACTACTACCTAAAATAAATCCCAAAAATGTACGACAGTGTTTTGATGTTGGAAATAATGATGATGAAATAAATGGTTTGAAAAATGCATCAAAACCAATGCACAGTGGGCGAAATGGAACCCAAAATCGGACTTAATTGAACGCGGCTGGTTCCCTGGTATGAAAAATAGTGTTTCTCATGTAAAAAAATCCGGGGAATCGAATGGTGATGGTTTCATCCACCGCACGAAACGGCAAAGGGTCCATTTTGCCCCAATTCCCCATTTTATAACATTTTTTCTTGAAAATTGGTCTGTATTTAGAGCGGAGGCTTTATGCGGCCATCCAAAATGCACTTAACTTATGTGAAAATGTCCCAGGAATCTAGTAAAAATAACCACTTGCACCGCAAAAATCATCTAGGGTCCATTTAACCCCAATTCCGCTATAAAAGCATTTTTGGCCATTTTCAAATGTTAGGTCAGATTTTAAAAATCTGAAAATATTTTTATCGTAAAGATCAGACAATTTTACAAAGGAATGACGATTTGCACTTGATAGTATGACACATTTTTGTTGATAAAAATAAAATGTATGTGAAAGGCAGTTTATTCTGCGTTTGGGAAAATTGGCCCAAAAGTGATTCTTCAATCATTTTATTTAGTTTAATTTCTATATCAACATAAATGTGTCAAACTTTCAAGTGTAAATCGTCATTCTTATGTAAAATTGTCTGATCGAGTTCCGTTCGGGCAGCCGAAGCGATCGGATCGTTCTGCAAGCTTCTCCCGCGTTGCGTCTTTTTCAATAATATTCGGCGTATATTTTTCGAGTGGGATAGTGCTAAATTATTAGAATTTTATGTGGTGGACATCCAGTGAAGGGGGGGGTTAAGTGTTGGCATAGTTTTTAGCAGCTAAACGCTGGAAAAATGTCATTTTTCTGTTTACAAAATCTGTAACCATTTTTTCTTGCTTCATCGGCGTGGGGTTGTCAGATTAAGTGTGTGTGTCATGAAATCGGCGTGCGCATGTGCGAGTGAGAAGCGAACACCAAAGCTGCTCCGAAAAAATCTCGATAGCCAATAATGTGTTAGTGTGTTGTAATTCAAGTGGCTTGCCGTGATCTTATCTGTGTTGGCATTTATGCTGCAGCAAAGGGGTTGAAAAAGAATTTGTTGTGCAGATTGATGAGTGTATGAGGGTTGGTACTGTGATCACTACCAGCAGGACAAGATTAATTCACCACTGTGTGCCAACCCACGGCCAGAATACACCAATACAATCGAAGTCGACGAGAAGCGTGCTGTAAAATTCGGTGAGTCTGTTCCAAGTACAGACTGTCCAGGGGAAACAGACTGGCCGATGCAAAATAAATTGGCACTGGCAACGTATGTTTTGCGCTTGCAACACTGCCAGTTTTGCTGGCCGTAAAGGGCGTTTGGTGTCCAGCGCGTTTGGATCTGTCAAACATTGGCCAAACTGTTTCCTAGACAAACTGTAGTTCCAAGCCGTCGGCTTATCTGTTGGTGTGCAAGAGAGTGAGTTTTGTTTGAGAGAGTGAGAGTGAGAAAATTTATGAAGAAGTGGTGTGTGGAGGGGGGAGGACGAGGGCGAGCGAGGGGAGAGCGAGAGGAATAATGACGGGTTATGTTGCCTTCTAGAGTGTGAGTGGAGTGAATGTATGGATGACGGAAGCATGTTTGTTGGCAAATTCTATTTATGAGAGAACCGTCAGAGCTGGTGAGTTCTACATTCTTTTGAAAGGTGTGAATGAGTATGCGTGTGTGGGTGAGAGATTAAAGTTGAGCCGAAACAACTCGTTTAGATAGCTTTTAATTAGGGGAGCGGTGCTATGTTTTGGGTGCTGCCAAATAGGCAAACTTTTGTTTCCTTTGCTACTCTTTCTTTTATCTTGTAGTGTTGAGAAAGAGGTTTCTATTGTTTCGGCTTAATTAAGAATGTGCGTGTGAGTGTTTCTTTTTATATTTGTTTTTTTTTTAATGTTATTGTTTTGTTACAAAAGGATTTCAGTCTACACAGTTGAGAGTTATGTAAAAATCGAGAGTGAACTTTAGGAGCGATTCGTACAAATTACTCAAACATTAACGTCACATGGTTTGTTTCGGTTCTGCGCGTTTCGTAGATCGGGAAATCTTTTTTTTATTTTTAATGCTCTCAAATTAAAAATTGATTACGGATTGCATCGCGTTCACGTCGGATCGGTTTTGTTTCATCTCGCGATTTAATCTCTCTCACAATTGCATTAACACTCATTAAATCCGAAAAACTAACTAAAAAATACTCTTTAAAATTCATACTATGTTGGCTCTATCTTTCCACAGTCGGCTGTCTAAGATTGATCCATCTCTTGATTAATCAAACAACAGATAAACGGGAATCTTAGATTTTTTTTAAAACGCTTTGTTGCATGTTCAAATTGTTAAGACTTATCTGTTTCGATATATTTTTTTTTATTTCTCTCAAAAATATTATCCATTTCATCTCGATAAACTCGTAACTCGTAACTCGTCGTTCGCAAAGTTAATCAGTACCTCACTAAACATCAATCATTTAAAACTCGTGAAATCATCTCAAGTTAAAAATTACACTGTTTAACCCTTCAGTTTTAATTACAAATGATTTTGGTTATATCTTTCCACAGCCGGCTGTCTAAGACTAAACCATTTCATTTAAAATTTAACAGCCGATAAACGGGAAATGACTCATCCGCAGCATCCGATTGTTTGCCTTGAGAATAATATATAATACCTTTCAACAAACACTATGATTTTGGGTCGCATCATCATCTTCTATGATGAATCCTGACCAAACACCCATCCTACTAACAAGTTTTCAGGTTCCTGGCGCTCGTGGGGTGTAAGCACAGAGTAAATCAGCTGCCCTAGTAGCAACCTGCGCTAACTAACATTCCCGTCCCTTAAAATCGAGGTCTACAAACTGACATGGCGGGCGCCGTTGGTGGCCAATGACTGTTACCTATTCGCAACTGATCTTGTTTTGGCAATCATGCTGTTTTATCTTTTCAGCGCATTCATACATGCTGTTGATAAGGGAAACACCACTTGATAGTCGAAGCCTATGATCAGTAGTGCCGAAAGGATATTACGGTTCTGTTCAGCAACGGAGGGGCAACCATGGGTGATCTCTCATGCTCATGCTGCTCATGCTCATGCTCATTCTTATGTAAAATTGTCTGATCTTTACGATAAAAATATTTTCAGATTTTTAAAATCTGACCTAACATTTGAAAAGGGCCAAAAATGCTTTTACAGTGGAATTGGGGTTAAATGGACCCTAGATGATTTTTGCGGTGCAAGTGGTTATTTTTACTGGATTCCTGGAACATTTTCACATAAGTTAAGTGCATTTTGGATGGCCGCATAAAGCCTCCGCTCTAAATACAGACCAATTTTCAAGAAAAAATGTTAAAAAATAGGGAATTGGGGCAAAATGGTCCCTTTGCCGTTTTGTGCGGTGGATGAAACCATCATCAATCGATTCCTTGGATTTTTTTACATAAGAAACACTATTTTTCATACCAGGGAACCAGCCGCGTTCAATTAAGTCCGATTTTGGGTTCCATTTCGCCCACTGTGCAATGGCACAAGCTGTGCAAACTATTTGTATACATAATTCACGTGAACCGTGTTCCAGATGTTCCGAGGGTCAAGCCATAGTGGCCACAGTGTGTCCAAACTTCATTTGAGTGGGTTGGTGGAATTTGGCGATGCAAAACCATGATTTTTGACATGTCACAAGCTATATGATCTAATTTTGTATAAATGGTCCACTGGAACCGTGTTCTGGATGTTCTGGGGGTCATGCCATGATTTTTGACATGTCGCAAGTTATATGTGCCAGTTTACAAAAAATGGTCCACTGGAACCGTGTTCCGGATGTTCCGGGGGTCAAGCCATAGTGGCCACATTGTGTCCAAACTTTATTTCAGTGGGTTGGTTGAATTTGGCGATGCAAAACCATGATTTTTGACATGTCGCAAGTTATATGTGCCAGTTTACAAAAAATGGTCCACTGGAACCGTGTTCCGGATGTTCCGGGGGTCAAGCCATAGTGGCCACATTGTGTCCAAACTTTATTTCAGTGGGTTGGTTGAATTTGGCGATGCAAAACCATGATTTTTGACATGTCGCAAGTTATATGTGCCAGTTTACAAAAAATGGTCCACTGGAACCGTGTTCCGGATGTTCCGGGGGTCAAGCCATAGTGGCCACATTGTGTCCAAACTTTATTTCAGTGGGTTGGTTGAATTTGGCGATGCAAAACCATGATTTTTGACATGTCGCAAGTTATATGTGCCAGTTTACAAAAAATGGTCCACTGGAACCGTGTTCCGGATGTTCCGGGGGTCAAGCCATAGTGGCCACATTGTGTCCAAACTTTATTTCAGTGGGTTGGTTGAATTTGGCGATGCAAAACCATGATTTTTGACATGTCGCAAGTTATATGTGCCAGTTTACAAAAAATGGTCCACTGGAACCGTGTTCCGGATGTTCCGGGGGTCAAGCCATAGTGGCCACATTGTGTCCAAACTTTATTTCAGTGGGTTGGTTGAATTTGGCGATGCAAAACCATGATTTTTGACATGTCGCAAGTTATATGTGCCAGTTTACAAAAAATGGTCCACTGGAACCGTGTTCCGGATGTTCCGGGGGTCAAGCCATAGTGGCCACATTGTGTCCAAACTTTATTTCAGTGGGTTGGTTGAATTTGGCGATGCAAAACCATGATTTTTGACATGTCGCAAGTTATATGTGCCAGTTTACAAAAAATGGTCCACTGGAACCGTGTTCCGGATGTTCCGGGGGTCAAGCCATAGTGGCCATACAAGGCCTGTTCATTATTTGGGATCTGTATCTGAATATATATTTTTTTTTGTATATTTTTACGAACACAACGAAGGCAAAATGTGACTTGTAATGTGTTATAGTCTTACCCACTCGTGGAACCGGTTCCGAGGGTGGCCAGAACCGGAACTGGTTGCCACACTTGCTAGGATGGTCCAACATTGATCCAAATATGTTTTGGGCATGTTCTGTTTATTTACAGTAAGTTTTGTCAATTTTAATTAATTTTCTGTATGGATGCGGCCGGCCAGTCAAAAAGGTACCCCACTACGATCCGGAATAACTCCGGTGAAAATGGTCCAAACTCGGATTTCTCCCCGGAATCGAAAACTAGAGATCTTTCCCGTTCTTTTGACTACCGGATGTCAAGGATTTGGTCAAACAGGTCAAAAATACGGCAGTTTTAAAGATTTTTCGATTCTTCCATTCAGACGTTTAGCTTGTACGGGTTAAGAGTCATATTTTGAGAGACTCAAATTTAGAGAAAACTAAAAAACATTGAGTAATTTTGTCGAGGACTTCTGATAATCGAGTACGAACTGTAATTACAGTCCAGACTCGATTATCCGAAGGCCTCGGGAAAATTTCCCTTTAGAGTTTTGAAAAAAATACTCTTAAGTGATTTAGAATTTTCAAATCCAAGATGGCGGCCGAAATGGCGATGATGAAATATAGAAAAAATGCATTTTTTTTAATTTTAAAGGCAATCAACCATTCAAAATTGAGTAAAAAGGGGTCGCAAAACTCGAATTTGATGTTTAAAGTAAGAGAATAAAAAAATACGATAATTTTTTTTTTGTTCTTATTATCGAAACTTCGAATAACCGAGGCATTGCATAATCGAGTCTGGCTGTATTTTATTTTTTACTTAGATTTTTAATATTCTAAAATTTTAAAATTTTCGGATCTCTGAATTCAATTTTTAAATTCTTGAGTTTTGATTTTTTTGATTTTGGAATTTTTAATTTTTATATTTCTAAATTTACATTTTTATTTTCGATTACATATTATTGTGTTCAATTTTTTTCAACTCAATTTTTTGAAATTATATTTAAATCTTTAATTTTGAACTTCTGAATTTAAATTTTAAAATTTTTGAACTTTTTCTGACGTTTTTTTTTTTTTGGAATTTTTATATTTTTGTATTTCTAAATTTGTATTTTATTTTTGAGTTTCTAAATTTTTTAATACATATTTGAACTGTAATATTTTTTTTTTATTTTAGATCTTTTAAATTTTCAGGTCAAGAGTTTTATATGAAAAGGTCCTATAAACATATGAAAGACAAAAGCCTTTAAAAAAAGCTCTGGAAATCTTCAATTACCGAATGCCATTTTTTTTATTCTTGAATTTGAAGCTTTTTTTTAATTTTGGAATTTAAAAATTTTAGTTTTTCTTAATTATTATTTTTTGAGTTTTTTAATTTTTGAATGCATATTTGTATTTTTACAAACCTTAAAAAAACTGGAAATCTTCAATTTTCAAATGCCTAATTATTTTTAAATTCTTGAATTTCGAACCTTTTTTTTATATTTCGGAATTTTAAAATTTTAGTTTTTCTTAATTATTATTTTTGGAGTTTTTGTATTTTTTTTTCTATGAAAAATATGTTTTTTTCGAAATTTTGAGAACGCAATCTAATTTTTAGGCTGCGAATTATTGAAAAACACGTCCTTTTTCGAAAGTTCAAAAATGGAAGGGGTCGTACCGACCATCCGTCACGAGATATCGAAAAATGGACCCCGAATTCGTTGCTAGGAACCAAAAGTACCCCTTAGGATGGAGAACGTAGCCATTGTTGAATATAAGGCTCAATCTAAAAAAATTGGAGAAACAAATTGTTGAAAAAAGCATAAACTTTTATAAAATTTCAAAAAATCATGCGAATTTGTCAAAATTTTGGAACAACATTTATGAATAAATGCTGTTAATATTGACTGTTTCAGTTTTGCTACTTTCAAAAATTTGCAAAATATCAATTAGGCCATATATATTTAAAAAAAATATGTTATTTAAAGTTTTACTTTTTTGTCGATCTGCGATAACAAGAATATATTTCTGAAAAAGATTAAAAATGCTCCATTTGATTAGAAATGCCGAAACAAACGTTTTTTAATGTTTTTAAATATATGTACAAGTTTTTACATAAAAATTTAAATTTCTGGCAATATTATTTTGCTCCCTTAGTTTTTGAGGAAATTTTGAAAAAAGAGAAGGGGTTGACAATGACTTGAAATGAAATAAGCATTCGAAAAAATGTAAGTGTTAAGGAAATTTCAATCAAAAGACACCATTTCTATTTAGAAATTAGGTTAAATTTATCGTAAAAAGTTTTCCATCCATAAAAAAAAAATCGTCGAAATTTTAGATTTTTGCCACTGAGTGTGCGCGTGAGCTCTCCAAGATTTCTTTTAGTAGATTCTGTACATTTTTTTTTCTTTCTTGTGTAAATCATAACAACAAAAAACCATGGCGGCTTCTTACTGTTACTCTTTGTAGTATTCAGAAAGGATCTTTGCCTGAAGGGTTGCTAGTAATAGTAACTAGTACCAGTTAGTTGGTAGTATAATCATAACGATTGCGGCACCACCATCACTAGTCCAACATTCGTCACAGATAGATGTAGCCTGTCGTGGTGTCCCTTTGAGAGCTTTTGTGTAGACGTAGAGAGATGGATCCAACGCTAATGGGTTAGATTAATATGCGAAATGATAACCATACACAACACACATCAAACCGGCTCGGGCTTCGGGTTGGATTTCCAGTGGAAGGGCTTTTGAGGGCGAAGTTTATTTTTTATTGTTTTTTTTTTTCTATCTCTGTCGTAATCGAGTGGGCCTTTATCGCGTTGTTGAGCGCGGACTGTCGTTTGTTTTGTTAATTTATGGGTTGAAAGTGGTAGCTTGGCTAGTGAGCAACCTTAAATAGCGTGGTTTATGAAAAGTAACTTTGTGTTTTTTAACTGAAATCCATCCTTGTCAAAATATTACAACTTTAACACACTTCCGCTAAACTTGCATCGTTTGGCGCACAATCGCTGCTGCTGCTAAAATTCTCACTTCTTTTTATTGATACAAACGCTGCAACACCAGCCATAATTTATCACATTGTATTTTATTTTGGTTTGGTCTGGTGGAAATAGCATCAACACAAAAAACCTTGTAGGTTTCAGGCGTGCAGAAAGACGAAATGGAGTAGCAAGTCGACTCGCGAAATTGAATAAACCGTGAAGAGAGTGAGTCGATTAAAAACAAATCGCTGAACAATATCAAAACAAACTTGAAATAATCTTGAAAACGTTACTTTTCCTTAAACATGTAGTGATTTTTGCTGCTCGTTTGAGTTTTCTTATAACCAATGTAGAGTCTGGAGAAAATTTCTGACGTTTTTTTAAAAGGTCCAATAACACAGTCCAACAAGATTTTGTCTCTGAGACGAGTATATGTGTTCCTAGTAGAATTTTGCCTGCTGAATCCGAATCCGGGTCCAGAATTGCTCCAAATGGTCCCAATTTTGAGATACACCCTTTGAAATGTTAGTTTAGGCCAAAATTAGCTACTTTGTTGACTATTTTACGAAAGAACTATTGAATAAACAACTAAACCAATACATGTAACTTAAAGTTCACGTTTTCCCCTTTCTGAAACACCCCTGGTTTTTTAAATTTGATTGTTTCTACGCATATTTATAGCCATTTTAAAATTATATTTTCAGTTGGTTCTCATTCAAGTTTTTCCAACTTGCATGCAAGTCAAATTCTAATTTTAAAATGGCTATAAATATGCGTAGAAACAATCAAATTTTAAAAACCAGGGGTGTTTCAGAAAGGGGAAAACGTGAACTTTAAGATACATGTATTGGTTTAGTTGTTTATTCAATAGTTCTTTTGTAAAATAGTCGACAAAGTAGCTAATTTTGGCCTAAACTAACATTTCAAACGGGTGTATCTCAAAATTGGGACCATTTGGAGCAATTCGGGACCCGGATTCGGATTCAGCAGGCAAAAATCTACTAGGAACACATATTTTCGTCTCAGAGACAAGAAACATTTGATTTTTTGTTGAACTGTGTAATAAACAGTTTTGCTTTTTGTGTGTGTTTTTTAAACCGCTTTGAGTCAAAAAACCAAAGATGAAATTTTGGTGAGCTTTATTAAAAGCTCCACATTACAACACTAAATTCGGTTTTGAAAAGTTGAATCAATCTCATCTAAGGACTATATTTAAAATATTTTAACCTACAAATTATAAAATAGGTTAAAAACACATGACTAGGGTTAGTGAAATTTCACGATTTCGCGAACAGCGTGAAATCCGCGAAATTTGGCTTGTTCCGCGAAATCCCGTGAAATTTTATGTTTGTGTGAAAATGTAACGATTTTTCTCAAAATAATCTATCAAACTCAAAAATGAATAAAAATAGTCTTATGAACTACTGTAGAATCAAGCGAGTGAATACCCTGGTTTAATTACAAATATAGGGTTAGTGATTTTTGACGATTTCGTAGACGGCGTGAAATTCGAGAAACAATTCCGTACGTATTTTAATTGTACTCTTCATTTTCGCAATTCGCAATTTTCAGTGTAAGAACGGGCCTTGACCGATCATACGTATTTTAATTGTACTCTTCATTTTGCGGAAAAATACTATCAAAGTCACCCCTTTTTACGGTATGTCAAGTTGATATGAACCATTTGAAAAAAAAAATTCAGAATTTTTAGTTTTCTTAAAAACTTACTAAATTTAGTAATATTTTCATTCGCTGTATTAAAAATTTTACTGCTATTTTATTTGAAAGGTAAAGTTTTGAAAGAAAATAAAAAAATCAAGTATTGTTTTATTCAAAATTAAATGAAGAGTATTTCTTTATCTTTGGAATCACATTTTAAAAACATTTCAAATTTTTTGGTCCTGTTTAATTTTAACGATATTTTTTTATTTGGGTGGATGATTTCATTGAAAGTAAAAAAAATACTACATTCCTGTTTTCTTTTCTCAATTAGAATAAAATTTTCGATTTTGTTAAAAATTATATTATGTTTGCAATTGATTAAAAATTTAGTTTTTGAATAGTGAGCTAAAACCCTTAAAAAATATGTTGAATGTCCCGGCAATTTTTGAAGCAGCAGAAAAAACAGTAATTTCTTCCTATTTCACCAGTTGAAATTGCCTTTTAAGCGAGAAATCAATTTATTTTACTCATTTTGGCTGGACACGATTGTTAAATTTTGCTTTGATATGAACTTCAATAAAATGTAAAATAATATAACAGAAGCAAATTAGCGAAAACATTTTGGCATTATTATTCGAATATTAAAAGAGCAGTTTAGTACCTAAATGAGAACACTCGTGCCCTATATTTAGTTTCACAAATATACAGTATGTAAAAAAAGTATTTACACCCCTTGGGCACTATGCACATTTTGTGATGAAACATGTAAACAATTTAATGTTGACATAAACCTAGTACTACGTTTTGTTCAGAAACTCATGCCGAACATTTTGCTGCAAAAAGCTTATGAAAAGATGTTTTCTATAAAAAGTTATATAACAAATACTATTACAAAAATAAAAAAGGTGCAAAAAAAGTTTGTACACCTTTCGAAAAATTAACATAAATAAAGTTATTAGTTGACAAATCACCATGAATCTAGTCTCCCAACTTCAAATAGGCATCCTTGACCGATTAAAAAAATAATTTGGATTGAATATAAAGTTTACTAATTACTAAGTATAAAAGTTTATATAACTCTGGAAATTCTATATAAAACTTATCTAAACTAAATTTTGCATACTTTCAATTTAACTAAATGTTAATATATTACCATAGAATTGCTAAATAAACATTCTGGAGTGGGTATAACACCGTTTTGGGGGTCTTTGTATCGCTAGAATAGATTTTTCGTTGGAATTTCGTACCAACCCGGAATTACGTCGTCGGAAAATCCGCCGGCATCCGAACCGGTCCACAATTCACAAGTTAACCTATATGGCATCGGAAAGGGCATAAAATTTCCGATCTTTTGATACCCAGACATCTAGGTTTTCTATAAAACCCACGTTTTTAAATACCTAGGCAAAAACGTTGTTATGGTTTCGTTTGAGCAACCTCCCAAAAATGTATGGAATTTCGTAATTTTTGTTCTCGTGGATCAAACTTACTTTTTGCCCAGGTATTTAAAAACGTGGGTTTTATAGAAAACCTAGATGTATGGGTATCAAAAGATCGGAAATTTTATGCCCTTTCCGATGCCACATAGGTTGACTTGTTAATTGTGGACCGGTTTGGATGGCGGCGGATTTTCCGACGACGTAATTCCGGGTTGGTACGAAATTCCAACGAAAAATCTATTCTAGCGATACAAAGACCCCCAAAACGGTGTTATACCCACTCCAGAATGTTTATTGAGCAATTCTATGGTAATATATTAACATTTAGTTAAATTGAAAGTATGCAAAATTAAGTTTAGATAAGTTTTATATAGAATTTCCAGAGTTATATAAACTTTTATACTAAGTAATTAGTAAACTTTATATTCAATCCAAATTCTTTTTTTAATCAGTCAAGGATGCCTATTTGCAGTTGGGAGACTGGATGCATGGTGATTTGTCAACAAATATCTTTATTTATGTAAATTTTTCGAAAGGTGTACAAACTTTTTTTGCACCTTTTTTATTTTTGTAATAGTATTTGTTATATAACTTTTTATAGAAAACATCTTTTCATGAGCTTTTTGCGGCAAAATGTTTGGCATGAGTTTCTGAACAAAACGTAGTACTAGGTTTATGTCAACATTAAATTGTTTACATGTTTCATCACAAAATGTGCATAGTGCCCAAGGGGTGTAAATACTTTTTTTACATACTGTATATAGAGCCCATCCAGGAGGATTTTTTTTTGAAAATCAGGAGAATTTTTTTTTGGTCGCATTCAAATTTAGGTAATATTTTTTTAGTTTATTGAAGAATATTTTATAATGAAGCAAAAAAAGTAGTTTGTGTGATTCAAACATAGGATTTTTAGAGTTATGTTAACATTTTTCAAGTTCCGCGAAATTTCCGTGAAATTTGGTGTTTTGAAATTGAGGTCCCCGTGAAATTTGCAATTTTCGAGCGTGAAAAATCACTAAACCTACACATGACTTAGACAGTGTTGCCAAATTCTCATATTTTCCTCATTGAAGATGTTCCAAAAATACCTTTCTTTAAAATGCAAAATGCATCCTGATGTTAATATTCCTGATTAAAGCCAGAATCGTTGCCAAAATAGTTTTTTTTGTACAGCTTTTGAAGTGTTTTCCATAATATATTATAATTTGGTGATTCTGTTAGAGAAAAACAGATGGACAAATACAATTACAAATAAATAATTTGTAAAAAAAAACCTTTTGAAATAATCCTTGATTTAAAATTTTTAAATATTTTTTTTTCGAGAAGATCATAAAATTTTACAAATGTTTAATTTTTTATCATTGAAAATAGGACCATCAGTTTCTGAGAAATTGGTGCTTAAAAAATAGGGCTGGACAGTCATAGAGACTATTTAAAAAAATCGAAATACTGGAATTTTTCTGTTGAAATTAAACTTTAAGTGGTCATATCTAGAAAACGGTGAACTTTACCAAATAATCTTGGGAGTACTTTTCGATTAATAACTCGGCGACAAAATTTTTGTCCTGACTTTTCATGGCTTAAAAGTTGCGTTTTTTGTCCCCTAAAAAATAACAAAAAAAATGCGGATTTAGGAAATTAAATTTTTGTGATAAATAAAAAAATCGACAGTTAATTTTTCCTGGCATCATTTTCTTTTTTTAGTAGTCCTCATCAACACAACCTACAACTTTGCTTAAGACACCAAAACGATCAGAAAATTCCTTCAAAAGATACAGATTGTCCGAGCCACGTAGCCCAGTGGTAACGCTTCCGCCTCATAAGCGGTAGATCGGGGTTCAAATCCCGGCTCGGACCAACACAACTGGTGATCTTTTCCCTTCTGGAATCGATTGCTTAGTAAAGGGAAGGTAGTGTATCGTCACAAACTGGACCTTATCACGACACCTTAGGGAGGCGACCTATGGAATGTTAACATTAACCTTAACATGTTAACATTAAGTTGAGAATGAAACTGCCACTGAATCCGCTTTGTAAATGCCGGCCCCGATACTCTTCAATGGTGTTCCCCTCAGGAACTGGGAAAGATTTACTTTTATACAGATTATCGAATATTTACGTACCATTTTTGTATGGACAGCTGAAAAGGCCCCTAAAAAGTTCAGCGGGTTCATAAAAATATAAATTAAATCAATTTCCGGTTTCAGTGCAGAATTTCTCAATAGTAAAAAAAGCAAAATTGTAATCAGAACCTGGATCAGATCAATTTTCAGGGAATTCCTTTTTTTTTTGTAATCTCGGGAACATTGACATTGCGGTCAAGTAGGTTTCCCATACTGACGAGTTACATATTTCTGCGTGTAATATTACATATAATTTCATTTAGTAATGCGTGAAATTTTAATTAAAGCTTTTAAATGCAGCAGAATTACTACTCTGATTCATACTTTGGGTTAGAATGCGGAATATGTAATTTTTTTAATTTACCAGGAAAATTCGTAAATTAAATGAGATTATTGGAGATTATTGGAGTTATTGGTTACCCTGCTGTCATGTTCCTTTTTAGAATGCAATTGTATTTAATGAAAAAAGAACCATAGTGTTAACTGAAATTAAACTTTGCATGTCAGAGATTTTAGACAGGGTTGTAGAAAACTATTCTTTCAGAAAGTAAAAAATTGGGTTATTTTTCGTACCAACTCAAGATTACACATTAGAGTGTAACAAAAATGACTTTTTGGCGGGCATTCAGGGGTTTGTTCCGGTGGGCATACTGAGCCCAAATCCCAATTATGAGCTTGATTGGACGTAACAGGAGCTGGCGCTCCGCTCCTCAATTTTAAATGGGATAAAACCCGTAAAAAAAGATTTTTTCAAAAAAGGCAAATTTTTGAGGCATTTGGCCAATGAAGCGTTTATTTTCAACATCATTGGCGTGTAAGCCAGATCTTTGCGCATCTTTTTATATATATAACATTGAAATTTGGAGCACCATGGAGCTCGGTACAGACCTTCAAAGTTTGTCATTTTTTCGAAAAATTGACTCCAGCAAAATCAAATGGCGTCTCGGGCGTCGCGAGGTGCGACGCATATCTTTTTTGAAGGGGCCGATTTTTCGAAAAAATGCCAAACTTTGAAGGTCTGTACCGACCTCCAGGATGCTCCAAACTTCAATGTTATACATACCTAAAGATGCGCAAGAATCTGGCCTACACGCCAGTGATGTTTTTGGTAAACGCATTGGTGACCAAAATGCCTCAAAAATTGTCATTTTTGAAAAAAATCTTTTTTTACGGGTTAAATCCCATTTAAAATTGAAGGGCGGAGCGCCAGCTCCTGTTACGTTTAATCAAGCTCATATTTGGGATTTGGGCTCAGTATGCCTACCGGAACAAACCCCTGAATGCCCGCCAAAAAGTCATTTTTGTTACATCCTATTACACATATAAGTCAACGCCACTGATCATCATCAGAAACCGGACATTAAACTGGGACTAAAAATACTCCTCTTCGCCTTAACAGTCCCTCACGAGCAAATACCGTGTTAATACGACGTTCAAAAAAATAAAACGTGCGTTTGCTCGTTAGGGTGACAAGAAAAACACTGTCAGGACAAATTTGTTCAAGATTTTGTGTGAGTTTTACTCGAAATGTATGAAAATCCTTGAAAATGTTTTTTTTTTTTGAAATTTTAATAATGACTCTTTGGTTTATTTTTTTTCTGATCACCCTATTGCTCATGTGTGTACTATACCAAACCGTTCTGTCCGTTTGATTTTGGTTTCTCTTTCACTTGGCTCTATAAGATTTGGCTCTCGGATTGCTGATTGCGTCCACCTCTTAAACATCTCTTCATCGCCGTCGTTGTGGTGGCTATTAGTGGCCACTAAAGCCTCAAATGGAACGTGAAATATTTTGACTGGCGCTAATCACACCGTCGTCGTCGACAATAAAGTATATTTTAAGAAAACCGTTTCGTTCGATTCCCCAATCCGAGTCCCGAGTGATGATGGTGATGACGATGAGAGTGCGATGATCGGGATTCTTATTTTATTTTTATTTTAGACGCTGTTACTGTTTTAATCACTTTCACAATTTTTTGAGAAGATTAATAAAATCCATAAAGCTAAAAAAAAGGTACAAATTCCCACACCTTTCCGCACCGTTTCAAAAATACCCGCCAACAATTCGCGAAATAGTGTGCTCGTTAGTAATTTTAATAGTAGCGATCTTGAGCGAGAGCGTAAACAAACCGACTCTCTGGCATGGCCTGCTACCGTTTTTTAGTGGGTCAATTTGCGTGGGTCGTTGGAAGAGAAGTATTTTTGCTTCCTCGTTCAAAATCAACCGTGAAGGAGAACGTCGTTGTTTACTCGCGTTTTTTTTTGTTTCGGTTGGCGGGGGAATTGGTGATTAGTTTAATAAACTTCTGGTGAACCGCGCGGGTAGCATTCCCGAGGTAGTTTGGTGGTCAAGTATGTGAGGAAGTCGGCGAAGGTAGCATTCACTGGAGGATAATTTATGTGACATGGTGTTTTTTTTTAGGGGGAATTGTAGCTTGAACTTATGCGGAATGTTTGTGAACATTGAGCTTGATTTCAATTCTAAGGACTTTTTTTTAATTTTCACATAATTTTCAAGACAGATACAAATTTACAAAAAAAAAAAAGAATTTTCAGGTACAGTTCAGACTCGGTTATCCAAAGGTCTTGGAAAAATTTCACTTCGAAAAATTAAATCTTCGGATAATCACGAATTTTTTTTTTCGTTGTCTTATTTTTGAGCTTAAATTTGACCCACAAACTACTCTAATTTAGGTTAGAATTTTTAAATTCAAGATGGCGGGCAAAATGGCGGCCAAAATGGCGGTGATGAAATATTGGAAAAATGCATTTGGTAATTTTTAAGGCAATCAACTATGGCTTAATTGGGGTAACAGTAAAAAAAAAAAAAATTATGTTCGTGATTCGATTATCCGAAGTCCTATACAAATCTTGAAATAATCGAACTTTGGATATTCGAAACTTCATATAATCGAGTTTGGACTGCACAAAAAAAAATAGCAATCACTTCTTTCTGATTAAGACCAATTAGAAAAAAAAAGTGTAACACCCCTTAAAAATAACACAGACAAACAGACAAAACAATAAAAAAAATTAGGGACCATCCATAAACCACATGGATTCTTTTTTGGAAAAACGTTACACTTTTAACAACTAAACTAAAAACTTGTTTGTAAATCAAAATCAGATATTTTGATTCTACTTAAATAGTATAAAGATCAACATAAAAATGCTATAAAAATATACAAAAGTATAAACAAATAAAATAAAAATTATATCTAATCGATAAGACCATTTATTTTATTTTTTAATTTCTGGCCCCTTCAAAAAACACCCAAAAAATCAGGTTGCAGGCTAATATAACTGAAAATTTCAATTTTCATTATAAAAAAGGTCGCACGATCGATTGGAAACTATTAGGAACACATTTTATAAAATTTATTTTGTATTTTTTTTTTCAAAAAAGGCAGTTTTAGGCTTTTTTGTAATTTTGAATTTCAAGACCAAAGATTGAAAAAGGACCACAGATTTGAGGATATTTCTTTTTTTTTCAATTTTTAGCAGTGTACAACTGTAACAATGTAAAAAGCATTTTGCGATAATTTTTGTTTCCAAATTTTGGAAATTAGGCTAAAGGCTCCCTTATCTTGACCTCGACCAGACCCTATCGACAAAACTTTAAACAAAAATTTTACTAGCCTAAAGGACTTCTAAAAAATAGAAGCCCATTTAAAAAAATATATATTGATTTAACTTTTAAACACATCGATTTGATTGCACAAAACTAACTTTTTTTTAAAATTAATTTAGGATGCTTTTGTAAATTTTCTGATCCTTAACTAAACAAATTTAATAAAAAAAATAAGACACCACTACTTATTCATCAGAATATAAATATGTTATTTCTTTTTATCCTTTGATATGCAAAAATGTCAAATTTGAAACTTTATTATCAAATATTGTTTCCGTTTGCTAACTTTTATAATATTTCAAGCTATTCATGATAACTTTGACTTAAGGGGTTACATACATGTATATCAGCAAAAGAGTCATAGTATATTATGAGCACAGACTTCAACTTTTTTTGATTCTTTTTTCAGGGCATTAAAATGTACATTTTCACCTACTAACAAAACAAATTTGGAGATATTTGGTTGCACGATTGCCGAGATATAGCAATTTCAAGTTAGCAGATTCAAAAAACGGGTGCCACGATATCTCAACACTGTCTTGACCAAATCGGTTTAAAATTTTGGTGAAGACTCGTTAAACCGATTCCGTGTGCATGACGAAGCCCGATTTTCAAAAAGTTTATTTTAGAAAAAGATTAAAATATTTTTGTGTTTTTCATATAAAAAAACCGTTAGTTTTTGATTTTTGTATTTTTTTAAAAAGCAAATTTTAAAAATTGGGCTTCGTCATGCACACGGGATACATCTTGAGAGTCTTCACCTCAAATTTCAGCCAATTTGGTCCATCCCATCTCGAGATATCGTGGCACCCGCGAACCAACTCGGGGTTTAGAGAAAAACGCCAACAAAGTTTGACAGCCTGCTTTGCGCATGGCAAAATTTTGAGCTTAAATCGTCTCTTACTTAATTTAATCATGAAATATCTTCATGAAACTTTCAGGAGTGATGAATCATCATCTTTTGAGTGGATTTAACAAATATTCTGTAATATAAAATTTTGTGATATTCTACATGTATGTAACCCCTTAAAAGCTTTATTACTTTTGGGTAATTTTTTTAATTTTATTTTTTAATCTGGTCATAATAAAAGCTTAGTTTTTCAACAGCAAACCTGTTTATCCTTTTATAAAAATATGTTTATTTTCTAAAAATCACAAATATATTTTTTTTCGTTTTCTTTAATCATTTGGCTTAATTATGACCGTAATAATGCTTACAAGTGATTTGGAAATTTATAAACTTGGCTTCAAAAATTGTGATAATAAAATTTGTATGTACTACAGTCCAGCCTCCATTATCCGAAATGTCGTCATCATCGGCATTTTGGCCGCCATTTCAAATTTAAATTCCCAAATCATTTTAGAGCATATTCAGGGTCATTTGATCTTCTCGACCCAAAATAAGACAAGGATTTTTTCATAGTTCGTTTATTCGATGCTTTGATATGTCTGAAGATTTCGAATAATCGAGTCTGCACTGTACATAAAATACTTGAAAATTAAATTGATAATAAAGGCAGGAAAATGTGCTTTAGATTGCCTTTAGTTTTAAATTCGAATTCAATAAAACTTTCAAGTTTTTCGAATAAAAAAATACCTAGATCTTTTTTATTATTTAATCCCAGATTTAGTTGAGCTGAAGTAATGAACAAAATGTATTTTAGTCATTTACAATTTCATTACGTTCATAAAGCGCGAATGCATTTTCTTTCATTTGAAGAACCTAAAAATAAGTTCATAATACATTTTCCAAAAATTCAATTAACCAGTGCTGCGAACAAAAGGTCACGGCCCACTAAATTTGCGCTAAACATGATAATTTATTGTGCACACATGTTTTCCAACCCACCTCGTTCTCCCCCACCCCAAAAAAAAACATTCCATATTCCACGCAACCGTAAAACGTATAAACAGAAAAAAACACACATTCGCCAAAAAATAAACTAAAACCAGAAACGCATGTTTGGCGTGCGTTTTGTCCGCGATATTATCAAACAAAACAACGAAAAAAAAAAACTACGAAAAATGCGTGACTTGGTGCCGTTTTGTTGAACGTCGTCGATTTTGAGCTCGAGCGCGCGTTCGCTTTGGTCTCTTCTAATTCAGTGCCACTATTTTCCGCTCTCTGTTTTCACCACTTTTATGTCATTTTGCCTCTTTCGATTCGATGGTCAAATGTTGCAATTTGGATCTACGCTTTGCTGTTTTGTTTCGTTTTTATTTTTTCGAAGTCGTATGTGTGTGTGTGAGAGCTTTTTGTTGACTCTTGGCGTACCAAAAAGGTTAAAAATTTGAAAAAGAATCAAATTAATCATATTTTTTAAGATTTTTTTTGCGTATGAAACAAAATATTTTCGAAATTTTGACAACAAATATTTAAACAACCTAAAATAACCGTCCTCTTGCTACAAGAGTTAATACAAGTTAGATAGACACAGTTGCTAGCATTTTTTTTCGTCTTCTCTTGTTTGATGCTGATGGCGACCCCGAACGATGCTTGTGTTTTAACCAGGCATAACGCCTTTGCTATGAAGAGACACCGAGGATGGTCATTCACCCAGCGAGCGACGATCATTTCGGAGAGAAATATATCACGTTTATTGGGGGATGGTTTTGCAATTGAGGTTGGGCACTAATTGAAACAAATAGCTGCTAACCATTGTGTTGCACCTTTAGGCTATTTTTAGATCGAAAGAGGTTTAACAATTTTGCGCGAAATTTAATTGGTTTGGAGCACCGAAATACCGAAAACACCGAAAATAGCGAGTCATAATTAGTGTGTTTTTGTCGCTGGAGTTACAATTTTCCTCATTAAAGCACTTTGACCTGGAAATCTCGTTTCTATAATTGGTTGAAATTTAGTCTTTTTTTATTTATGCCACTGCCGCAACTTAAAAATATTTCCCAAAAACATCTTTTTGAAAACTCAGTCTTGATGTGAAGTTCATGATTATCATCCCTGCCAATCTTTCCAACAATTAAACAATTTTTTATTTTGTATATTAATTTTATTTTTATTTTTTTAAATCAAGACAAATATTTCAAAAGGGACAAACATTCAATATTACGCCCTTTTGAAATGTTAGTCTTGACTTAAAAAAAAAATTGTTTTTGAAAAGATCGGAAAATTTCACGAATGTTTCAAATTTTAACATTGAAAATCGGATCATTAGTTGCTGAGATATCAACATAAGAAAATAGTGGGTTGTTTGAGTGAGACTTAGAAAACACAAATTTTTCTGTTTTTAAATCTTTGCATGGCAATGTCTCAGCAACTGAGTGTCGTATCAACAAAGTTCAAAAAAGCAAAATATAGAGAATTTTCTCAGCCTTTTAAAAATATGTTTTAACTATTTTCAAAAAAGTTACCTAACAATGGCTACTTATCAAAGTGGAAACTAATACTAATGGAAACTTATCAAAGTTTCACTAAGGTACTTTATGATTCCAAATTGAAAAATTTTTGCACCCGATATTTAAAATTTTTCTAATTTTTTTTATTCAAAAATTCAGAACTCTGTCAAAGATTTTTTGCACTTTCTGGAAATTTCTGAAAAGTTGGCATTTGATGTACTCTAAAACATATCAGAAATTAAAATAAGTGTTTTTTTTTTTGCAAATTAAGTTTAAGTGACCAAAAGTGAAATTAAAAATTGTTTATACCGTGTATCATTTTTTTTTTCAGTGTAGTCCTTATCCATACCTACACAACAAAAAATCCGATGGTAAAATCGCATGCAAAAGCATGCACAACACCTTCGTCAAAATAAACACTTAATATTACACACTGCATGTATTTTTTTTTAAACACAAAAAAAAAGTTGCAACCGACGGGATTCAAATCCAGCACCAACAATAAAGACTGGCGCGCCTTAGCTCACTCGGCCATCAGACCAATGAAAAACTAAGGTTAAACGCATATATGAGCTTGACATTTCGGTCAAGTAGGTTTCCCATACTAATGGGCTACATATTCCAGGGTGTAAAATCACATAAAATTGCATAAAATAATGCAATATTTATTTTACACCCAAGCCTTTAACACGCAGCTGGATTACTACTTTTTAAGCTGTGTACAACTTTGCGAAAGACACCAAATCGATCAAAAAATTCCTTCAAAAGATACTGATTTTTGAAAAATTATATGGACAAACTAATGATGCAAAATGGCTTCTTTGGGCATACCGAAGGCACCGAAAAAGTTTCAGCCGGATTAAAAAATACAAAAATTAAAATTGCATAAAAAAAAAGACCGATTTAGTAGAGAATTGCTCAGCTGTGACTTATTGATATTAAAATGTATGGAAATGTTATTTTTTTTATGTTTGTCAACAGGTCAATTTTGTTTGAGAACTTAAACTCTAGAGTCCCGAGAATTCCCGGGAAATTACAAAATTCAACTCTCGATTCCCGGGAAATTGGAAATCTTGAGAATTGTCACCCTCTATTTGGATCTAAAGAGTCTATGGACAAAGTTTCAAACAAATAAAAAAAAAACAAAAAAAAAACAGATTGTATTTTTTGCAAAATTCTAGAGAACTTAGCTTTTTATATAAATTACTTCATATTTTGGACCTTCTAAGCAAAAAATAAATTATTTGGGCCTGTTCTCATTATCAGTTGAATGAAATCTGGTCAGTTATGGGTGAATTAAAAACATACAATACATTTTGGACCAAAAAATAAATAAAATGTGCCCTAGTATCCAAAATATTTTTGAGCTATTTCAAGCATACTTGAAATTTGTTTTAAAACAATAAAATATTGTTCGGCCCAATTTTAAAAGAGGGGACTTTAAAACATATGAGCAACTCTCTACGAAATCGGCCGAATTCGACAATTTTTATTTTTTGTATTTTTGATTTGGCTCAAACTTTGTGGGGGCTTTCTCTATGACCAAAGAAGCTATTTTGTGTCATTGGTTCACCCATACAAGTCTCCATACAATTTTGGCAGCTGTCCATACATAAATGGTACGTACATATTCGAGTATCTGTAACTTTTGAATGAATTTTCTGATCATTTTGGTGTTTTCGGCAAAGTTGTAGGTATTGTTGAGGACTATGGAGAAAAAAAATAGGTACACAGAAAAAAAATGCCTATTTTTTAATCAACATTTTTTTCACAAAAACTCAATTTCCCAAAATACGTATTTTTAGATTTTCGAGATTTTTTGATATGTTTTAGGGGACAAAAACCCGCAACTTTTGAGCCATAGAAAAACATGGTAAAAAATCTGCCGCCGAGTTAAGAATTTTTGAAAAAAAAGTGATTTTTGGAAAAAATCGAAATTTCATGCAAAAACAAATTTGATAAATACAAATATTTTAATGTAAAATTGAATTTCCAATCGAAAAGTACTTTACAGATTTTTTGATAAAGGGCTCCGTTTTCAAGATATAGCCACCGAAAGTTTGATTTTAGCGAAATATTTGCAGTTTTTCGATTTTTAAAAATAGTGACCATTTCTAAAAACATTTTTACATTAAAATATTACGTCAAATTTGTTTTTGCATGAAATTTCGATTTTTTCCAAAAATCACTATTTTTTCAAAAATTCATAGCTCGGTTGCAGATTTTTTGACCATGTTTCTCGATGGCTCAAAAGTTGCGAAAATCAAAAAATACGTTTTGTGGGAAATTTAGTTTTTGTGAAAAAAATGTTAATTAAAAAATCGGCAATTTTTTTTTCCTTGTGCCTATTTTTTCTCAATAGTCCTACAACTTTGCCGAAGATCAGAAAATTTATTCAAAAATTACAGATATTCGAATATTTACGTACCATTTTTGTATGGTCAGCTGCCAAAATTGTATGGAGACTTGTATGGGTGAACCAATGACACAAAATAGCACAAAATCTATTTCCGGTTTTGGTAGAGAAATGCTCCCTTTAAAAAAAAAACTTCTTGATTAGATTTTTCCTGGGGACAATTCAAAAACCAGAAAAAGTTTTTTCTACGATTCCTTAGCATCGCAGCTTAGAAGGCACGGTAACGAATATAAATTCAATGTGTTTGTACAAGTTTGATAAGTACTACATATTTTGGACCTACTAAGCAAACTATCAATCATTTAGGCATGTTCTCATTATCAGTTGAACGAAATCTGGTTAGTTATAAAATAAAATAAATAATAATTAAATAATAAACATTTTGGACAAAAAAGGGGAAAAAATGCACCGAAATTTCACCAGTATTCAAAATATTGATCGGCCCAATTTTAAAAGAGGGAACTTTGAAAAATATGAATAACAGTCTGAAAACAAAATAACGAAAAACCACGAGAATGCCTGTAAGATACCTTAAATTTTACCCAATTTGCCTTTTTCAAATGTTGCTCCACATTTCCTCCCAACAGTTTATCGCTACTCTTCTCTCGTAAAGAAAAACATCTCTAATTGTCGAAAACAATCCAACCAAGCACTTTGGCGGATTCCGTTGTTTTTCACCTGCTTGTTGATTCATTTATTCATCGAATCAATTCGTCGAAACTTTCCTACCGCAACAAAGCGTATATTCGCTTCGTTTTTTTTTATTCTCAGTATTATTTGTGATAAACAACTCAGCTCTAGCTAGCTGTGTATTGCTGAGTGACCTTGATCGTTAGAAGTTTCTCATGTGTGATTTGTACCCTGTTGAAACGAGTACGATTCTTGGGCAAACATTTACAGAGCTTTACTGATAAAGGTATTTTGAACGGTAGACGTAATGTCTGACGGCTATTAATGTGACTATTTGTTTGTTTGTTTTTGTTTCAAAATTTTCAATTCACTTCGGACGATTCCTTGACCCAGGCTGATCATCCGAAGCGTCATCATCAACCCAATCCCTTCAGCAGCAACCCAAAGTCCTCTCAGCTGAACCGGTTTTTGCAGAGAGCTCAGCAAGCAACCTGGCTCGGCCTGGCAAGAGAACCAGACTACCTTAATAACGGTGTGATGACTTATTTATTGTTATTGTATTTATTATGTAGTGCACTCGAGCTCAGCCAGCAAGAGCAGCAAAGGTATGATTGGATTACCAGACAAAGTGCCATTTGCCGTTGCGATCATCGTCGTTTTTTATTATGCCTTTCGGGGTAGATTTTAAATTTTTATACAATTTTAAATACACTTCGAAGTAGTAGCCCCTGATGGGTGGGACTAAATCCTGATGTAAAAGAATGTTGTTGTTTGTTTGCATCGTCGCGAAAAACAACAGGACAGGAACGTGTGTCAATATTATGATACACTACTAGCTGGGTGCAACTAAGCAATGTACGACATTACGATTAAGGGTTAGTGGGGTAAAAAGTAACTTACAAGCCGGAATTACTCCAGATTTGGAATGAAAGATCGGTTTTTAAATTAATAAATCTTTTATAAATTTTATTTAAAAAAAATGTTGTCCTTAGTTACACATTTCAATAGTGTTCTGAAATTGGGATGATATCAGCTATCCATTGCAACTAAAGTTACAGCACTTTTTTTTACAAAAATACATTTTTGTCTGTGTTTTTGAAATGCAATGATTTTTGAGCTTTATATACAGCAATTCCCTACGAAAACAGCATGATTCGAAAAAAAAGTTCTCCGATCGAGCTCAAAATTTTTCTGGGGGATCCTTGGTCGAAATAATTAGACCCGTATTTTTTTGTTTGGCCATTAGGGTGACCTACGCCGTGTTAGGATGGTTCAAAAAATTGCAATTTTCGTTGATTTTCGCAAAAACCACTTTTATCAAAAAATCATATCTCCGCGCCATTTCATCCGATTTTAGCTGTCCTAGACGCAAAAGAAAGGTGATTAGTTTGGCTATTTGGAAAAAATAGTGAGAAGTTTCAAAAATCTAGCTTAACATTTGAAAAGGTTGAAAGAAAACATAAAATTCTGTTTTGAAGGTCTCGGGACCAAAGAGCCCATGTCTGAAAATATTTTTATCGGATTCCTCGGAAAATTTCACATAACATATCAAAAAATGGTAAAGTTATGTTTTCGATACTCTGAGATACGATTTTTTGAAAATAAAAACTGGATTTTTCGACGCGCCACGCGCAAAAATGGGAAAATGACGAAAACGGGAAAAAAGTCGAATTTTTTCACTAAAACTGCGATAACTTTAAAATTTCAGCGATGACCTATACATGTTAGGGTACCAAAATTTTTTAAATTAAAAGACGCAACTTTTGGTACCATAACATCTATAGGTCATCGCTGAAATTTTAAAGTTATCGCAGTTTTAGTGAAAAAATTCGACTTTTTTCCCGTTTTCGTCATTTTCCCATTTTTGCGCGTGGCGCGTCGAAAAATCCAGTTTTTATTTTCAAAAAATCGTATCTCAGAGTATCGAAAACATAACTTTACCATTTTTTGATATGTTATGTGAAATTTTCCGAGGAATCCGATAAAAATATTTTCAGACATGGGCTATTTGGTCCCGAGACCTTCAAAACAGTATTTTAAGTTTTCATACGACCTTTTCAAATGTTATGCTAGATTTTTGAAACTTCTTACTATTTTTCCCAAATGACCAAACTAATCACCTTTCTTTTGCGTCTAGGACAGCTAAAATCGGATGAAATGGCGCGGAGATATGATTTTTTGATAAAAGTGGTTTTTGCGAAAATCGACGAAAATTGCCATTTTTCGAACCACCCTAACACGGCGTAGGTCACCCTAATGGCCAAACAAAAAAATACGGGTCTAATTATTTCGACCAAGGATCCCCCAGAAAAATTTTGAGCTCGATCCGGGAACTTTTTTTTTCGAATCATGCTGTTTTCGTGGGGAATTGCTGTATAGGTGTTTCAATAGAGTCTAGTCTATATTTATTCACTATTAAGGATGCACAGCAACCAAGGAAGTTGTTGTCTTCTTATTCCAAAATTGTCAAACTTACAGACCCAATCCTGCAATAAACTGATTGTAAAAATAGTCAAACTTTGTTGTAAATAACTTTGAAGACAGTACTTTAGGGGATGAATAAAAAATCATATCGATAGTTCCCTTAGTTTTGAAGATACTAAAATGTTTGTAACAAAAATCTTGATACAAAAGCTCTAGTTGATGTGTACCGCTAAAACTAGATTAATTATCAAAACACTTAAAAGAAAAATCCTTGTGTTATCACAATATAGGTTAAAAATGCTAGGGAATTGTTCATACATTTGGACGGTAATAATACTTTTTTAAATACTAATAAAAATTACAAAACTACGTATTTTCGAAAAGTACTTAAAATTGTAGTTAATTCATTTTGGGTATCAAATTTAGGAATCAATACATTTAGAAAATACTAATATTTAAAAAATAAAAAAAAGAACAAAACTAGGTTTTTTTTTCCAAAAAGTACTGAAATTTTTAGTTTTTTTACAATATGGGTATCAAATGATCGTGAGTTTTTTTCATACACATTAAGAAATAGTGTAAATTTGGAAGGGTAAATATTACCTCTTTTATGATCTAATATTACCTCAATTTAGACAAAAATAGAGGCATTTCACCAGAAAAGTGGTAATGTTACACATTTTCGGAAGTAAAATTACACCTTTTTTTCTGACATAAAAGATGTACCCCTTTTTTGATAAAAAGTTTTTTTAATTGTGTTTAAAAAAAAATGCATTGAACATTCTTATTTTGAATTCAGATTTAATGTGTTCAAAAATTATGTTTACGTCGAATATACCATCCCTAAGGTGTCTGATACAGCATTTAAGAAAAAAAATCAATGTTTATAAATAGTTAACTAAGTTTATAAGCTTTTTAATTTTTTAAAACTAGTTTTGTTTATAAAATTATCGAATCACACATAAACTATGAACTGAAAGCAAGAATCAAAAGTTTTCATATTTTATATGACATTTGTTCTACTGAAAATGCCTATAAATTGGGAGATTTTTTTGGATTATGTTTCAAAAACACATAATATCAATTATTTAAAAACTTATTTTACTTTCTCCTAGTGGAAAATTGTCCAAAGAATCCGAAAAATGCTTTCCATTTTCCGATTCGAAATCATGCTCATTGTGAAAATCATGACACTTTCAGAATAATAAAATAATGCAATTTATCAACATTTTCCTAATTATAGTTAACTCACTTTTTAATCTCTTCAAAATTTTATGAAAACTTCTTCTAAGAGCACTTTGAACACTTATCTACCACGGTCAGAATGATTCCTAACAAAGTCGTTTTACGGTAGGACTTTTACAAAAAAAAAGTTCAGATTTGTTGATTTCAAAATGGTATAAAATTAAAAGTTGAATAATTTTTAATTTTTGCCATCCTTTCATTTTGAAAATAAAACCGAGGATCAATTTAAAAAAAACATTACAATTTTATGCATTGCTTTCAAATAGATTTATTTTAAATTCATTTTTTTTTTGTAGTATTTTGTATAAATATTTTGTTAGTTTTTTTTATCTTTTTTTACCTTCTATTTTTTCTTAAAATATAATTTATTATGAATTCTGTTTGATGTACCTTTTTATAAATAGTTTTTGATTTTGAATCATTTTTTGAATAAGAATTGCTTATTATTTGAGGAGCCGGAAAAGTTGGAAGTTCGAAAATGGGATTGGAGTGACCACCCTGAATTTTACAATCGAAATGTTGTCACAGCATCAAAATTAAGATTAACGTTTCAAATGAACTATAAAAAGGATGTCAACTATTCTTGATTTTACATTTTCAAATTATAATAATAAACCAACCCTTAGAAATAAAATTATGAATTATTAATGTTCAAAATGTTCTGCCATTTTATTATTGCATGAAAAACAGTTCAAAGAATAGGTGATTGTTTTAGAAGACACCAAATCGTTCAAAAATCCTGTTCAGAAAATATGTACCAGTTTTTAAACATTAAATGTTGTTGAATGTTGTTGTTGCAGAAATTGTAAGAAGATTTTTACTGATTCAGCCTAATAAAAAAGGCAAAAACAATAAATGATCGAAGTATTTATTTTTTTTTTCAGTAAAATGACATAACAAGAGGTAAATTAACACGATCTAATTTTCCACATCTTCCAGACTTTCAATATTTTTAATATATTAAAATAAAATTATTCTCAATGATTCGAAATGAAGTTTGTACAACTTTAGTTATTTTCAGATTCCGATTTTTCATTAGTAATTTAAAATGATTTAGAAACAACAAGAAGCTCACAAAACTAATTTGTTCTAAGTCATTCAACAACAATTCTCGTTAAAATTTGAGAAAATATTTTTTCACCAACAATTGGTGTTTGACCCCACTGACCCCAACTAATCCGTGCACCAAAACATGCCACTGCTGCTCGCAACAACAAAGTGACCAGTTACTAGGCAACAGCAGTGTCCAGCCAGCCAGTCAGATTCTTGCCCAGTTCCGGCTGCGATTGGCTTGCTGCGACGACGCTGAAGCTTATCAAAATTCTGCACGTTCGCACCAGGCGATGCCGCCGAGTTCAAGAAGTTTGCATTTTCTATTTGCACGCGGGTCACTTTGATTAAATGACGTGTATGTATTTTTTTGTGGTAGAGGAATTTGTAGAATTTCAACTCTGAGTTATGTTAGAGCATGACTGAAATGTCAAATTATTTGTTTACATTTTATAGCAGTTGCCATAATGGCTGCCAATAATAAAAAAAAAGTTTCTTTTTTGAGTCTCGTTGCATTTGAGAAACAAATTGCTTTTTTTCAAAATGTTTCAGCTGCAGGTTCTCCCCCCAAAAAAAACGACCCAAAATCTACTCAGCGACACATTTGGTTCTTTTGTTTGTCGTTGGTGGAAGGTATTTTACATATGCATCAACAACAACAAAAAACAAACACACTCACACACAAACTTACCCATGTGGATCTCGCGTGAATGTATTTTTGGGACTGGTATAATATTTTCAAAGTAGGGTTCAAGGTTGTGTAAACATGGTTTTCGGCTTCGGAACAAGCAGCCGGTCGTCGGTCGTCGGAGGCAGAAGCAAGTAAACATGTGTATTGTTTAGGGCAGAGGCATGTGATTCCATCTAGTATCTAATGTTGCCGAAACAAGACTTTTATTTTCTACTGAAGCTACTAAAAGGCACTTTTAATTGTAACCAAGTCATGAATAACTTATTTGAAATTCTTCAAAGTGCGTTGACAGCTTTATTTTTGAAATATCATTTAAAAGGCAACGACAACCAACTCAATCTCAATATACTACCCCTATACTAGAAGATGCAGTAGTGTGGGTGACTTTAGTCGAACAAAACTAAACCACACACAAAAAAAAAATGCCATAAATATGTCACGCTGAGAAACGGAACAGATGAGCGGTACTGATTTATTGTATCAATAATGGGGATTAGAGAAGTGTAGTGTGTTCAAGTTGTGTGAGTCCCGGCTTCGACAAGTTCAGCCAATCTGGCAACCAGCTGGTGGTGCCAGATTGACGAGGGGGGAGGGGTTCTATTTTTGGAACCAATGGCGGGCATTGGAGAATAATTGTTTCCTGATTCATAAATTTTGAAGCCGAGGGCTTGTGCAAGTGCAGACGGATTCAAGTTGTTAAATTGTTTACTGGTTTTCAGATACTTCCTACAATTAAAATAGTAGTGTATGCAACAAGTTGCGAAAAGAAGATTTTTTCAGCACGATTCGTACATTTATCCAACGAGGTATATACCAAGATTTATATTTTGAAAACAAGTAACAATTCTCCACCAAACCCCAGCTGGAACAATTTTGCAAATTACGAGTTAATAACATTTCACTTACATATTCGGAACACCCACAAATTCGGAACATTTTTGTGATAATTTGTCAATAGCATGCCAAATGCCTCTTTTCTGTCGACCCTACTATTTTTAGGACCTTTATTTGGACATTCTCTTGCTATTTCACTAGTAAAAGTATTACTTTTGAAACAAAAAAAACTGGGTCTCAAAACTATTTCATTCAGAGCAGTAAAATACTGTCTTCAAATTGCTTGTTCCATAATTGTGGGATGTTATTGTGCCTCCCATAATTGTGGAATACCTGAATTTAACTGATATTTTCACAAAAAAAAATCAGACTATTCATAAAACATAACTAAGCTTGAATTTCGTTGGTTTCAGTGCATGAAGTCATTATTTTGTAAAAAATATGTACTCGCGGAGAGAACCAAAGTTTGTTTACATCCGTAAGAAAAATGTGTTCAGAATTTGTGGATTTCAATGGTCAAAGTTTTTCTTCAAAAACTTGATATAAAAGTTCATATTTGCAGTTGTTCGATACAGCATTCGAAAGATCGCAAGAAAAGCTTCCAAATGAAGGTAAAAGCGAATCATTAGGTTCAATTATCGATTTGCTATGATTTTTTGAACATTGGCCAATCTGTAAACTGTTCCGAATATGAGGAATGACTGTACTTTATGGTCGCAAATTTAGTTTCACACCTAAAAATTAGGTAAAAAAAAGTTGAGTAAAATATCCTTTTTTTTCAAAAAAAGTTTTTTTAATAATTGTAATTTGGCGGCAAAATATTGGTCCATACTTCTTTACGGCTCAAAAGTTGGTTTATCCCCTTAAATTTTAAGGGGATAAACCCTCACAACTTTTGAGCCGTAAAGAAGTATGGACCAATATTTTGCCGCCAAATTACAATTATTAAAAAAAAACTTTTTTTGAAAAAAAAGGATATTTTACTCAAGGCTTAAAATATATTAAAAAAATCAAAAATACTAAATTTTGTAAATGACCCAAAAATATTTTTTTTTTAACTGGCCTATAATTTTCGCATAGTCCTTAATTTTCCAATCATTAGAAAATATTTTTTTTTTGAAAAATTCTGGCCTGAAAGAGTTGATAGGCAATCAACTATTCAAATTTGACTAAAATGAGGCACAGAACTCGAATTTGATGTAAAAAATAAAAAAATATGAAAAAAATTGTTCGTGATTCGATCAATCGAAGTGCCAATACAAACCTTCGGATAATCGAGTCTGAACTATTATTTTTTTTTCTATTGTAATATTAAAATCTGGGGTGACTTTGATAGTCACTGCGTTTAATTTAAAAATATAAAAAATACAGTGTTAAAATGCTATTTAAAAAAAATACATTTTTATTCAAAATAAATTAAAAACAAGTGCAGTATAAAAATATGTTTCTTAGAAGCCAACGTAACGAATTCAAAAAATCCACAATAACTTTAAAAAATTAAGGTATTTTCGAAACCGTTTCCAATAACACTTAAAATTTGTCATTAGAAACTTGTTTTGAAAAATTGTTCAAAGAATCCAAAGACACTTTGGCACTTTGAAAGTATATTAAAATTATCATATTGATCAATGTTTTCGTAATTATAGTTAGCTAACTTTTCAAAATCTACTTCCTTAGATAATTTGGAAGATTTTTAAATAAGTTAATTCAAAGATTTACGTCTATTTATCTGTGCTGAATCCGATTTTAACACTCTTGACAAATTTTCTTTACAAAAAAATAAATAAAATTTCAAAATATTATTCTAGCATTCAGAAAATACAAAAAGATCTATTTTGATCTGGTAACTACAGTTAGATTATAAAATTGCGTAATATTTTAATTTTATTTATTTTTTTTCCCTAGAAATTTTAATTTGTTTTATTTTCTAAATTCAATGTTACACCTCCGTTAAAAAACTTTATCAAGAATCAAAAGCCGTACTTAAATCACCTCAGTAATTGATGTCTAACTTACAAAATTAATTGCAAAAGGTTTCTTTTTGTATTTGATTGCACCTGAATACCTCTAGGCGGGCTTCAATGAAATTCGCCAGTAATCAAAGATTTCCAAGAAGCATTCGAAAAAAGAACTCTGAAATATAAAAAAAAGAGTTTGGTGATTTTACTTGTTTAAAAAAAGTATTTTCCTGGGGTAAAATTTTTCTGTTTTTCATTATTATCAACTATACTTTAAGTATAAACAATTGTGCAGTAATTTTTGTTATAATCCAAATTATGTCTTAAAGCATTAATATTTACAATATAATTAGAAACAAACAAAAACTGAACATTGAAAATGTAAATGAAGTTAAAAATTAAAGCTAAAAAATAAAATATGAAACAAAAGAGTAAAGTTTAATTTTTCGTTATTTTTATTAGGTCCTTTTCGGTACTGGGACCTGGTTAGGACCGAGTCAGTGTGTAAATGTTAGTGGGAGGGAAGCCTCAAAATGACTTCCAGGACACGAGAAAAAAAAATATCAGAAAACATTAGGCAGTAGAGGGTTGTGATAAAAGCTTTAAGAAGACAGTTTTCCAATATATCCACAACTAAAGGACCCGAAACTGGACCGAATGGAACAAATTCGTATAAAATTCATTTTGCCAAATTTGCTCAGAATAGAAGACAGGTCTAGCAGGAATATTAAAGATTTAATTTTTCGAGAGATTCTATACCCTTTTTCAGTAAGGTAGGAAAAACGCATGTCTAAATTCTGTAACAAGTCAAACCCAAATAAACTGAATCTATACCGTGCAGCAAAAGTTAATCCGTTAATCCGTTTATAGCTGCTACTGCAAAAAGAAAAATCTGCCCGGTCATCATTATGCATGATGTGTGCGGAGAGGAGTGGGTTCGTAAAACTCGAGTACACTCAAATTGATAGGGCAAACATCAATGGTCTGATTTGCCCTGAGAGCTTGCTGCTGCTATACCTACTTCTACTGCTTTCGATGAATTGATTTTATTCATTCACACACAGTGAAATTGTAGGAATATTCGATGGAGATTAAATGTGGAGAAGAAAAAGAAGAAAGAAGCTCTCAGAACACAAAAAGAAAATTGTCTAATGCATTAGAAGTGCTATTTTGCGCATTTGATATAGGGTTTGAGAATAGTTTAGCAGCAGAGGAATAATAAAATAATTGCGAAAAAAACTGACGATAAAGGCAGATATGTGTAGCTTCTCCGCGCTGACTCTGCACACCGGCGAGCTCTTTCTCGAGTTAATCGGTTTTGAATATCAGCCGGTTGTGTGCGTTCGCGGCCGCCTGATCATCGTTTTTCTGCACTCGGCTGTTTTTATTATATTTATGCAAGTCTGCTGCTGCACGTACACACAAACCAACCGCGCCGGCAGCCGGCCTGATGGATGCAGCAGCAAAAAAAATAAAACAACGGCTGTGTGTTGTTTTGGTGGGGAATATAAAGAGAACAATAATAACATATATACCAACATGGAAGAGCCAGAGGAGCAGAAGCAGTGTGTAATATATACGTACTGACAGGCCAGATATTAATGCCAGAAAAAATAGTTGTAGAAAGAAAAGAATTTAAAAAAAGAAAACGCCGGGACCGGTTTGTGTTACGAAATGGGATACGAAAATTTATTTTGCTGTTTTTTGTCGATAATTGTAAGAATGGGTGCATTAATACATACATCTTCTAATTTTGATCCCTAATATTTATATCCTTACAAATATCTTTGTATTTTGTTTAATGTCACTTTTCTAAATTTGAAAACTATTACGAAAATTAATTGACAGTCGAGTAGAATAAATAAATCTCTGGTTAGTTTGCATTATGTCGTAGCAGCCAACACGGCCTTTGAAACTTATTAAAAAAAATCTCGGGAGCAACACGAATTTTCATTGATTTTACGTAAAGAGCATTTTACAGGAAAAGCAAATGAAAAATTTCAAGCATTTTTAAATTTGATAGTTCGTAAATTAAACGAGAATCGATCGATGAACGGCCTTCTTGCAAATGGCGCTTAGGCCCTTTTGAAAACTAACCCGAGACATGTAACTGAACAGCAAAAGCTGAAAATTTAAACTGTACAGCAACCAAAGAAGTTGTTGTCTTCTTATGCCAAAATTGTTGAACTTACGAATCAAATCCTAATAAAAATTGATTTGAATAAATTGACAAATTTTGTTTTAAATCTTTATGGAAATAGTTGCTAAGGGGATGAATAAAAAAATATATCGATAGTTCCCGTAGTTTTGAAAATACTCAAATATAAAAATTATTGTTGTAAAAAATATATGTTATAAAAATCTGGGTACAAAAGCTGTGGTTGATGTGCACCTCAAATTGAAAACTCCAATAAAGAAAAATAATAATTAAATACGATATTTTCTTGAAGATTTTTTTTCCTTTTTCACTAAGGCCATTGCAAATCTTATTAATTTTTTTTAATCAAAAGGTTCCCTAAAAAATGACGGGTCACAAAATATAATTAATAGTCATAATTATTAATAGTCATTTACTACAATTAAAATTTGCAAACTTTTTAATTCGATTGCAAACTATTAAGAATAAAGAATAAAGACGGGCTTCGATTCAAAAAATCGCCGTAATCCATTTTTCAATCCATTTTTGATCTTTTAAAAGCATTGGAAAGAAGAAATTTTAAAAAATTGAAAAAGTGACTGTAAAAACATGAAAAAAATTATATAGGCAAAATGTAATGATAGGAGGTGGTAGAATAGGCCAAATACTACCAAAAACAAACATGAACTAAACAAGATAAATGCATATTAAAATACAAAAAACGAAACAAGAAAAACATAAAACAAGAGAAGAAAAGTTTTTTATAAAACAAAAGTTGCTCAAAATGACCTCCTAAACACGAGAAAAATAAAAATTGTCGAAAAAAAAACTGGGCAGTAGAGGGTTAATGCTAAATTATTTATTTTAAATCAAATAAGACTAATATATTTTTTTACAAAATTTGAATTTTTAGACCACAGATTCGGTAAAAACGTAAAAGCTATTTTTTTTTTTTTGGTAAGTGCATTGATCTTTTTTCTTCAAATTTTCGATACAGTCCAGGCTTGGTTCAGACTCGATTTTCTGAAGGTTTGTATGGGACTTCGCAAATTCAAATCAAGAACAAAAAAAAAAAATCTTGAATACTTTTTATATCAAATGCCTAATAATGTACCAAGTTTATTTTCTCAATAGTTCATCATCGCAATTTTGGCCGCCTTCTTTGATTTAAAAATTATAAATCACTTTAGAGGTATTTAAAGTCGCTATAGACCGTTAAAGTTGGTGAAAAAAAATCGTTTCAAACAAAAACGTCATCGAATGATCGTTTGCGGTCTTCGAAAAAAATGTTTGTCATGAAATATTACATAAGAATCTCACACTTGACAAATTTATGTTTTTCCACAAAAAGTATTTCGATTTTTTCCAAACAAATTCAACGATAAATAGCGAACCTTATCTTTTAACCTATTTGGTTCAAATTTGGCATAGTTACTTATTTTTACCTAAAGAATCGAGCCAATGGGTATCTCTTAAGATGCCTCAAACATTATTTTTTTTCTTGTCACCCTACTCGGCAATTAAAAAAAAGGCTTCGAAAAATAATAGTTTTGCAATTCCGTTGTTAAGTTAAGAACTCGCTCCTAATTCCATCCATTTTGCTGATTTTCACACAACTTATTTTAACGTGTAATTTCACATATTTCACATTCATTGAAATTACACTAAAAAGGATGTAATTTTAACAATCCAATTTCAAGTTCCAGAATTTAAACATTTTTTACTGTGTACAGTTCAGCTCTGATATAGTTTCACATTTTTTATGGACAGCGTTTTAAATTTGTGATAGAAAAAACTATCATTTTATGATTCTTTAATCAAAATTTAAAAGAATCTAGCTTGTGAATGCTTTTTCTTCCTCTCGTGATCTCTCTCTATCAATCCCCCTCTTTTCCTCGTTCACGCGCACTCGCCGCTGATTCTTTTGTTCTATCAGCAAATCGCAATGAGAGAACGCGAGAGGGCGATTTGGAACCGACCGCGTATTACGTCGCGTATAATTGTGTTTGGTTGTGGATTTGGTTTTGTGGCATCGTTTGTGGAGGGATGATTGCGAATGTGAGAATGAGAGAGAAAAAGAAAATGTCAGACGGGAATGTGAAAACACGAGATTGAGACAGAAAGACAGTGATAGTTGGGGAATGAGATTTCGGGTATGATAATTGTAGTTGTTGAGAACTGAAAGTTTGATGTCAAATATTTATACATATCATAACCCTAATTTTATTTACTAATAATAAGACCGTTGCAAATATTTTTCAAAGTTGGCTTTTCATAGAAAATGGGTTCTTAGGAAAATTCTTGGAAATGATTTTCTGGAAAACGCTACACAATCATAAATTGCTAAAATTTTGAAAATCATGGTTCATCAATATTTATTTTCTCCCCTCTTCTCCTCTTCAGGCCCTCGGTCCCGTGCGCTGCTCAAGCGTTCAGGTTCAGTTCGACGACCTGGTCCGAACGGTTCGCCTGTTCGACGAGTTGGACCTGCACCAGTGCCGCAACTGCCGGTGCTGCGTGTTTGCCCGGTTCGCCGGCACTCCCGCCTCCTCCGCCGATAAACCCGCCTCCTGCCTGGTCAACGCGTCCCTGGTGGTAAGATGGATATTAGAGATTCAATATTGAGTTGGAATTTCAATTTTGTCCTTTTTTTAGACGAACGAGGACCAGCTGAACGCCCGCATGGCCGACGGCAGCTACTCGCCGGCGTTCGGCATCGTGCTGAACAGTTCCGAACTGAGCTACAGTGACCTCGCCGAAAAGAGCAGACTGCTGAGCATGGCCAAAAGTGGCAACACGTTCGTGCAGCTGCTGCGGGCGTACATGGAGCGCGAGACGGAAGCGGCCAACGCCCGGATCCACCGGTTCACCGAGCAGGAGTTTGCCGTGCTCAAGGTGAAGCGCGAACGGGCCGAGCAGGACTGCATGATTCTGGCCAAACGGGCCAACAACGTACCTGAGCTGATGCTGCGCAGCAACAGCATTTCCGAGAGACCGATGACGACGACGACGACGACTCCGACGTCGAAGCCTCTGGCCACCAAGGTGAGCCCGATGACGGCCGTTGGCACGAACGCCAACGGAGCGACCCATCTGAACGACTCCGGAGCCGGAGGACCATCCCAGCTGGAGACCCCGCCGCCAACGCCCGAATATCTGCCAATGTCCACCGGAAACAGTCCACCGATGGTGACCAGCAACGGGGTGGCGCGATCCCGCATCACTCCACCCTCATCTGCCGACCAGTCCAGCGGAACGACCCGCCCCGGCAGCAACCACAACAACAACAACAACAATATCGTTAGCTTTAGCAACAACACCCGAGGTGCCATCGCCGCTGGTCGACAGCCACAGCAGCAGCCGCAACATTCCAGTACAAATTCGTTGATGCAGATGCAGCAGCAGCAACGGTTGGCCACCAGCTCGTTCGAGTCGGACTGCATGTTCGACATTGACGGCATGGAGAACGACAAATCGCCCCTCACGCTGTCCGACGAGGAGGATCTCGGATTAGACGGTCAGTTGCAATGCCTTTCAAGTAGTCGAAAATTCTGACAAAACCCATTTTTATCTTCAGAGTCCACCGGCAACAACAACGAGGACGGGATCTACATTCCGGCGCGCCACTCGCTCGGCCGGCAGAGCAGCTCGATCGCCAAGAGTCTGCCCATCTCGATGCCCCAGGTGATGACGCAGTTCCGCGCGACCGAGGAGGACTACGACGAGGTGAGTGGGATTTTTTAGCCAAACGATCAGAAAATATATTACAAACAAAATAAACCGGTCAGCCCCACTGCTTTTTGTTTATCGTAAAGAGGATTCTGAGAACGAATCACATTTCACAGAATCTATAGGGTAGGAAGGATGCGTGGACATACCGTACCAAACGCTAAAATTTGCAGTTTTATATGTGCTGTGTAGATTGTGTTAAGAGTAAAATAAACTGCATTTACACGCATAATTGTGCCACTTTCAAAAAAATGCAGCTGAAAAAAACGCGATTGATTTTTTGCCGATATATGTATTTTTTACGCCTAATTATTTCAGGCGTCCTAATTCACTCTTTATGTATCAATATCGCCGAGCTTCCGTGGCCGTGAGGTTACGGGTTTCGCCTTGTAAGCGGAAGGTGATGGGTTCGATTCCTGTCTGGCTCGGCAAAGTCAGATCCCTTAAAGGAGTAAATATGCTCACTGGGAGTACTGACCGGTAGGGGATGGGTTTCGACTAGCGGCGTGCTGGGTTTCCAATCCAGAGGTCGTGAGTTCGATTCTCGTACCGGGATGATGAAGTTTAAAAAAAAAATTAACAATAATTATTTTGGCAGAAAAATTCAATTCAAAAAATCAAAAATTAAAATATAGATTTAAAAATTTTAAAACATTGAAATAAAAAAACACATTCATACAATCGAATCAATTAAACGAAAAAAAAGATACATCAATTTTCAAATTTTAAAAATTCAAATGAAAAGAAATTCAAAAAAATGAAATTTAAAAAAAATTAAAATTACCAATATAAAAAATAACTAAATCCAAAATAAAAAAAAAATATACACAGGTATTTAAAATTCTAAACTTAAGAAATTAAAAGGTCAGCATTTAGAAATTTCAAAATACAAATTTACAAAAAACTCTCAGATTCAAACATTGATGAATTCATTTAAAATTCATGAATAGAACAATAAAAAACATCATTTACAATAAAAATATCAAAGAAATTATATTTACAGAAAATTAATAAAATAATAAAAAATTTAAAATTTTAAAACTTCTAAAATTTAATTTGGGATTTAAAAACTTTAAAACAGTTCGAATCAAATATCCGTGCTCGTCAAAATTTCACTTCCGATATTCACAAAAATCACAATTTTTTTACCTTTCTCGAAATTTGCGTTTCTTTCCTAAAATATGACTCCAAGTATGATCCAAAATAATCTGATTTTCTGGAATTTGAGATGGCGGCATTTAAGAATTTCAGTATTAGGAATTCAAGGGTTTGAGAAATCAAGAAATTACGAATTTCAGAATATAAAAAAATGGGAATTTTAATATATAAGATTATTTTCGATTGCAGTATTTTCAAAGTTTAGAATTAAAAACTTATGAATTAGGGAATTTTAGAATTGTTGAATTTAAGTGTTTTTTTTTTGTTTATTTTTAATTTTTTTGTTATTTTTTAAATTAATGAGTTCATAATTTTTTATTTATTTTTTTTTGCAGTTTGAGATAGCGGCATTTAAGAATTTGAGGTTTAGGTTGTCAAGAATGTGAAAAATCAAGAAAATAAGAATTTCAGAAGATAAGAACGTTAGAATTTTAGAATAAAAGGATTTTATAATATAAGATTTTTTTTATTCCTGTTTTTAAATTTTGAATTTTTGAATTTAAAATTTAAGACTACGAATTTAAGTTTTACTTTTAATTTTAGTTTATTTTTAAATTTTCGTAAATAGTGAGTTCATAATTTTTAGATTTTTTTAAGTCCTGTAAACAGATAAAACACAATAGCTTATAGGACCTTTTCAAAAAAAAAATAACTCTAGATATTCTCAAGGGTCCCGATTTTCGGTGCAAAGATCAGAAATCCGATTTCGAAAAAAAATCTATGTGTGAAAAATAATATGCAATTTCTGGATCTGTTTTTTTAATGTGAAAAATTCTAATTTCGATATTTTTTACCGAACTCGTTAATTTAAGTTCAGAATTGCGGATTATGGGAATTTTAGAATATTAAGTTTTTTTTTAATCCAGATTTTTAATTTTGATTTTATAGTACTTTTTTTACTTTAATAATTTTAGAATTCAAAATTTCAGAATTATGGAATTTTAGAATGAAGGTTTTGTTAATTTTTAATTTTCTGTTTTTTTTTATTTTCGTTAATTTTATATTATAGAGTTCTTAATTTTTGCAATATTGAAATTTAGTTTTTTATTATAACCCTTTCGAGCCTGATGGGTTATATATGACCCAAATATCAAAATTTCAAAAACTAGCCTATAATTTTTTTATGGTCATAAGAATCATTTTCCCATCATTGACTGAAAAAATATTTTTTTGAAAATTCAGGCCTTGAATAAAATTCTGATTTTTATAGTATTTTTGATCTTTTCGGTGTAAGAACATATCTAGAGTTAAAGAAACAATTTTAGATATAATTGCTACTCGTATTTTTCACATTAAAAAATAAGATCCTGAATTTTCACATATTTTGTAAATTTCTTTCATTTCTTGATTTTCTTCACACTTAATTTATTTACCGAATGCGGTATTTGAAAAATCGGTAAGTTTAGATCGGTAAACCATCTGGTAAAGCTGGTAAACTATGTCAAAATGAAAGAAAATTTTACCGAATAACGGTTGTACAATGAACCATAATCAGGAGGAATAATCAAAAATTCCCAAAATGCCAAAACATGCAAATTCTGTTTAAAAAAAATGCAGATTTTTGAGTTATTGAAGCAGTATGGTTCAAAATCGTATACCCTTTGCTGAATTTGTTTTGAATGATATTTAAGTATGCTTTACAAAATATACAACAAAAAAACAAGTAGGGGAACTATACACTTTTCAGCCTATTTCAATTATCGGCCTATCAGCATTTTGAGCATGAATTACAGGTTTCATAAAGTGTTTTTGCCTGTTTCAAAGTAATAAATAGCTCAAATAAAAGTGAGCAAGCAACTCTCCATTGTTGATACACCTAAAATTGTTGATTCAATAGCGGAAAACGGCTAAAGTGATGAGAATTGGTCGAACGGCTTAGAGTGATTAAAATGGGTAAATTTCCCCGATAACAGTGTTCTGAAAAATGATTTTTTGCAGGCAGGTTGAGAAAATGAGCTTGTTTGAAAAAATATGTCCCATTTTTAGCATAAAGAAACAACCAAAAAATTAACCATATTTATCTCTATCTCTCTCTCCGTTTCAGATGGCTGAGGACAACGTGGACATCGCGGCCAGTATTAAGGCACTCGCCCGGAGCGTCCACGGCGACACCGTGTTTGGCGATCTGCCGCGTCCCCAGGTCCAGCGATTCAGCACCCAGATCTAAACCCGGCGGCAACCGGCCATCCTCTTGATCTGCTCTGAGTAGTTTGTGATGTTCTTTTTTTTTGGGTCTTGCTGCTTGAATGAATTTCGAAATCAAGCGTGTTTGGAAGCAAGCAGAAGCAGCAGCAGTAGTTTCGCGTCGCATCATTCAAACTATTACGATTAGCGTTTATTTCTTTGTTTATTTTTTTTGCTTATTGTTTAGGTTTATAACTCTTCCAGCCCTCACACTTTGATTGCTAGCAACGAGCTAGCTTAAGAGCCATTTCGTTTCGATTGTAGTTTTTAGTTTTTGAAAGCACTTTTTTTAAGCATGTGTCGAGCTGATTAAGGGACGATTTACTTTCGCGGAGAAAGAGAGAGAGAGAGAGAATTGTGAACGAAGAACTTCCCGATTGGAAGCTGATTATTTTTTCTTGTTATTCGAAGTCGATTTCGTTACTCTGTAACACTCTAATTTTAGTCCTCATATCTTGTTTCTTCTTTTCATTACGCAACACTACTAATTACTCTACTTAAAACATTCTTAACAAGCTTTGAAAAGTGCGCGAAAACGGAAAACGGAAAGCGTCGAAGTTGAGCTTCGACAAATTGGCTAGATTAGCAGTGATAGAAAAGGAGAAGAAAAAAGATAGTTCTTTGTGTAACATTGTGGCTTTTTGGACATAATTCTCACTAGAGATTATAAGATAGGCAGAGCGAAGCGTTTTTGTGTGTGTTTAGGAGAGAGAAGGTGTAGATTTAACCATCTATTAAGGGCAAAGTTTGGTAAAGAAGTTCGCTAGATTGACATACAGCAGATTGTGCAGATCACGATTTTATTTGATTGTTGCTGGTAAAAAAATAAATCTTTAAAAAATTCTACTCAGAATTATTGTGATTCGCCGTCGACGCCTGTAGAGATTTAATATTCTGTTACTCTCTTCTTCCACAACAAAACATTATTTACCGTCAAACTAAGTTCGTCGCGCTTCCCACGCAGAGATAGAGCTTAGAGCGCGATCTGCACAACAACCTATAGAAAACCCTAATCATCGTTGTTCCCGCCATTATCTTAACTACCTCCCAGATTTAAACGAAAAAGAAAAACTACAAACTCCTCCATCCGAGTTGAACAAAAAAAAAAACCAACAACAAATATCCCAGATCTTCGACAGCGCGCTCCGTTTGTGACCAATTTAAAAAAGAGAGTTATCCTAAACGACTCTCGAGTGACTTGCGCAGTCAGCATTATACAAAACGAATAAACAAACAAAAATATATATTACAAAAAAAGAAGGATTCAAAGCAAATCGAAAAAAAATAAAAGTAAAGCAGCGAGAAACAAGTCGACACATAGCTATTAAAGAAGGAAAAAAAACGTATGATTATTATTACTATTAACAAAAAAAAAAATAATGTTGCTATATATCATACAAACAAACACAAAATACACACCAAACAAAGTGAAGAAGCGAAACAAAAAAAAACAGTTCGTATGGAACTGCATCTTTTTTGGACGAAGGCGGTGTGGTGAAGCTGTGAGTGTGAAGCGGCAATCGTTTATTCGATCTATTAATAAAAAAAATGCATTGAAAAGTACGCTATCGGTTTATCTTGTTTAATGTTTAAAACATCCGAAATATCCAAGCGAAAACAGATTTTTTTTTCGAGAACTTCGGGCAATAGAGTACGACCGGTTTTAAATTTTTCAAATTCCTGATTTTCGATCTCTGAGTTTTAACTTTTTTTTTTAAATTTTGGTAGTTTTTGAAATTATAATTTCTTTGATTTATTTAGTTGTGGCATTGGTGATTATTTGAATTTTTTGATGTTATGAGCATTTGTGTTATGAAGTTAAGATTTTTAGGTTTTTAAATGAATTAAGATTTTTTTAATTTTAAATTTTCGAATTTGTAAATCACTAAAATAAAAAAAAATTATTTTTTACATGCAAATTCGTATTTTAAAATTTCTGAATCTCCGGTTTATTTTTTTTTTTTTTGGATTACTCAATTAAAAAATATTTGTTTTTATTATTCAGTTCTTTTTATATTAGGTCCTATACACATATGAAAGACAATAGCTGATAGGACCTTTGAAAAAAAAAACTCTGGAATTAAATTTTGGAAGCAAGATTTATTTTGTTTTTTTTTTAGTAATTTCTAAATTTATGTTTCCAAATTTTAGAGTTTGTAAAAAACTTATTTTGTTCTTGAATAGTGGAATGGAATCGACGAACACCTTATAATGTGGCCCTCTTAAACCTTGCGGTTTTGTCAACGGATCCACAGGCGTGTATCGTTCTTTTTGCGACAAGACTCCGCCTCCCGGGTCTCCTAAGTGTGAAGGAATTGTTTGCGTCCGCCTCGGGATTCGAACCGGCGACCTGTGGATTGTGAGTCCAGTGCGCGGTCCGATTGATCCACACAGGCAGACATCTTAAATAGTTCTTTGAAAAAATATTGGGTTAAAAAATAATACCAAGGAATTAAATTCCTTTCAAACCTGAGCAGTTCCTATAATAGAGCAAAAACGATATTTTTTACGTTTTTCCTTGCCATTTTTTACAGACTTGATCAAATTGGATGAAATTTGAATTGGATGCGGTAAACATCCTAATAAACACTGTGCAGGAAGAATGAGTTCATTTCACTCAATAGTTTTCGAGAAATGTCAATTTGAAGTGAAAAATTAGTGGTGTTCTGGTGCAACCATGGGCGTTAGAGGGTTAATAAGCCATTTTGTGTTAAGGAGCCAATTGAATTGTACTCGAAAATGACATTTGGGAAGGGCATAAGCTATTTATATATTTTTGTATTTCGTAATTTGAAAATTACCGTATCTCAAAGCCGTTGCATCGTATCAAAAAGTGGTCAAAGACTAACTTGTAGGAAATTGGACGGGGTTCTGAAAAAATACACTGAAAGAAAAATACACGCCACTTCTATGGGATTTTTAAATTTTTAAGTTTAAGAGTTAAATTTAAAGGCGATGTCACGATTTTTTTCGTTCAAAATTTTTGAGGAAATAGCCTGAAATGTAACAAAAAGACTCACGAAAAATGCAGGATGGTATGTCTCTCCTAAAAAAATACAAAAATCATTTACTAAAACTGTTTTTTTGAAAAGTGGTCTAAACGTCAAAATTTTTAAAAACCGATAGTGGGAATCGATTTCTCAGACAATTTTACATAAAAGTCTCCATATTGACCATTGCCCTATGTCCAATCGTCGTGAAGATACAGCGGTCTTAAAAATAAAAATGTTGAAAAATTAGCTTTTTTGATGGTTTTTGGCGATTTCTATATGACAGACTTGTTTTTTCAGTTTCGTAAATATTTTTACCGTTGGCTTCGAGATACAGTAATTTTTAAATTACAAAATACAAAAATGTCTAAATAACTTACGCCCTTTTCAAATGTCATTTTTGAGTGCAATTGGCTCCATATAAAAATGGCTTATATGGGCCTAGGATAACATGTCTAAAAAGTTTTATTGAAATCGGAGAGGGTCGGGTACAAAAGTACCAGAAAAATTCCTGATTTCGACGGTAACATTTCAGAAGGCATCATGTACATTTTGACACTTTCTGGGTTATTGCATATTCTGAAAGTACTCCTATTAAGCTACCTCTTCACCAAAAATGAGCAAAAGTTACTTCAGTAAAGTCTGTTTAATCATGATTTTAAATAAAGTAATTCTGTAATTCTGTAATTTCGGAATACATTCGTCCGGCTTCAGCTGAAGATTCATGCTGTCCCATGTTGCATGTACGAGTGTAGACCTACGGAAAACCTTGCCGCGAGGAGAGGTGAGTGAGAAGTACACGAACCACCTACGACATAATTCCTCGGGCGGCCCAGGTCAACTCGAAGTTACCCCAGGCACCCCCAGTGCAGGACACATTGGGGGTAGAAAGTGGATAGAATTTTCAGTGAATACAATAATTATGACAATATAGGTTCATATAATCCTTGTTCCTTGATCTTACCTTTTGACACTATCAAACCTAGCAATATTACTATTGCATCTTACCATTCCCTTTTGACAGTGTCAACTTCAAACCTTCATCCATTGTGCAATTAACACCTAATTTCCGCTATATTCTTCATGCGGAATCGTCGTCTACTTTCTTCGCCTTATTATCACTTAACCACGACGCGATATTGTTCTCACATTTTTTGAGCTTCAACGACCGATTGTTATTCACGCACTTATAAAAATACTTGTTCTGTTTCGCGGCTTTGTGAAAAATACACGTGTGTTGGCTTATACAATGACTTTTTCGGTCATCGTATGCTCGCAAGGTACATGAAAGAGAAAAAGAGAAAAAATGGGATAAGTACAATGTAAAATAAAATCGAACATTGAATAACATACTAACACAGAAAGAAAGAATAAAGAAACCTTATTTTGCAACTAGACAGAACTACTAACTTGTAACGAGAAGTTTTCGAGAAAACAACTGAAGTTGTGACATATGGGACAAGACAAACAACTTGAATAGTTAACATATATAATAAAACATATTGAACGTACCTTTAATCATATTAATAACAGTTATGCCCAAATTTCTTACCAATTTTTTCAGTAGTTACATTTCTACAATAATGTATTGCGATTCCAAGATTGAAGAATAGAGTACTTAAAGTTTGTGAAGTAAGGGACAAGTTATAGCAATAACAAAAAATAGATAGGTAGATTTTACTAAATTTTATCTTAAAATAATAGGAAAAATCTAGCTTGTTTTGAAAATAGCCAATGCACCAAGAGCAAACATACAGCATGTCACGTTCACACCATATGGAGTAAATGTGATAAACTATATGTCCACATTCGGGGCACCACCTTTTTCAGAATATAGGAAATGATAGAAGGAAGACCCCATTCTGTATGGTGGAAGATTTCTGCAACACCTTGGACTCGGACCAGACATTTTGTCTGAAATAAGAGAGAAAGACAAATATTAAAATTGTGGTATTATCACTAAATCCTATCATCCTTTCACCCCCCAAGACATGGTCTATCCTTCGTGCCTTCGTGTCTTGGGTGATGGCGAATTCTACCTTCTTCAATGATCTTCGGACCACCTCCAACTAGAATTCACAACAGGACCTCCCTCGACTCCAGTTTACAACATGACAGCGACGAGAACACAGCCGAATGGGAGTTGACAGTATCAAATGCATGCTATACCCTTTGCTTTGCTGGATACTTACTAATAGCAAAGGGCGAGAGTCCTGCGACTCTCAGCAATCATGAATACTGCCCATTTGCCACAATCATGATTTTAAATAAAGTAATATAAACAAAATCTCTGCCATCGGCAGTGCATGTTTATATAGCCCTGTCAACCTGTCAAATAAAAGACTACATGAACCTCGTGACGAAAAAAAAAGCATCATAAAAAAAGCGCCATGTACATTCGGCGAAGAAAAGCGAATCATAACAAAGCGTCCCCCTCAAAGACAGCAGGGTGATATAGACGTTGGTGATTTCAAAAGAAGTTATGTTTGTTTTTCTCAAATAAAATTACGGAAATAATATTTTATTGAATTTGGATGATCAAGTATCAATAAAAGCAACGTTTTTCATCGTTTGTTATCATTAGAACATCTTCTTTTGCTTTTATATTAAAATGGGAATTGAAAAATGATGCTCAACATTTAAATGCGTTTTTCTCAAAACGCATGGTTTGTACATGATGCTTTTTAAAATGTTGGCGTCGAATTTTAAGATTTTTTTTAATGTATTCATCCAAATCGGACCACCTCGATACGAAATCTAGAACAAACCGAGCAATATTCATAAAAACTGCCTCTAAAAGACGGTTCTACATGTGAGAAATGGAAGAAATAGCCACTATTTCGGCCTCTACAGGTAAAAATTAAACTTGATCTTCTCCATACAGTTCGATGATTTTTCCCATACAAACTTAAACGGTTCAGGAAGAGGGGTTATCGCGCTCAGATGGAGCTAAAATTTGTAGTTTAGTCTAGTAATGGGTACACCTTCTTATTTCAAATTAGGCCACCCACATGGTTATCAATCGCGGGGCCTGGAACCAATTCAAAATGGCCAACAATGAATTTTCACGGATTTTAACACTGGAACGCCCAACGCATGTCCAATAAGATGTAACAAAAATGACTTTTTGGCGGGCATTCAGGGGTTTGTTCCGGTGGGCATACTGAGCCTAAATCCCAAATATGAGCTTGATTGGACGTAACAGGAACTGGCGCTCCGCCCTTCAATTTTAAATGGGATTTAACCCGTAAAAAAAGATTTTTTCAAAAATGTCAAAAATGTGTTCAAATGGCACCTCGCGACGCCCGAGACGCCATTTGATTTTGCTGGGACCGATTTTTCGAAAAAATGCCAAACTTTGAAGGTCTGTACCGAGCTCCAGGATGCTCCAAACTTCAATGTTATATATACCAAAAGATGCGCAAGGATCTGGCCTACACGCCATTGATGTTTTTGGTAAACGCATTGGTGGCCAAAATGCCTCAAAAAGTGACTTTTTTTACGGGTTAAATCCCATTTAAAATTGAAGGGCGGAGCGCCAGCTCCTGTTACGTCCAATCAAGCTCATATTTGGGATTTAGGCTCAGTATGCCCACCGGAACAAACCCCTGAATGCCCGCCAAAAAGTCATTTTTGTTACATCCTAATGTCCAACTTACACGGACGCCCAAGCCTCCCAAAAAAGTTGGAACGGTAACTTCAACTCGCTGGTTCTCGGGCATAACTCAACCAATCGGGACGATTCTTGTTTCCAGTAATTTGTAAGAATGTCTAGATGATCCTAGAACTTTGCAGAACTTAATTTGATCAAATCTGTAATTTCTGCGACCGAAAACATCGTTCCACCTTTTTTCAAAACGACTGCCTCCGCGGAATTTTTGGCGAATTTTTTTTTGTACGCGAAAAAAAGTTGGAACGATGTTTTTAGTCGCAAAAATTACAGATTTGATCAAATTAAGTTCTGCAAAGTTCTAGAATCATCTAGACATCCTAACAAATCACTGGAAAGAAGAATCATCTTGATTGGTTGAGTTATGCCCGAGAACCATTGAGTTGAAGTTACCGTTCCAACTTTTTTGGAGCCTTGGGCGTTGGAATGTTAATTGGGTTCCGCTTTCTACCAGTTACCCAATCGGATGATTTCCAATATGATCAAAAATTTAAAATCAAGACTAACATTTCAAACGGGCCAAACATTCATTATTACGCCCATTTGAAATGTTAGTCTTGATTTTAAATTTTTGAAAATATTTTTTTCGAAAAGATCGGAAAATTTCACGAATGTTTCATGTTTTAACATTGTGAATCGGATTTGTAGTTGCTGAGATATCGACATTAGAAAATGGTGGGTTGTTTAGGTAAGACTTAGAAAACATCAATTTTCCTGTTTTTTAACCTTTGCATGGCAATATCTCAGCAACTATGGGTCGTATCAACAAAGTTCAGCATTGCAAAATATAGAAAATTTCTCAGCTTTTCAAACATATTTTTTTCAAAAGTGGGCAAACATGGGCACTAATTTTAAAAAATGAAAAACTGCGACTATTTTCAAAAAAGTTACCTAAAAATGGTTATAACTTGAAAACGGTGCACTTTATCAAAAATTCACTAAAGTACTTTTTGATTGCAAATTCGATTTTACATCGAAAAATGAAGTTGATAAATTTTTGCGACCAATATTTCGATTTTTTTAAAAAATCTGTATTGATTCAAAAATTCATAACTCGGTCAAAGATTTTTTGCCCATTCTGGATATTTCTGAAAAGTTGGCATTTTATGTCCTCTAAAACATATCAAAAAATAAAAAAAATTAAAAATGGTGTTTTTTTGCAAATCAAGCTTTAGTGACAAAAAGTTAAATAAAAAATCACCAAAAATTTTTTTACCGTGTATCATTTTTTTTCAGTGTAGTCCATATCCAAACTTACAACTTTGCCGAAGACACCAAATCGATCAAAAAATTCCTTCAAAAGATACAGATTTTTGAATTTTCACATATCATTTTTGTATGGACATCTACCAAATTTGTATGGAAAATCATATGAACGAACTAATGATGCAAAATGGCTTCTTTGGGCATACCGAAGGCACCAAAAAAGTTTCTGCCGGATTAAAAAATACAAAAATTAAAATTAAAGAAAAAAGACCGATTCCGTAGAGAACTGCTCATTACCATTCGAGCAGCTTTTGCTTTATTCTATAATGTATTGTACCAATTGTATGACCATTGGTATATGTGTGTGCTCCTTTTCCCTTTCGCAAACCGAACCGAGTGCGCAACGTGGCTGGATCGCGGTCAGCTAGAGGTTTTTTTTTCTTTCCGTAGAGTTTATTCCGTTCCGGTTCACCAAAAATGGACAAAACCGCGGAACGCCATCGGGTGCCTCCGGATTCAACGAGGTAAGTTTCATTTTAGTGGCTTTTTGCCTTCCTCACCTCACTGAGGCAAGGCTATAAAATCACTCGAAAAATGAACTTCTTAAATACACCTCCTAGATATACCTTCACGTATACCTATCGACTCAGAATCAAATTCTGAACGAATGTCTGTGGGGATGTGTGTAGACATGGTTTTTTTTCCACACGATTATCTCAGAACTGGCTGAACCGATTTTGGCCGGATCCGCCTTATTCTGTTCGTTTTGAGGTCCCCTAAGACCCTATTAAATTTTATTCTGTTTAGTGAAGTACTTTTAAAGTTATGCCAAGAAAAAGTTTTTTTGTAGCTACCAAAAAGGGTGATTTTTGCATAACCTCAAAGGCCGGATCTTTTTGCTTACGTGCGAGAGTCGGGCAGCATGCGTAGGGATTTTGGTTGGACCATGCGGGGGATTGATTGGCAGCCACACCCCCTTGCATGCGTATCGCCCGGTTGCCACATTGCTTAAGCAGTATCTGCGTCTCTTCTGGAAAAAATCTGTATAAATTATGTTGCTTCATCATTTTGTCTCGACAAAGATTTACACGAACTTTTTACTGAAATACAGTGAAACCTCTTTTTACGCGGTGGCGTTACGCTTTTTATTTCGTCGATTTCTCTGGAACGACGCAACATTTTTGCAATTTTATACAAGCAATTGTGCAAATATTGTGTAGTTTAAGAGCAATCGACGAAACAAAAAGCGTAACGCCACCGCGTAAAAAGAGGTTTCTCTGTATATAACTCATGAGACTTTTCTCCTTTATTTTGGAGAGTTGGTAAAAAAAGAATTGAAAATTGCTGTTCAAGTAAAATCAATATATTATAAAAAAAATAAATGAAATTTTTTTTAAAAAAAACTCCTAAATTAATTTGTAAATACAACCTAAAATACAACATGAATGCGAGGAAGGCACCAACCACCTTATGGTGGATTAAGTAACGTTTTTCTAGGGAAAACCCAAATATATGTTTTCCCATGTAATTTTGCCCGCTGAATCTGAATCTGCCCTCAAGATTGGCCCAAACTGTCGAAAAATGAAAAAGATTTTTGGGCGTATTTTGGGTTTCCATGTAAAATTATAATTATCTTTCCTGAAGACACAAAAGCTCCAAAACTTTATCATTTTACGGAAAATCAATTTTCTACTTAATTTTGCGATCTGCACCACTGTGCACTGTATTTAAGCATCCTCGTGGCGCAGTGGTTAGCGGCTTCGACTGCTATGGGGCGCGAGTTAAATTCCCGCCTTATACTCCTGGTCTTCTATCGGATGGGGAAGTAAAACGTTGGTCCATTTGCGTAAAAGAGGTTTTGGGTGACTCACCACACATTAACCTTCGGACGCCTAGAAATGAGCAGAAGGCAAATGTTTATCTTAAAATCATACAATCAATTTTATTGCATATATTTTTCCAATTTAGAGCTGTTTCCATGTTTAAAGTACCAAAAATGCTGAAGCCGTAACAATTTATAATTAATCAAAACTTTAGTTAATTGTACTTAACAGAAGCATCATAAATGCAGTTTGAAACGATATTTTACACTCAACAAAATGAGTTCGCGTAAACGTGAACAGCGTTCATGCCACCGGGAAGCAGGAAGGAAATTGTTCAACTTTTATAGTGCATTGCACAAGGCATTGCACCATGAAAGTGAACAATTTCCTTCCTGCTTCCCGGTGGCATGAACGCTGTTCACGTTTACGCGACTGTAAACAAATGTATTGTTTTGTTTCAGTCAACTACTTCTGTAATTAGGTTCTATCCTATTCCCCAGAAACTCATTCCCCAGAATGACCCAGTTTCCAGAAAAGTTTTATTTTAATTATGAATGTACTTCATTTCAAAAAGCGAACAGTTTAAAAGTGTGAAGTGTTCGGATTTCGCCTTGATTGTGAAAACTGCTAACAAAAGTTGGATGTTTCCTTCTTTAAAGAAAGGATATACACAGCAAACAATCCGATGGTAAAATCGCATGCAACAACAATCCGGCGAGAGTCATATTAAGATTACCAAGTCCGCGCCCCAACCCACTCGCCTATTTCGCCGCTAATGACAATAGTCGGATCAATGCCAATATAACAGTAGGTTTTCCTAGGGAAACTTAAGCTACATCGGTGAAGATCCAACTATTTTCTTAGCGGCGAGATAGGCGAGTGGGTTGGGGCGCGGACTTGGTAATCTTAATATGACTCTCGCCGAATTGTTGTTATTTTTGGGGTGAGCAGACCTGATTTTTTTTCTTCGGTACATGCTTTTTGTGTACACGTTTTCTCATTCAATATTACATGCTTTTTCTCACAAAGGTGATGTGCATGCTTTTGCATTCGATTTTACCATCGGATTATTTGCTGTGTACTCTCTTGACTTGTGATAATTGCTGACAAATGTTGAATATTCCCTTTAAAGTTGATTTTTTTTTCTTTAAAGAAGGGAAATCTCCCTTGTCTGTGAGTAGGGTAGGGTAGTCATCAATGAGACATTTTTGGTTTTTAATTTTCAACGATTTTTGTATTTTTTTCATCAGCATGTTTTAATTAGCTTTTTGTAGCATTTTCTTTCTTTTAATGTGTTCTAACATTGACCAAGATATGAGATCGATCGATGGCTACAAACGTCATTCTCCCAAATTCAAAACAACTCAAAACATTCATCTGTTGATGTGTTGCGACAAAATTTGATTTGTCTTCGGGAGCGCCGCCTCCATCCAGAACTACAGATCGGCGTACCTGGACATTCTGTACCCGCGCAAGAGTGAAAAGTGGTTGCTGGCGCAGCGCGGCAAGCATCGCGATCCCAGCTCAACAACGACCCCGTCGGGATCGAGCAACCAGCAGGTAATCTAGAGCATCGTGAGGGACGAAATGGGCAACTTTACGGTTTTGGCGATGGTCGTTGAAGAGTTGCACAAGACTAAATTGCTCATTTCGAGGATTTTCTACCCGAACAAACGAACGCCGGCTACGCGCATCCGGTTAGCTATTTGCCTTAGTACATGGTTCCCGAGCACTGAGACTTTCTGGATAAACGACTGTGGCTGACTGGGCCACCTTTGGCTTCGTTAGTCGCCAAGGATCGATTGCGGTGACAGATTCATTCCAAGAAGACAAATGCCAAAACGGAACTAAAAACGAACCAGTGCAGAACATCTTACAATTTATATCTATAGATAATCGCTGGATATATTGCAGGTAATTTAACCCATCAACGGAAAACCTTTCAAAACAAATAATTTTAATATTGTTTTAGATACCCCGCCCAAAGGAAGTCGCATCAATCCTAACTTCAACTGGAAGCGTAGCGGAAATGACATCAGGGATTTTTTTTGGAACATTATTATCCAGTAAACTGATCCCGTTTCGGATACCAAGCAGATCTACACCAACTTGAATCAATCTGTACGTCCCGGATTGGTGCAGTGTGTCTGCCGAAGAACCAGCCCGAAAGTCAGTTTGCGCAGAATAGGTAAGTACTTTCCGTATTGTAAAAATCACCTTCTACTGTTGTCAGATAGTATTGATCTTTTGTATCAATTTTATTAACTTATATCAATTTTATTAACTTATAATAATTGATAAGACTTTTCAATGATTTTCGTTGAGTTTTCAGCCACAATTTGTTCCGATATATAATAATATTATTTTGCTCCGCTGAATCTGGTTTCTAATGCACTATTCAAAACAACAGTTTACAAAAACGATTGAATTTTACATTGGATTCAAAATTCAGCGGAGCAAAAAAATTTTTTCGCTTGGGTAAATTTACGTTGATTTCATCGGAAATTTACATGATTTGAAATATTTTTGCCATGGCACTTTTAAATCGGATGGCATGTAAATTTACAATGAAATTGATGTAATTTAGCATCATTTATGACGTGCACTTTTGGTACATCATAAATGATGTAAATTTACCGGATTTTTTTTTCTGTGTACTCTACTCTACCCTACTGCTGAAAAAAGTTTAATTTTCCCTTTAAAGTTGAATTTTAACTTCTTTAAAGAAGGGAGAACTCTCCGGTATGGCAGTACTGTTGCCAAAGGTTAAATTCTCCTTTGAAGTAGAATGTACCCTTCTTTGAAGAAGGGAAAACTATCTTAACTGTCATAACTACGGACAAAAGTTAAAATTTCCCTTTAAAATTTAATTTCGCCTTCTTTAAAGAAGGAACAACTCCCTTCACTTGCGATAACTGCAGCATGCTGACACAAGTGGAATTTTCCTGTAGAAGTTATCCCTAGTAAAGAGAGCTTTCCCTTTTTAAAAAATGGAGAAAAAAAAACAATTAGTGTCACCAGTTATCACAAGTCACGATGTCTTCGCGATTCTAATATTGAATTAATGTTGAAAAATTAATATCATTATGCCAATTGACCATCATGCATCATTATGCCCAGTTATGTTATGCCAAACGGCGTTAAGCTAAATGGCATTATACCAAATATGAAAAAAAACATGTTTTGCAAGTTCCTAAATACTTCCGGGGAATGGGTCAAAAGTAATACTTTTGAACATTATTTTGATTTAAATGGTGGATTTATTAAACACCTGTACATTTTACTTACAATTCCGTTCAAAGAGTGTTTTTCGGAACTGCAAAAAATATTGGGTGGAACTTGTTGCAAAACGTGTTTTTTTGCCAAATTCTTCTTTAAGCCACTTGTTGCATAAACTGCAATTTTAATAATTTTTATGTCAACAGCAGTTTTTGATAAGTTTTCTCTAAACATTTCCGGAAATAAATGTGTGTAAATGTCTGTTAGGGTTTTGTTGTTGTTTTAAGCCAAAATTGAATAACAAAAAATATTTGTTATTTAATGATAAGTGAGCGAAATCAATCTTTTATTAATTCTATCTCTCAATAGGTCTATTGACACCATGCATAAACCCATCAAATTTCGCTTAAAATTTGGTGTAAAAATAACAGTTTTCTTATATTGGAACCCGGTACACAATCGGATTATTTATTTTTTTCAATTTTTCAAAAGACTTGAGATTTCACTATGGATCTGATCTCCTTCACATTGACTTTCTCAGTTTTTCTAACCAACTACTCAACAACTTGCGCCAGCTCTGAACCAAGCAAACTTAATTATTCACACACGTCTGCCCTGGGCAAGCTGCCAGACTGTTTTGTGAAATGTGTATTATACTATAATCACAGACAAACAGACGAGACTCTCCATACAAATTATTTTCAAAATCCATCGTCCTTAATAAATCCATCAAATCACGGTGACGCCAGCGCTGTCTGGTGAGCAACAGCCGAAACACGGCGTAAACATACCAATACGTAAAATCGTACGGTCATGCACCTGTCACTGTATGTGTGAGACAATCAAGCCACGTGCTAGCAAATGCCACCATCGAAATGATGTTTATGATCAACCAGCAGCATCTGGGACAAAAAATTCTGACCAAATTGTTGCATAACTAATTTGCCCTTATCATGCGCACGATATTGCTAGAGGTGGCCACAAAATATTGGATCGCATCTAAATCCGCAACCGCCAAGGTCACGGTGCAAGATTTTACCATTGCAATCTTTTTGGAGATTAAGTTCTCGCGATAGGAAAGAATCGGACATTGTGATCTCCACGATCATTTGCTAACCCTGGAAGAGGTATGAGCGAAGAATATTGGCAATAAGCGGAAAGTGCCCAAGCACGGCACTGCTGTGACACCCGCGGGAACACCGCAACTATGCTCCAAACACGTAATTCCCGACTTTGTCCTCGGTCGACCGACACCAGTTGAGCAGGCCACTTCAGTGGTCACATTTGTTTCTAATGAGATGTTTGCGGTACCGGTTTATTATTAGGGCAAAGGTACGTCCTCGCTATTCATCCGCTCATCTGGCCTTGGCCGATACTGTCCCAATCTTTCCCGCAATTCTGTTAGCATGTATCCTGGTTCTCCGAAGCACTCCAGATTCCCATCAAAAAAATGTTTTCATTTGCTGCCTTGCACGTGCTCACGCTCAACTTTGCCAAAATAAAAACACATCACGCATACTGAGAAGAGGCGGGCGAGCTGTCACGACCGCAGCGCCATCAGCGCCGGGTGAGTGGATGCCTAAGCTAAATTGCATTTGAAATAACCGTTTTAGGCTCAATTTTTGGAGGACGATGGTTCGGCACTCGAGTGTCACGTCTGTTTGTCTGTGCTATAATTGTAGGGTTTTCGTCCTTCAAAATAATGTAAACAATATAAATATATTGACCGGGTAATAATAACCTGAAACAGACTATCCCTTACTGAAGCGTGTACTTGGTTTTTGACAGCGCATGAAAAGAGGCGCGTGTTTATGTTTACGCTGTGGACAGTGGAGAGTGAACGATTGGCGCGGAAGTGTGAGTGTGATTGAATTGTGCTGGAACCGGTTGGCGGAATCCGGAGCAGGACACGACGGAAGCGGACATGAGGTCAGTGGGTGGTTGGGAGGTTAATGATCGGCAGCGATGGTGCTGCGTCCGGAACGTCGTGTCTCAAGGAGTCCCGGTTGCGACTCTACATCTGGCGACGAGGAGAAAAGGACCGTTTTTTATCAGAGGGAGAAGAAGAGGACAACGGACCAGGTTCCGGGTGTCGTCAAATTATAAACGAGCGATTGTGTGGTAATTGTAAAATTGATAATTTGATTCTGGTATTGAAGTGGTGAAGCGAGTGTGATTTCTCGCAAGATTGTTTATGAGAAGAAAATAGTAGAAATTATTGAAAGTGGAAGCGAAGGCGAAAGTCAAAGTAAAATGGTTGATTGTTTTCCCGGAGGGCTTGTCGTTGTTTATGATTTGATTCTTGACAGTTTGGCTAGAGGGCCTTACTGCAGTAGAAGATGTGCTGAACTGGAAGGGTCATGGATCGAATATTTTGGTCGGGCTCTGGAGATGAATTTGGCTAGGGGGCCAAATGATAAAAAAAACTTAGCAAAAGCTAGGGGGCTCAAAATTGAATTTGGCTAGGGAGCCAAATGATCAAATGTTTGCAAGAGCTAGGGGGCTCTAGAGTTGAATGATTTGGCTTGGGGGCCAAATGATTCAAAGTTTGCAAGAGCTAGGGGGCTCTGGAGTTGAATGATTTGGCTAGGGGGCCGAATGATTTAATGTTTGCAAGAGCTAGGGGGCTCTAGAGTTGAATGATTTGGCTTGGGGGCGAAATGATTCAAAGTTTGCAAGAGCTAGGGGGCTCTGGAGTTGAATGGTTTGGCTAGGGGGCCAAATGATTTAATGTTTGCAAGAGCTAGGGGGCTCTGGAGTTGAATGATTTGGCTAGGGGGCCAAATGATTTAAAGTTTGCAAGAGCTAGGGGGCTCTGGAGTTGAATGATTTTGGCTAGGGGACCAAATGATTTAAAGTTTGCAAGAGCTAGGGGGCTCTGGATTTGAGTGATTTGGCTAGGGCCAAACGATTGAAAGTTTGCATGAGCTAGAGGACTCTGGAGTTCAATGATGTGACTCTTAAATTACTCAATGTTGGCTAGCGGTTTCAATCTATAAAGATTTGCTAGATCCTTGGAGATCTAAATATCAGTGATTTGGCTTGGGGGCTAAATTTTGATATCGTGGAGAAACTAGAAGGCTCTACAGTAATATAACTATTGCAGAGATGTCATATGTCTTTTGATTGTCCGAGTTAAGAGGCACCTTAATTTATTTAAAAGAGCTAAATGTTTGACAAGAGTCAAAGGAATTAAATTGGTACGAATTGATTCCCAGTACGTTGTTGTATTTAAAAGATGTTTCCTAGTCAAATCTGAAGTATTCAAAAAAATAAAAGTGATTTCTCGATAGGTGTATAATCGAGGCAACGGACGGAGTTTGAGGACAAAATGTAACTGAAAGATTTCCGAGTCAAATTCATTGACAGTGTTTCATATATTTGGCAGAAAAGGTTTGCTTTGGTTTGAGAGCCAAACGATGATCAAATTTTAATGTGCAAAGACTTGAAGACTAAACATTTGAGACTAGTGGTCGAATGTGGTTGGAAATGTGACAAGAAAAAAACGCATGCTGCAGTTTTGAATCACTTTACTGCAATATTGATTAGATGATATTTGGTTAAAGGAGTTTGAATTTGAAAAAGGCTTTGATGAAAATGATTCTACTCTTTCATGTTTGGATATGTAAAACATTTTGACAAAGATCGTTATGGTTAAAATTCCCACCAGGAAATATTTGTGAACCATTCAAAACATAATTGTTTCAAGTTTTCAAAGTGCCTTTTGTTTTGTTTGGTGTTTAAAACAATAGTAAGGTCTTTCTTCTTATCATTGTGGCGCAACATATGAAAGCAAGCCAGATGATAGAAAAGGAAAGAGATGAGAGGTTGGCAAGTGTTGGACGAACAGTCCAAAGGTAGACGGAAGGTGATCCACAGGTTGATGGGTTCGAAGTGCATAGCAGATTTGAATTAGAAGTTTGCAGCAGAGACCACCGAAGGTTGTAATGCAGATGATTTAGTGAGTTTTTACATTCCTAATGTTTTGTGCCTAGTCTAAGTCACTGATCTAAATGTTTTATTAACGACGACTTAATATAGCTAGGAATCGAAGTATCAAAATGTTTTCCAGATACAGAATTGCTAAAATGGTAGGTAACGATGGATCACGCGATGGATTGTAATTTTTGAATTGAAGTTGTTAAATGTTTGTCTGAACGAGTCGATTAAAAATAAATGTTCGGCGTAAAAAAAGAGAGCTTTGAATGAATGATGTTTTCAATATTTAATGATTCAAGTGGTTTGTGTTACTTGTTGGTTTTATATTTTTTTCTGTGATATGTGAAAGCATAGTGTATTAGTACACTGAATTATGTTTTGAGAAACGTAGAATTATGACAGTTGAAAATTGTATGGATCTAAGAGTTTTCATTTTTTAAACATTTTTAAGTTGATGGCCACTGACAGTCAGATCCCTTAAAAGAGTAAATATGCTCACTGGGAAAACTGACCGTTAGGGGATGGGTTTCGACTAGCGGCGTGCTGGGTTTCTAATCCAGAGGTCGTGAGTTCGATTCTCGTACCGAGATGATGAACTTTAAATGTAAACGTTATTGAAAAAAGTATTGTGTTGTTTTATTGATACTTATTAAACATTATAAAAATGATAATGTTTATAGACATGACAATTTACTGATTCAAATACTAGTATACAGAAAGGCTGCATAAGGTTCGAAAACATTGATTGTGTTCTTGAATAAGTAAAATACTACATGTAAAATATACAAGATTGAGAACAGTTGAAATACGAGAGTACTGATGCATTTGTTTTGAATGGCTAAAGTAACGTGTTTATAAAGATCGGACTTATTCAGGTTCAGATCGAAAGTCGAGATGAGAGGTCTTGTATAGTAGTAAATAAATTAAAGTGTTATTTGTTCTATGATGTAATTGAAGGATTGGTGAACTTCAATAACCGTTCAAAAGTTAGTTATCATCTCAGTTTTATAAAATATTTTATAATATTATGATGATTATGATACTATGATGATTATGAAATCATTTTCGATATTGCATTTTAACGAAAATGATATAACCAAAGTAATTGCTGTTTAGCTCGGAACAGTAAAGTTCTCTTCTTCGGTACGGAATGAGTTATCGACTAAATTTTCAATCCAATGGTCGTAAGTTTATGAGTGATAACAAAAGTGATCTAGCTAGTTATTGAACTGAAAATAATCAAACTGTATGAATATGTACGATTTTGAAATTTATTCAGATAATACATGTTGAGATTTCATATCAAAGTGATTGACCAGAATTTCAAAATAGAGAAAAGATGAAAACATGGCCCAAATGAGATATACATAAAATATGATTTGTTGAATTCAATGTAGTTATGAAATGATAAAGAATAGAAGAATAGTCTAACTACTAATGCATTTTTTGGTAAATGCGCTAGTAAAATTTTAAAAATGGTTTTCAGGGTTTGTTGTGTTGATAATAAATTAATGATTTATTATTCCTTTGTAAAATTTTTGAATTAACTCCGGGATCGATAAAAAATAGATATTTTATTTTAAAGCAATTGAAATAAAGTAGGATGTTTAGCACATTCCATTGGTATGTTATATATGTAATATGATGACTTAAATCCATTGCAGCTTAAATAGATAAATCTGTGTGTCTTGTGTGACATCTTATATTGGGTTCAAAATTCTCAGAATTATTCTCATGAAGAAATTGGAGCATTGACTAAAAAAAAATCGGGATAGAACGTGATTTATTGTTTTGATAGCTTGAAGTGTAGAGAAATCGTGAGAATGTATTTATTAATATTGCATATTGGTCATACGAATGGTTTGAGGTTCAGTGAAGTATACTAACTGTTTTCAAAATTATTCAAAAGGTGAAGTGGGAGAGCGGATGAAGAACATAGCTGGTGAACTAATGAACATCACTGTTTCAAATGTGTGGAGGGAGATTGAGTGTTACTTAAAAAAAAAATATGTTTATTTTCACTTGTGTAGGAGATAACTGAAGACGATTTGAATTCTAATTTGTTTTGAAAATAAATAGTTGCATTTCGGCAAGTAATTGTGGCAGTTGATAAGGACGTTGATTTGTTTTGCCTTGAATGTTGAATTATCATACTTGTTTACTAAGCAGTAAATAACCTTGTGATCGCTAGATAACTGGTTGAAACGAATGTGTATTTTGCTGTGGTTTTGTTTAGTTTAACTAATGATAAATTATTGAAGCAAGTGATGAAGAGATTAAATATTTGAAATTGTCAATGAGAGTGAATTCAAATCCAACAAATGTTTTATTTAAAGGAAGATGGGGATGTAGGGTTTTCGTCCTTCAAAATAATGTAAACAATATAAATATATTGACCGGGTAATAATAACCTGAAACAGACTATCCCTTACTGAAGCGTGTACTTGGTTTTTGACAGCGCATGAAAAGAGGCGCGTGTTTATGTTTACGCTGTGGACAGTGGAGAGTGAACGATTGGCGCGGAAGTGTGAGTGTGATTGAATTGTGCTGGAACCGGTTGGCGGAATCCGGAGCAGGACACGACGGAAGCGGACATGAGGTCAGTGGGTGGTTGGGAGGTTAATGATCGGCAGCGATGGTGCTGCGTCCGGAACGTCGTGTCTCAAGGAGTCCCGGTTGCGACTCTACAATAATAGTGATTTTAATCAACAGTTCATGTCGTTCTAAACACATCATTCTTCTTTTTTTTTTCAGCTCGCAGCAAAGCATTGAACAACCCAATTTGTAAGTTAACCAATAACACGGATGCACTGACGTGCCACCAGGGGAATGCTAAAAGCATCACTCTTGGGGTTTGATATCGATACCGACGGCAAACTACGCACAGTAAAACACGTTCGACAGCCTAGTTCGGATCTTGCACGCTACCAGGAAGTGATCAGATCGATGTTCGGTCCTCTGTACGATCGGACGTCCATCACGTCCGAAGTGTCGACCATCCACAAAACGTGATCGATTTGTGTGCACGATTCGCCATTCGGGTGGCGCCAGGTGTGCTTCCGAATGTTCATGCGCGCAAAGAAGGTGCTACCACTATCTTCACGTCGTGTCTTGGGCACTCTCCATAGGTCTTGTCGAGACGCTCCTAGAAAGCGTCTTTATCGTCATCGGTTGTCGTTCGTCGGCGCGTAGATGTTGATCTAGAAATTGATTGATTCTCAACACGCAGATCCGGTCAGTCACCATTCCACTTGATGACTCGGTTCTTCTGATCCCCAATCACTACACAGCAAAAATTACGATGGTAGAATCGCATGCAAAAGCATGTACATCACCTCCGTCAAAAAAGACACTTAATATTACACGCTGCATGTACAATTTTTCTTAGATCTAGGGTTTTTTCTCAAAATTCATTTTCCCTTAAAGAACACCCAGTTAGCAAAATCTAAACGTAGAAATATGTATCCCCCTATGAATTGATTTCAGTTGAAAGGTTCTCCAAATCTCTGAATTGCAAATGTAACATCCTGGAGCAGAACTGTTAAATTCTAATAAAAACACAATTGAAATTGAAATGTACAGATTTTGCAAACACAAAAAAAAGTTGCAACCGACGGGATTCAAATCCAGCACCAACAGTAAGGACTGGCGCCTTAGCCCACTCGGCCATCAGACCGATGAAAAGCTGAAAGGATAAACGCATATATGAGCTTGACATTTCGGTCAAGTAGGTTTCCCATACTGATGGGCTACATATTTCAGGGTGTAAAATTACATAAAATTGCACAAAATAATGCAATATTTATTTTACACCCAGGCCTTTTACACGCAGCTGGATTACTACTTTTTTAGCTATGTACGAACCCGACTCCGTGCATCGCCTTTTCGCCGCCACTGTAGTAGATGTGGTACTTGAAAGAGGTGTTGACGATGGGGTCCACCGCCGTGAATTCTCGCTCTCCATGGCCGGGCCATCGAACTTCCTGGATGGCGCCACATACACGTTCAGCTTGTGCAGCTCCCGGGCAAGAAGGATCTTGGAGAGTTCGAACGTTCCAAGTACCGAGTTTCCAATCGTTGTCCTTTTTACATCGCCTTGTCTGATGCCGATTAATCCGTCATGAATTTCTTCTTCTGTTTCTGTACTACCAAAGTTTCCACCGGGAGTTGGTTACCGATCTCTGCAATGGTATCCCGGCCAGCCACGCGGGGAGGCCAGGGTATCGGAGTTACAGGACAAGAGGCTAAAGGACCACTTGGTGGGTCTATTTTATACCTACGGTACATGATGTACCTATGGTACGCGGACATTTATCCGGCTAAAATCAAATTGTTTCCCATGTGCTCCTAAAAGTTGCGTATTTCAACGGTATAACACACTATTCCTTTGTTTTCTTTTTTTCTAACAGAAGCATCAACGACCTCGTGGAGGTGACAAAACAGTCGCCGGGCGTGGCGGAAGGGGCTGTGGGGATGGTCAACGCCGTAACAGCCACCGTCGTAAAGGTCCGCATCGGGGGAGACTTGGTCGATGTACCGCCATCTAACGTGGTATTATACCATGCGACCAAGTCTCTCCTGATGCACGGGATCTCGACCCGCTACCCGGGCTACCGGGAATGCGAGCGGTGCCGATGCGTGTTTGAGAATGCCACAGCTCAAGGGGTAGGACACAGAGTAACTGAGTGACTCAATTTTACAAAATTACTCAATGTGGCTCAAAGTTACTCAATCTTCCTCATGATTTGTTTTTCACCGAGTTGCGGAATTTGTGAATAAACGTTGACCACGTTGACAGAAGAGCTTGTTTACAAATACATTTGAAATATTTTCACGCCACGATGCTGCTTCAGTCAGTCAACTAATCCGGGAACAAACTATTCCGCCCGACGACGACGTCGATTCCGCCTGTTATAGATTGTGCCGTGTTGATCGTCGCCGCCGGTACCGGTGAATTCGATACTGGTATAATCTAAATCCGGATGGCACGGAGATAACATGCTGGAACCGTCCACCAAGATGTACTTGTTTCAAGCAGAGGCCATCAAGCGCAAGAGAGCCAGGCTGACGACAAGTGCCCAACGGACCCCACGGACAAGCCCCTGCATCTGCCCCCCGGGAACGGAAACCGGTGTGAACAAGCCCGGTACCACCATCGTCTTCGCCCCGGTCAACCTGGCCGCTGAAGTCAAGTCCGTCCGCACAAAGAAGCCCTGCTGGACAACGCCAAAAATGTGTCCGTCAAGGAACTGCGTCGTGGATACGTCGCCGGTGACTGAAGAACTCACCGCCCAGGTCATCGGACTGAACCACCCCGGTCAGATCTCCAACGGATACACCCCAGTGCTGGATTGCCACACCGCTCACATTGCCTGCGAGTTCAGCGAGATCAAGGAGAAGGTCTTTCGTCTTCCCGGCAAGTCGAGATGGGCAGTGGCCCGAATCGCTGGCGGATCGGATCATGATCTTGCAGCAGGAGGTTTGAGCGTTTCCAAAAGCCAGCGAAGTGCCAGCACACGGAAATCGTAGTCGTCACGAAAATCTCTAAGAGTTGCTGTATCATCCGGTTGCATCCCTTCTAGATCTAGGAGAAGAAAATTGTCGTGGGACTGGAGGGGGGCATCTGAAGCAGTCGCTCCGATCTTTTCTTATTTTTACCAGAGACTAAGCGAATGATGCGTTTTTTATTGTGTGTTTGTATATACTTATTTATTTTGCTCCAAAATCATACCTAGACCCCTGGCAGAGTGATGACATGAATCTTAGCGGTACCCTTCTGCACCTTGGCCTCGATGGCCTTCTTCTCACCCACGGTGGCGGCTACCTTCTTTGTGGCGTGCTTCTTTGCGGCAGCCTATGTTGCTCCGGCAGCTCCCTTATTCTTGTGGACAGCAGCTCCAGTGTCACTGGCGGCTTCTTTTTCAGCACCTTGTTGATAATCTCCAGGTTGCGTTTCTTCTCGCCCGGCAGCGCGCTTTTGCTTCCTTCACGCCGATTACGCGGTCCTTCGTTGGTCAGCTTCTCCTGGAACTCTCCGGTCGACGCCTTGGCGACGTTGGCAGCAGTCACCAGCTCTCATCCGGGCGATTTCGTTCATGGCATACCTGTCAATGCGCAAATATCGCTTCGTCCTTGTTGGGTTCCGCATTCTGGGGCACCTCTACCACCCAATCCTTCTCGTCGCGGGCTCTTTTTCCGCGTTAACGATGTCCATTTTGTCACAACGCATTTTACAATTTTGAACGAAATTACTTGGAACCATCGGCACCGGCGGCACTCTCTTTGGAAACGGCTTCTTCGGGGCTGGCTTCTTTTTTTTTTTTTTTTTTCATAAAATTATTTTTATTAGGTCCATTTCGGTACTGGGACCTGGTTTGGACCGAGTCGGCTTTTGTAATTACATTTGACTTAATAATTACAGAGGATCTTGTGTGTAAATGTTAGTGGGAGGGGAGCCGATTACCCGCGGCCTACTCGGGGTGGGGCTGGCTTCTTGGTGGCGGCAAAAGTGTTCTTGGCCTTGGCGGTGGCAATAGCAGCCAATTTTGGCTAAAGCCGCCGTCGGAGCCTATTTGCCAGCAGCGGCACCGTTTCCGGCAGCAGCAGCATTCATCATTTTTGGCCGGTTCGGTATTTGGGGCAGTGGCAAAGCCTTCTTGCCTCCCTCAACACCTTTCTGGCAGCCGGAAAAATTAACGCTCCCGCTGTTTTTGTGTTTAGCAAGTTGTCAGTGTCAGCGTTGAAATGTCAATGTCAAAATTTGTTACGTCGTTTGTGAAAATCATGGTGAAGATTGAGAAACTCTGGAAAACGTGCGTGGCTCAATGTTACTCAATTCTATTCAAATTTTCTCAAAATCACTCACTGTCCTACCCCTTGCCACAGCTTATACAACCCACATACGCAAATATAACATCCTGGACTGCTCCCCGCTGACAGTTTGCGCAGGGTGCCTAAAGGAGCGGACGGGGCCTCATGGGGATTACTGCGATAAAGTCGGCTTCAGCAGGCTGAACCGAGTTTGTTTCCTGTGCAACTCGAAAATGACAGAACGAACCAACTTACACCGGCACATTAAGACGTCACACCACGACTTGCGTGACACGCCACAATACGTAGCATTTATTTAAGTGGATCGTGGTGTGGCGTCGGTGCTAAAATATCTGGAGTCATACCCAAGTGAAGGTTAGTGTAAACAATACAATCAAGGGTCCTGATTGCTCTAAAAAGACTCAATCACTCGCGAACACAAATCAAAGGTGACCTAAAACTGCTCTGATTGTTTCCTACCGTTTGTCACTTCCACACCAATCGCTACCGAATACTCTCTCTTTGCTCTCCCTCTCGCTCCAATTGAGTAGTAAGCGAATAGCGCTTAAGATATAAAATTGCTTCCTACTACCGGCACCATGTTCTTTTGCACATTAGAAAGTCACTCACTTGAAAAATAATTAATAATAATTAGCAAGCGCCATAAAAAAAAGCGTCAAGTCTTTTGACGTTTCAATTTCGACGACCCATTCCAATCGAAGGCTTAAGAAAACCGAGCGAGAAGCGAAGGCAAATAAAGAACAAAGGGTGGCCACCAACACCACCAGCCGCGGCTGTAGAGTTATCTACGTGCGAATGTATTGCGTGTTTGTACACGAAGGGTTTCTAGGTTAACATTTGTACCCGCCTGCAAAAACAAATGGTAAGCTAGTGTGTGTGAGATCGGGCTTAGGTAACTCTGTTGGAGTGAGCCAGTGATGCCAGGAAATTTTCTCTGTAAATGATACTTTTCGTGAGTGTTCGCTTAACATTTCATCAAATTTGTCAGCACTAAGCAATCCCAAAAGAGCGCCGGAAGATAAAAAAAAACTAAGCGGAAAACAGATTAGAATGCAATTGGGGAAATATATATTTTGTTGAATGCTTGTAAAAGGAATACCGTCAGTGGGGATGACATTGGGTCCGGGGGGGGGGGGGGGGGGGGGGTGAGATTGAATGAAATGTGATTTTTAAGGATTTTACAATTTCTCAGGTTCAGGTTTGCAAATCTCCACTTCAAACATTGTAGCATGTCAATACGATTCCCTCGAACAAGAAACACTATTGGATGACTTGTTTTTACCATATCGTTGTATTTGAGCATCATTTTAGTTTCATTTGTCCCAAAGACACCCCATTTTTAAGGGTACTCGCAGTATGTTTTCACCTGATTAGGCGGTGTACAAAAAAAAATCAGCCATAAATTAAAACATTGAAATCGTTTATTTATTAAATGAAAATTGCATTTCCTGAGCCTAAAGAAATGTATAGGGTTTGGTTTTGGCTCCGACTCCAAATCAAGCTTCGTAATACAATCATTTCTCTAGAAATATTCATTCGAAAATCTGCCAAAAATCATTGACTATTGATTTTTTTATCGATTTGGAGCAAGACACAATTTTTTGTTCTCGTTAATTATGAGCTAATTCTCTGCCTCGCAAATAATTTGGTTTATGATTTAAAAAATCGAAAATGCTTGTGTGCGAGTACAGCTTAAACTCGGACATGGCGAGTGGGGCAAAAAACAGCGCTTTTCAGTTATATAAATAAATCAGGCTTGTTTTTGAATTGATTCATTAATGTACCAATCTTTATTTAGCTGTTTTTTTTTAAAAAACGTTACTTAATCCACCCTTAGGTGGTTGGCGCCTTCCTCACATTTAAAGGGTACTATCCAAAATAGACACAAAACAGTCCAATTCGTGCTCGTTGAAAAGATTTTTTAATTACCTATCCAAAGATAGGTCGCATAAATGTTATGAGATAAGATGAGATGATCATGCGATCCGGTCTCCAAAAAGTGCGTAAATAACACTTAAGTGCTTATAACTTTTGATAGGGTTGTCAGATCTTCAATGTCTTGGACGCGTTTAAAAGGTTTTTTGATTACCTATCCAACGATAGGTTGCATGAGAGATCCGGACAACGTTTTCATCAAAATATCTGAGATCCGGCCTCCAAAAAGTGCATAAATAACACTTAAGTGCTTATAACTTTTGATAGGGTTGTCAGATCTTCAATGTCTTGGACGCGTTTGAAAGGTCTTTTGATTACCTATCCAACGATAGGTTGCATGAGAGATCCGGACAACGTTTTCATCAAAATATCTGAGATCCGGCTTCCAAAAAGTGCATAAATAGCACTTAAGTGCTTATAACTTTTGATAGGGTTGTCAGATCTTCAATGTCTTGGACGCGTTGGAAAGTTCTTTTGATTACCTATCCAACGATAGGTTGCATGAGAGATCCGGACAACGTTTTCATCAAAATATCTGAGATCCGGCTTCCAAAAAGTGCATAAATAGCACTTAAGTGCTTATAACTTTTGATAGGGTTGTCAGATCTTCAATGTCTTGGACGCGTTGGAAAGTTCTTTTAAATACCTTTCTGAAAATGTATAATATGCCAGGTTTTCTTACAAAAACCACCCTTTTTACAATCTTCCGGACTTTAGTCAAAATCGTTTTTTTAGCATAACTTTTGAAGTACTTTACTAAACTTCATAATTTTCAATAGGGACTTTTGGGACCCCAAGACAAATCGAATGAGATTAAAACGGTCCAAATCGGTTAAGCCAGTGCTGAGATAATCGAGTGCACATTTGTTGGTGCACAGACCCACATCCCTACACACACACACACACACACAGACATTTGCTCAGAATTTGATTCTGAGTCGATATGTATACATGAAGGTGGGTCTATAAGGTCAAATTAAGAATTTCGTTTTTCGAGTGATTTTATAGCCTTTCCTCAATAAGGTGAGGAAGGCAAAAAAACATTCAACTGCCGTTTTCTTTCTTGCGTATTCCCGAATTTTTAAGATTCTCTTCTCTCTGAACGTATTCGTTTGTGACTCGGGTCGACGGACGGAGCACGCTAAGAAATTCACGAATTATTTGTGTCGCTGGTAGAAGCGATTGAGCAAATCGCTGGTAGCCTGAGTGTCGTGTTCGCTCGCGAATGGTTGCGAGCTCCAGTCGGCAAAGATTCGCTCGGCGATAGTGAGTGATTTCTGATCTTTGAACCAACAATCAGGACCCTTGAAATAAAATATCATTTCAACTTTGCCTTACTCTACAACTTCAAACATTTCTTTTACTTATTTTCAGATCTATACGACATGCTGGAAATCAGGAACCGAGGTGAAGACGTCGAAGCAATCCCCGGACGTATTTATACAAAAATACAGGAGCACTTCCGTGCAAGGTTTCCGGCATTGTCAAACGGCATAGCTCCGCCCAAGAACCTGAACGGCGCTGATGCAGGTAACATACATGCATTTCCCCTACCCTTTCAACAAGTCTAAACCTAAAACAGAACCAAAAATTGATGCGCCTGACCATGAATGTCAGGCTCCAATTTTTAGATGCTTAAGGGGTTACATACATGTAGAAAATCACAAAATTTCATATTAGGCCGATGCAAATATTTAAAAAAGTTGTTGTCCCTCGGCCCTGGCTGGGGTCGAGGGGGGGGGAGGGGGAGCAAAAAAATGAAAAAATATAAAAATTTAAATAACAAGCCATAGTCTTCACATTTAAATGAAAAAGAAGTGTTTTAAAATGCATTGTACACTAGTTCAATTGCATTGCAATCATTAGTTTTCAAAAAATCTAAGATCTGACAAAAACAAAAATTGTTTCGAAAAAAAGATTTTGCATCGAAAAGTTTCAAAAAATCTTAAGATTTTTTAATAAACCCAATAAAGCTAAAAATGATTTTAAACGCAGGAGAATGTATTTTAATTTGATTCCAGCTGGTAGCACTTGAATTTTCATTGAAATTTTGATGTTTGTTGTAAAATTTTTTTTTTACCCCCTGATTTTTCGGGCCAATTTTGAAGGGGGGGGGGGGGGGGGGGGGGGACAAAAACTTTTAAAAATATTTGTACCAGCCTTACAGAAAATGAATACAATCCACAAAAAAAGATGATTTTCAATCACTCCAGAAAGTTTCATGAAGATATTACATGATTAAGCTGTGTTAGAGACGATTTAAGTTCAGAATTTTGCCATGCGCAAAGCGGACTGTCAAACTTTGCGAGCGTTTTTCTCGGAATATTTTTATCTTTTTTTTGGTATCAGTTTTTGAAAATCGGCTTTCGTCATGCACACAGGACCGGTTTAACGATTCTTCTAACGGTTCAAAATTTTGAACCGATTTGGTCAAGGCAGTGTTAGGATATCGTGACACCGGAACAAAAAATGTAAAAAGATCATAATCAATTTGTTGACAAACAGTGTAATCAGCTAGCATCAAACAACTATTATTGCTAAGGTAGGGACGACGTTTCTTCGAAATCTAAACTGCAAATCGGATGTTTTCAACACAGAAATGTACACCAAACTGATTGTTGCAGGTACACCATTCATATACCAGATCCAGCTTTATTCCAGCGCGCACACGATCTTTGTGTAATCCAATTTCCTCCACTCCTCCACAAGGACATTTCTTTCGCACAACAAATCACCAACCAGCTAAGCTTTCTTCACGGACCATCGATCTTTTGTTTTGCATCTTTTCACTTCTTACCCTCCCTAAAAAAGAGTGGAATTAACAGTACACGTTCGGCGGCGGCGGCACATTTTACTGGTAGTAGGTGTCCGGGCGACGGAACGAGAATAGCTTCCGGTAGCGCTTGTGGTGGTACCGCTGCACCAGCGGGAACCGGATCTTGGAGTCGTGGAACTGCTTGATGTGGGCACGACGGGTCTTGGAGGCCTCCACCGACTCGACCTTGATGATCTGCAAGGTTGATTTTTGGGGGGAGGATGATTAGTAAACAATAGAGACGAATGTTCAAGAAGGGGTTGTCCCTTACCTGGATCGAGTGGGCACGGGCACGGTGACGGGAAGCCATGTCGCTGTAGCACTGCGTCACGGCACCGCCGACGGTCAGGTCACGGTACTCGCGGTACATGTTGTGCGTTCCGGAACGCGAATCGTACCGCAGCCAGATGCCAAAGTTCTTGACGCGCAGCGGGGTCTTCTCCAGGATGCGCTTCACGGAGACGATCTCGCCGGTGGCCTTCTTGAACTTACGCAGCTGCCGCAGGAAGTACCAGAAACGGGACTTGGCCACGATCTGATCCGGCGCGAAGATGTGCATCTTGAACAGCGGCGGGTTCGGATCCTTCTCCGAGGGCAGCTTACGCCCGATCACCTGGTATTCCTTCAGCTGTTGGAGACATCAAACAAAAATCCGGAACAAACAATTGAGTTAGTGCAAGGTTATGTTCAAAGTTTGACGTTTCTCTCAGTCGAAGCGAGTTTTGTTTTGCTTGGTCGGTACTTGGAACACTCCGTCGGAAGGCGAAATCTGGCCATTTAAACTAAATCACCAGCATGTATCATCGAACAAAGCCAGTTTGAACACAGGAAATCACTCAAATCAAACAAAATTAGCCACATTCAACTTGTTTGATTTCAGCCTCCATCTCAGACACCGTGGGCACCGTTTCAAAACACACATCACGAAGACCGGCCAAAAATCGCAGGTTTTCCGGCGAATTTCCCACATCTACGGTCCGGTTCCACAGTAACCGCCAAGCGCTCACAAAACTCTTCCATTTCGACGCGAAAACATCTCAAATAAACGTAAAATTATCGAAAAAATCGGGATTTTTACCACTCCTTTAGCTTTCATTTCGACTGCGTTTCGCGAAAGAGAAAACGGAAAAGAACTTTGTCGTTTTCTTGCTCTTTGCCGGAAACACGAAATGTCAAAATCAGCAGCGCCACCTGGTCGGCCGAACCGAAAAACATCAACTTGAGCGAGGAAGCGTGCTTAAATTCCGGAACGCGAATTATTCTTAAATTCTTAAATTCTTAAATTCTTAAATTCTTAAATTCTTAAATTCTTAAATTCTTAAATTCTTAAATTCTTAAATTCTTAAATTCTTAAATTCTTAAATTCTTAAATTCTTAAATTCTTAAATTCTTAAATTCTTAAATTCTTAAATTCTTAAATTCTTAAATTCTTAAATTCTTAAATTCTTAAATTCTTAAATTCTTAAATTCTTAAATTCTTAAATTCTTAAATTCTTAAATTCTTAAATTCTTAAATTCTTAAATTCTTAAATTCTTAAATTCTTAAATTCTTAAATTCTTAAATTCTTAAATTCTTAAATTCTTAAATTCTTAAATTCTTAAATTCTTAAATTCTTAAATTCTTAAATTCTTAAATTCTTAAATTCTTAAATTCTTAAATTCTTAAATTCTTAAATTCTTAAATTCTTAAATTCTTAAATTCTTAAATTCTTAAATTCTTAAATTCTTAAATTCTTAAATTCTTAAATTCTTAAATTCTTAAATTCTTAAATTCTTAAATTCTTAAATTCTTAAATTCTTAAATTCTTAAATTCTTAAATTCTTAAATTCTTAAATTCTTAAATTCTTAAATTCTTAAATTCTTAAATTCTTAAATTCTTAAATTCTTAAATTCTTAAATTCTTAAATTCTTAAATTCTTAAATTCTTAAATTCTTAAACTCTTAAATTCTTAAATTCTTAAATTCTTAAATTCTTAAATTCTTAAATTCTTAAATTCTTAAATTCTTAAATTCTTAAATTCTTAAATTCTTAAATTCTTAAATTCTTAAATTCTTAAATTCTTAAATTCTTAAATTCTTAAATTCTTAAATTCTTAAATTCTTAAATTCTTAAATTCTTAAATTCTTAAATTCTTAAATTCTTAAATTCTTAAATTCTTAAATTCTTAAATTCTTAAATTCTTAAATTCTTAAATTCTTAAATTCTTAAATTCTTAAATTCTTAAATTCTTAAATTCTTAAATTCTTAAATTCTTAAATTCTTAAATTCTTAAATATTTAATTTATAATTAGGGTTCTCAAGCCAAATGTAAATTTTAACAGTATAAAACACGCTTAACAATTTCTGATCACTTTTTATTTTATTTTAATGCAAAAAAAATACAAGACAAACTCTTGCCATGGGTCAACCATGGATTCCTTGGAACGAGCTGTCAAGTAGAATACTTTCTGCCAAGAAAAGCAACAAAGTTAAATTTTCAAGATATATTTCAAAATCCATTTTAAACCCATTGTGGTCTTCTTTGCGGTTTTACTTAAAAAAATAAGCTTCCCTAAACTGCGTTACATAATAAAAGAAAGCTCCCAAAATCACAAAGATAAACAGCAAATACAGACTTTTTGAAAATTCAATACAGTCTAAGTAGAATGGCAGTGCAAAACATTTTTTTTGATCTGATCGCCCTATCATTGCTGTCAAAATAATCTGCTCATAGGACGTTTTGAAAAAGCAGCTGTCAAACGATACGTCATCCTCTTGTTCTGAAAGAATTTTGAAGGCCAAAAAAAGGCTGGAACTTCCGTGTGGATTTCTATTTTCCAAATAACCCGTCCCAATGGTTTCAATTTATCGGAAAATCTAGTTCCTCAAGTGTGCATTGCAGTGCTTATTACTTTAAAAGTGCAAAACAGTGGTTGTTGTGATCGCAGACCGTTCAAAATGCTCTAGCAAATTTGTCTCTCCCCCATCGCAAGCTCTTTTTTCTTCCTTTCTTTTCTCTTCCATTCTTGCTCGTACTTGGTCTCAAAAGTGGCCTCCGAAGGTCGTCCAACTCGACTCGCGCGCAGTTTGATAAAGCGCGATGAGTGAAGTCGAGCCACCACCGCCGGGCACGGAAGACCACGTCCTTCCGATGCCGTCGACCGTGGAACCCGTTCCGACGGACACGGCGGCCAGCAGTGCCAGCCTGTTGGAGGACGCGCCGGAACATGAAGAGGGCGAGATCGAGGACGAGGATGAGGAGGAGGACGTCGGAATGCAGTACGAGAACATCAGCTCGGATGAGGAGTTTATCATCCGGGAGCGGCTGCTGCAGCTGCAGGCCATGGACACCGAGATGGAACGGCGGAAAAAGATTGCGGGAAGGAACGGCGGTGGACAGGGTGCGGCCGGGAGGCATAAGGGTATGGATAAAGGAATCTTGTTTTTTTTTTGAGTGTTATTGCGAGAAGTTTGTGGTGAACCGAAGTCACTTTATTTTTTTGTTATCAGCTCTCCATTCAATGAAAAGAGATAAGGCGTAATTGTGAACCTAGGAGATTGTAGATTGTGACGAGAGAGCTTTGGCTGTTACGTTACAGGGCGACTTGCAACTTTGCAGGATATCGGTTGTATTAGTTAATATTAGGCTTTTGTAATCTGCAAAGATTTTTACAATTATTGTTATTACGACCCCAGGGAAAACCGGGAATGCTCGAAAATTTATTCCACTTGGAGAAACCGGAAAAAACTCGGAAAGCTTAATGACAAACCAGGAAAATATTTTCGGTTTAGTTGAAATTCGACATTTTTATTATTCTAAATTAGGAATTCTGGAAAACTATGTTTTAATTTGTGTAATAGACTCTAGCTTCTTGGCCCTGGTTTTTTTTTTTGAGTATCCTGTGATATTTTCCTTTGGTGAACTTGTTTTTTTTTTTGTTATTTAAAATCAAATGTTCAATAAGATGCAAGTTTTCCGATCAAATTTGCGTATCAATACTCATAAAATTTACAAAAGCATATGATTTTGAAAGTCTTCTTTCAATATGTCTTCAATTCAATAATTCAGGGTGGCCACTCAAGTCGGGTAATCGGGAAAAAGTCGAGAATTCGCCAAAATCCGCAAAAAAAATCGAGAAAAGTCGGGAATTTGTGATTTTTTATTAAAAGTCGGGAAAAGTCTGAAATCCTAAGCAAACTTGTTTGAAATTTATTTTTTAACGCTTAAAAAAATTTGTATTACAATTTTTAAATGAAATTTACTTAAATCATCTTTCATAACTTACTTTAAATTTGGAACCTTAAGTTTAAATAAGTTATGAAAGAAGATTTAAGTGAATTTTATTTTCAATCTATTTAATAATGAAAGGGAATTTTAAGGCATTAAAAATTAAAATCCAAATAAATGTAGGAAGCATTTGAATATTTTTTCCAAATGTTATCGTTGATTTTTATTTATGAGTATGGGTAACTATAGATAAAGCATGATTTTCAGTAATTGGAAAACTTAAATCCAAAGTTTTTTTTTTTAAAAAAAAGGACTAATAAACTATTGTCTTTCATATGTTTATAGGACCTAATAAAAAAAACTCTAGAAATATTGAATAAAAATCCAATCGTTGCTCGTTCTGAATGAAAAAACAAAAAAACTTTTTTACATTTTAAAAACATAAAAGAGTACTGAAATTGTTAAAAAATAAATCCTAGAAATTATGATTTAAGTTATTGCAAATATGTTTAAAGAATGTGTCTCTTTAAACATTTCACTTAAAATAAGTGGTAAAACATGGAACCATATCAAAATGAATTGTTCACTGAAAAAAATATAAAACAGTTAAATACTGACAACTAGATTAAGCAACATTTACAAAATTGATAAGGAAACTATTTTTCTAAATTCTTTGAAAGTATAATAACAATAATCATTTTTTAAGCGTTCTATGATTGCAAATAAAATGAACACATCCACATGCAAGATCAGAGGTTAACTGCTTAACTGAACTCACTTGAAAAATAATCCCGAAACATGTAAATAATTAGCAAGCGCCATCGAAAAAAACAAACGCGCTAAGTCTTTTGACGTTTCAATTTTGACCACCCATTCCAATCGAAAGCTGAAGAAAACCGAGCGAGAAGCGAAGCCAAATAAAGAACAAAGGGTGTTGCCAGGAAACTTTCTCTAAAAATGCTACTTTTCGTGAGTGTTCGCTTAAAATTTCATCAATTTTGGCAGCACTAAGCAGACCCAAAATAGCGTTGGAAGAAAAAAAAGAACTAAGCTGAAAATAGAAAAATGGGCGTAGCCCAATGCACACGACTGATTAGAATGCGTTTTTGAAATATTTTTTTTTAAATGCTTGTAAAAGGAATAGCATAACTTTTTATAAAAGTGAAAATAAACAGAAATGTTCACAAAAAGTTGCTCCACTCGTTGGTGTACTTGGTTTTAGTGAATTTCAAGGAACAATCCAGATTATCCAGCATCATTCAAACACGAGCGCTTATTAGGCTTAAAATAAGTAGGGGCAGGGGGGGCAGAATGGAGAAATGCACCAAAAACCATAGAAAAACATAAAAAAATATGAATCCAGTGTAGTCGGCTTATGCTTTGGAATGTACCCTTCAATGTTGTATACTTGGTTGATTAAAAAAATTTACTTAAAACTATTTTTTAGCCACTTAAAAAAAAGTTTTTTCGACTGACTTTCCAGGGTGCGGGGCAGAATGGACCACCCTGCGGGGCAGAATGGGCCACCTTAGAAAACAAGCCATTTCTTGTAATACAACGTTGTAGGGTGATAAAAAATTACTTGAGGGACCTTTCCATTATAGTTTCATGAAATTTGATCACTTTTATAAAAATAGTAACTTAAAAAAAACAAAGATTTTTGAAAATAGTGTAAATATGTCGAAAAAAGACACTATTTTTACAACTAAGCGTCGCAACAACTAAAAAATAAACTTTTGTTGCATTAAACGTGATTTGTGAAGCTACCAGGAGTGAAATAATCCATTTAGATCAATTTTTTTTAACTTTTGAATGTTTTTATAAGGCAGGAAAAGGGTGGTCCATTCTGCCCCCAAGTGGATTTTAATTTAACACTTCCACCACAAAGCCTCTAAATGATTTTAAGGTTCCGTTGTTGTTTGTATACCTTGGTAGTAGCATCTAGTAACGTTTTAAGCATTGAGCAAACTTTTTCGAACAATACAACTTTTCAGAAAGCTTATTTAAGGACCTCGAAATAAACAACATTTGCGTAGTTTTGTCAATAAATTCAATTTTTGCTCATAATTCGAAAAATACAATGAATTCAAACGTCGTTTTCGGTATGGTAATGCTATTTGACGTCCTTTATAAAACCCTTGCCTTACAATTGGTCTAAATCCATTCTAAAGCCCAAAACCAAGGGTGGCCCGTTCTGCCCCCGTGGTCCATTCTGCCCCCCCCTGCCCCTATATTTCCCCTATTTTTAAAGGAATTTGTTCGGGACCATCCACAAACCACGTGCACACTTTTTTTGAATTCTGAATATAATAGTTTTTTTTTAAATTTATTTGGAATTCGTTTTTGACTTTTTTTTATAAAGAGTTTTTGTTTGAAATTGACTTTTTTTATAAAGAGTTTTTGTTTAGATAAGAAATACATATTATTTGAGTTTCTGGAACAGTAGCGAAAAAGTCGGGAATTTGAAAATGAGATTGGAGTAGTCACACTGAATAAGTACATAAATACAATAAACAACCGACTTATCAAACTTTTCATTTCATAATGTATTTTGAAATATTAGCTTAAACATAATAGTATCATACATTCAATATTACGCCCTTTGAAATGTTAGTCTAAATTTTTTTTTTGGAAATATTTTTTTAGAAAAAATCTTAAAATTTCACGAATGTTTCATATTTTAACATTAAAAGTCGGACCATTAGTTGCCGAGATATCGACATTAGAAAATAATTAGTTGTTTGGGTGAGACTTAGAAAACTTCAACTTTCCAATATCTCAGCAACTAAGGGTCGTATAAACAAAGTGAAAAAAATCAAAATCTAGAGAATTTTCTCGACTTTTCAAAAATATTTTGTTCAAAAGTGTGCAAACATGGTAACTAATTTTAAAAAATGATAAACTGCGACTATTTTCAAAAAAGCTAACTAAAAATTGCTATAACTTAAAAACGGTGCTCTATATCAAAATTTCACTTGCAAATTCGATTTTACATCGAAAAATGAAGTTGAAAAATTTTACGACCAATATTTAGATTTTTTGAAAAAATAGTATTGATTCAAAAATTTATAACTCGGTCAAAGATTTTTTGCCCGTTCTGGAAATTTCTGAAAAGTTGGCATTTGATGTCGTCCCCCCTAAAACATATCAGATTTTTTTTTTGCAAATCAAGTTTTAGTAACAAAAAGTGAAATTAAAAATCACAAAAAAAAATTACCGTGCATTATTTTTTCGGTGTATCTTTGCCGAAGACACCAAATCGATCAAAAAATTCCTTCAAAAGATACAGATTTTTGAATTTTCATATATCATTTTTGTATGGACAGCTATCAAATTTGTATGGAAAATTATATGGACAAACTAATGATGCAAAATGGCTTCTTTGGGCATCCCGAGTCACCAAAAAAGTTTCAGCCGGATTAAAAAATGCAAAAAAATGAATGACCGAAATCTTAGAGATTTTCTCTTTGCATAAATGCTGTTTCCAGTAATTATTTATGCATTTTTCTAAAACAATTTTAGCGTATGAACATGAAAAATCCTAAGCGTTATGGAAATTAGAGGTTTGGATTGAAAACTGATATAAAAACGGCTTCGTTTTAAGCTTGTACTCAACATAATTTGAAAGCTTTCTTGCGAAAAAATTTTTTAAACAAAATCTATGAGACTTAAAAACATTGTAATTTGATGTAAAAACTTTCCGGGAAAATTCCATCTAGTCTCGAGAGTAAACGGGAAAACTGTGAAAATTGAAAATCGAAATCTGGTGGCCACCCTGAGAAAGTCTCTATAGATCTCTATTATAATTTTTCAATTGTTTCCAGAACTCGATGATCTTTGAGGAAAGATTTATTTTAATTTATTGACTATACATTTATTTTTAATTCGTACTATTGAAGCAATGACTGGTATAAACATCTGATTTGTAACAAGACCTCTTTTCCAGCTTACCCAGATCATCTTTCCAGGACTTGCATACAAACCCTCAACCTTAAACTTTCTTTAGCGATTAATCATTTCTCCCCCCGCACACACACCACCTAGCTCCGTACAATAAGCGCATGCAGCCGCCTCCGGCTCCGGTCATCGGAAAGGAAAACTACGAGTGCATTTCGGACGACGACGACGACGACTTTGACCTGTTCCGATACGACCCGGTGCCAAAGCCGAAACCTCTACCAGCCCGACGGAAGCCTCGAAGTTCTCGACCGTCAGACTCGTTGAAATCTCTCCGGCCCACGTCTAGTCGGTACCGCGGAGTGTCGCGGGAACCCGCCAGGCGCCCCCCGTCCCGCGTCCTCGAGAAGCGCAAGCATGAACCGCGCAAACATTCCCTGTCGACGAGGAAGCACAAGCGGAAAAGGGTTGAAGCGACGTCGACGTCGACGACCATGGTGAATGTGATCGATTCGAGCGATTCCGAGCGGGACTTTCCGCTGGACAGGGCGCGGCTGCAGGCCGCCTGCAGCATTCAGGACACGAGGAAACGAAAGACTGACAAGGAGAACTGGGACGCGCTGAAGCGCAAGCTGAAGCTGTCGATGCAGATGAGGAAGAAGAGTCAGGAGGGGGTGGTGGGTAGGAAGGAGGTCGTGGAGATTGTGGCGGATGAGCCGATGTTGGTTGGGGAGGACGATGAAGATGAGGAGGATGAAGAAGTGTTGCAGCTGCGACTGCAGGCCTTGAAAACGAAGGCGGAACTGAAGGAAACGGATGTGATTAGTTTGTTGGAGGGAGAACCCGTTGGGGAGGAGGAGCCGCCGCCGCCGCCGGAGAAGGGCGTTGAGGAGCAGGAACTGCGAATGATCGCGCTCCAGTCGGCATTTACCAAAAAGCATCAAATAAGACTGAAGAAACGGCAGGAGGAGCGGCCGTACTCGCCAAGTGACGAGATTCGGTTGCTTTCACCGGTGACGGATTTGCTGCCTGGTGGGGCAGAGGTCGTGGAAGTCGATGAAGACGTGCAGATCATCGTGACCAAACCGGAAACGGTCGAGATAGCCGATAGTTCGGACGACGAGGAGAACCGGATGGAGATTAGCCCGACGGAGAGTCCAACCGTGCCGGACGTGCAACCGGTGGACATGGAACTCGCCACCGCCAGCGGAGAATCTCAAAGTCCGGCACCGCCGACAGAAGAGGTCATCAGCCAGGAGCCGGAACAGGTCGTCCTGCAGCTGGATTCTCCAGTGTCTCCCGCGGTCGAAGAACCGGGTGATCTGCAGAGCAAGTTCCCCGAAGAGGACGACGAAGAAACGCTCCGGAATCAGCTGCTGTTGAACCTGTCGGGATCACTGCCGACGGTGGCGGCCCGGCCCTTGACACCGGACTCGATGGGCGAAGAAGAAGCGGACGCCCTGCGCGAGCTGATTCTGTCCAGAATGAACAACAAAAAGGTGAACAAGCAAAGGGAGCCAATGCAGGCGGATATCTCCAACGAAAACGACAGTCAAAACATTCCTCCACCCGAAGAGGCCTCGACCATCGCTAGCGATCAACCAACTTCCAAGGCTCCAACCACGAATCAATCGCGGGGACCAACGAATCCCAATCTGATCACGTTGATCGGCAAGCAAAAGATCGCTCGAAAGAAGAAAAAGAAGTCGGCTGGCAAAGTGGCCAGACAAGCCGCGGCGGCCGCGGCTGCTGCTGCTGCGGCCGCTTTAGAACCAATCGCGATCGCTGCCCCTCCACCGTCAAGAAGCCTCGTCAAAGCCCCAATTCCACTAGTGCCTCCCCCGCCCGGGATTCCACCCCTAATCCAAGCACCGACCATAACGACCACGAAGGTCCTGGTCAACCCGAACAAGCTAATCAACCGCAACACCGTGAACAACGCACCCAAAGAACAAACCCAGCAACGCTCAGCCATGGTAGACAATTACGTACAAAAACCCGTGCCCAAGCTAGTCATCCAGCTGGGTCAGTCCGACTCGGACTCCGACCCAGACTACTACTCGGCGCCCCAATCCGAGCCCGAAGTCGAAGTGCTGCGCGAAACATTCCTCCGCGATCTGGACAACGCCAGTCCGTCCCGGATAACGCTCGAGTCCCCCACCTACTCGCCAATCCCGGACGATCAACCGCCCTCAACTCCCCTACAAAAACCAGCCGATCCGGCCTTTGCCCAACGGTTAGACCAATTCCTGCGCAACGTTCGCAGCAAAACCGACCAAAATCAAAACGTCACCGAGGCTCCGTCGGCTGGTAGCGGTTCCAACGGCTTAGCCGCAAGTCCACGATCGACGACGCCCCGAAAGCCCATAACGGCGCCAACCGCCACCGCCTCTCCAATCACACCCTCGGTAAGTAAACCAACTCAATCGTGCTCGCGTGGCTGCTTTTGTCCAAAAATCAGCCACCGCCCAACAGACGCCCAGAGATGTTTGTGTGCTTTGCAGGCCGTCCGTCACCTCCCCAAATCGGCCCAACTCGAGTACAAACGGCTCCTCGCCCGAATGGCCCAGCTCGAAAAACAACGCCAGCAGCGATTCGTCGTCCAAAACACCCCCGCCGTCGCGCTCACCACTCTGATACCTCCCCCGCCGCCGCCCACACTCACCAAAACCATCGTCAACAACGTCGGTCCGAACGCGGATCACGAAATCGTAGTAACCGTAAACCGCGAAGGACGCGACGTCGTGACAGTTGACAAGCCGGTTCCACCTACCCCCAAACAGACGGACACGCTGATCAAGCGGGTGCTGATTAACAACACGGTGACGCAGGCCACGGTGCGGGCACCGGTGCCGCCACTACCGCAAGAAGAAGAAGCCAAAGATACGCCAAGTAAGACTGTTGTTGAACAGGTACGGCAAAAGAGTCCGTCGAGGGTGGTGGGCAGGAAGGAGGACGATCCGGATCTGGCGACGTTGCGGGAAGCGCTGCGGAGGCTGCCCCGGATCAAGGAGGACGATCGGCACCGGGTGCTGAAGCTGGCGGAGGCACGCTATGAGAATCATAGGTAAGGGCGATTAAGCTACATTTCTTTTTACTCACAATCGTACGTTATTTGAAATACTCATTTTTTGTGAAGTTTTACATGTAAATTTTTACTATAACCTCATAAACTTCCTAAACAAAGTTTAATTAAAAATTAATCAAACTTTGTAGGATAATGAAGTGTACGGACAATTTGTTAACCTATTTTTGTACATTTTATAAGTAAATTATTGTTGTAATTTGTTTGGTACATACTACTGTTTGGCAAATCAATGTCAGGGTCGTAATGAGGACAATCTCCTACAAAAAGTAACTTATGCGAAGAAAGGCGCTCGGAAGGAACGCGTCGACTCCTAACTCTGTCTAATTGGCAGATTTTCACTATTTAAGCAACTTTTTTTTAAATATATAAAAAAATTAGTTTCTAAAACAAATAAAAAAGAAACAAAATTAGAAAAGAAAAAAGATAAAAGATCATAAATTTGATAAATGTGAAAATTAAAGTCAAGAATTTCAAAAATTATAAAAAAGTTCAAAAATCTATGAATTTAAAAATTAGAAAGAATAGTGCAGTCCAGACGGATAATCGAATCGCGTATTTTTTTATTATCTGCATTTTTTCAACATTTCGCCATTGTAATTTTGGCTCACATCTTGGATTAAAAAATTCTAAATCATTTTAGCGTAGTTTAGGGGTCATACTTAAGCTCGACAATCAAAAACAAGACAACGAAAAAAAATCCTGATTCGATTACCCGAAGTGAAATTTTTCCTAGGCCTTGGGATAATCGAGTACCAAAATTTCAAATTTCTGAAATTCTAAAAAAAAAATCTGATTTGAGAATTTAAAATATAGTACCAAAATCTCAAATATCACAAAATTTTAAAATTCTCTAAAAATATGTAAAAATTTGGTTAAAAAAACAAAATTAAAAAAAATTAGATATAAAATTTTATTGATAAAATAATAAATGGTGCGGAAATTAAAAAAAATCTAAATAAAGTACCAAAATCACAAATATTAAAAAAAAATTATCAAAAAAATATTTAAAAAAATTGTTTGAAAAAAAACAAAGTAAAATAAAAAATTAGATATAAAAAATTATTGATAAACTAAAAAAAAACAAAAAAAAATCAAAATCTCAAGCATCTTTTTTTAACTCCCAAAAAAAATTTAAAAATAGATAAAAAATTAATTGATAAAAAAAACGTTGAGGAAATTAAAAATGTATCAAAATGGCCGTTGCAAATATTTTTCAAAGTTGATATCCCCCCCCCCCCCCTTCAAAGTTGGCCTGAATAATCAGGGGGCAAAAAAATTTTTTTTCGTAAAACTTCTAAATTTTAATGAAAATTAAAGTTTAATCAACTGAAAACCAGTTAATATGCATTTTCCCGCGTTTATCATCAAATTTAGCATGTTTGAACTCCTTTGAAAACATTTTAAATTTTCATAAAATAGCAATGTACAGTCCAACGAAAAGTTTTTTTTATTTTTTGCGAAAAATTTTTTTTTGTCAATACCTCGATATTTTCAAAACTAATGATTGGAAAGCAACTGTACGCCTGTAAAATGCATTTTAAAACACTTTTTTCACCCAAATGTTGGAACCTAGGCCTGTAATTTCCCCCCCTCGACTTTGTTCAGAGCCGAGGGACATAAACTTAAAAAAATATTTGCAACGACCTTAGATAAAAATAAAAAAATGATAAAATATAAACGTTGGGGAAATTAAAAAAAAACAAAAAAAAGTATCAAAAAACTATAAAACTCTTAAAAAATATAAAAAAATGCTTTGAAAAAAAAAAATGATTGAAATTTTTTAGACAAAACATTAATTGATAAAATATAAACATTGAGGAAATTAAAAGAAATAAATAAAATAGTACTAATATTTCTAATATCGTTTTTTTTAAATTCTCAAAAAACATGTTAAAAAAAATTGGTTTGAAAAAAAACTAAATAAAAAAAAATATTAGATTGAAAAATAAATTGATAAAATTTGAACGTTGAGGGAATAAAAAAAAATAAAAAGAAGTCCCAAAATCTCAAATATATTTTTTTAAATACTCAAAAAAAATATTAGAATAATTGTTTTGAAAAAAAAATTTAGATGAAAAAAATAATTGACTTAGACAAGTTAAAATAACCCAACAATTGTTGGGGAAATTTCAAAAAATCAAAATAAAAATATCTTAAATCTGTTCGCCATAATTTCAAAAATCATAATGTACAAAAATTCTCAAGAAATAAAAATATGTAAATGAAATACATAAAAAAAAAACAAAATTTCAAATAAAAAAATATAAATAATGCAAAAATCCAAACTAAAAAAAATGGAAAAAAATTAACATCTAAAAAAATTTAAAAAAAAATCTGGGATTCAAAAAATTTAAAAATCAAAAAATTCTAAAGTTTTAAAATATGAAAAAGTAACTTAAAGGTACTTAACCTTGGGATTTGAAAATTCAAAATACAGTCGATCGATTATCTAATAAAGTTCTAGCCAAAATTAAAAAAAAAATCCTCAAATTCAAATATATTAAATCTTTAAAATACTAAAATTCCAAAATTAAAAAAGTAACTCCAAAATCCGAGAGTTCAAAAATTCAAAACTTCAACAAAATAAATTTCTAATATCCAAAATTCTTAAATCCTTAAATTCTGAACTTCAAAACGAAATACGAAATATCAAAAATTCCAAAACTCCTAAATCCTAAAGGTTTGAAATTCTTAGATTCATAAACTCTTAAGTTCTGTTTTTTTTTAATTTATTGTCCCTGAAAGAGCACTTAGTTAGCAAAATATAAACTAAGAGATGGGTATATTCCTGCAAAGGCTTATGAATTGATCTCAGTTGAAAGGTTCTCTGAATCTTTGACTTGCGAATGTAACATCCTGGAGCAAAACTGTTACACCTAATAAAACACTAATTGGAATTTGAAATAAATTCTTACGTTCTGTCATTTTTGCTGCCACCTTAGACAAGTTAACTTTTGAGCAAAAAAAATGCATGAAATATAGGATATTACAAGATTTATAAATAAATCAAGAAATTGGAAAAATTATTAAAATCAAAAGGTTAAAAAAATCTGGGATTTCAAAATTTTAAACACTGATCGTACTCGATTATCTGAAGCCCTCGCCAAAATTTCTTAAATCCTAAAATTAAAAATTTTGATTAAGCAAAAAATGCGACCACAGCTGCCTTTCCTTAGCATCGATGCTCGGAAGGCACGTCGACAGGTCTAAAATTGATAAGTTGGATAACAAATCTGCATAGATTCGTCCTGTCTCCCTGCATCTACCCACCAATAACCCTCGTCCTACGCCTCCCACAGCAAACGCTTCCGGGAGGAACTGCAGGAGCTGATCGGCACCGTCGAGAACGCCCAGTACCAGCGCCAGAAGCAGTACGACCTCGAGAACAAGGTGGCCTTCCTGCGGGAGAAGCTAACGGTGATGGAGCGTGCGCTGGCCGTCCACAAGCACCGCATCGTGTCGATCTTTCCGACGTTGCAGGAGTCGCACACCCGCGTCATGGCCAGCCGGAAGAAGTCGATCGAGCTGAACAATCTGTGCCAGGCGATCGGTCGCGAGGTCCAGGGCAAAGCTTACAGGTGAGTTGAAGTTTTGGGGGTTTGCTTTGGAACGCTGAGTAAACTTTTTATTTCTTTTTTTTAGTCCACCGTCGGGACTGCGCGGCGAAATCCACCAGCGGTTGAAGGTACTTACGAGCGAAACGAAACAGCTCAAGCACATGAAAAAGCTCACACTGGACGAGTTCAAGCGACGCATGATTGAACAGCGTCGGCGGCAGCACGAAGAACCGCCGAATGTACCGCAACCGGTCGTCGAGCCTTCACAGCCAGTTGTTGAGCAAGTTCCAGAAGAACCTCCCGCAAATGAAGAGCCCATAATCGAAGTGCCGGAACCTGCCCCAGTGGCGGAATCGGTTGAGATTAGGGCCAAAAGTGCACCGGCTTCGCGAAGTACGAGTCCGCTGGTGGTGCTCGAGCCGGAACGGAAATTAAACGTAACGCAAGAAGCTCCGGCCGTTCTGTCCAGTGAACCGACCTGGAAGCGCTTCGAGCAGTACACCTCGCCGCTGGCATCGCTCCGAAGGTTAGTGACCGTGATCCGTGTGTATGTTGTGCAAGCAGTCTTTTTCACTTTTGTTCCAGCCACCCATCGCAAACATTTTGCCCCTCTTAAGTAAAGTACGGAGCTGGTAAGAAACGTGGTCAAGAAAGGATCGTTTTTTTCGATTTAAAAAATTCTGGATACTTATAATGTACAAATTGTTGAACTTGTTTAACAACAAAAAAATAATCGAGTATTTTTTTTAAATTACCAATTCTCTGAGATTGCGATTATCCGTTTTTTTTTTTTTGCATTATTTAATTTGGCTGAAACATGCTGGGTGCCTTTCGTATGCCCAAAGAAGCCATTATGCGTCATCAGTTTGGCCTTATAATTTCCCCTTCAAATTTGGCAGTATTCCATACAAAAATTGCATGTAAAAATTCAAAATCTGTATCGTTTGAAGGATTTTATTGATTTTGTATCTTCGGCAAAGTTGTAGCTATGAATGAAGACTACGCCGGAAAGAATCACTTCTTGTAACTAAAAATTAATTTTATAAAATATAATTTTCATCTTAACTTCTACTCGGTATTAAGCTAGTTATTTATTTCACTCCACAAAACACGTGTATCTTGAGCTCTGCACTCGTCTGTCAAACCACATCTCTCGCACAGGGTGACTCACGTCATAGCCGAGGGGCTCGTCATTACACCAATTTATATTTTTTTTTTTTCAAAAATAGTAAATTCTTCAAAAAATTAATGAAAAAATGATTATTTTTTATTTGCTATTAAAAAGTATTTGAGAACAATTCCAGCTCAAATCAGGATTTTTTGTTACTTTTGTACCCGAACCTCTGCGATTTCAATGTATTTTGTAGACAAAGTGGTCTACAGAAAACTATTGCAGGCCAAGGGTGAAATGATACCTTTTCGGTTGACACCCAGTGAGGAACATCCTGGAAGGAGCGGAACTACATCCGTAGTGCTGTTAGTTGATCTTGGTCAAAACAGCTGCTCTGGTTTCTTGCAAGTTACCCATTTTCTTACCTCCACGTTGGCTTGGTTTCGTCATCATGATGACAACACGTGACCTTACTGGTGGCCTGTGGAAACGAACTCGTAAACCTTTGAACAGCGAGGGTCAGAGTCGAGACGGCCAAAAGAAAGGGATGCGCAATGTGGGAAGGGAAGATTGTAGACGGTATTGTTTTGATTCACAGCATGTTGAGTTAACTGTTGTGGATGTACCTGATACATCGCAATACGGGGTTTCTCTTCTTTCCACTTTCAGCTACTATCTATCTTCTATTTCTTTATTATGTATTACGGATTTTCTAATTCGGATTATGTTTACCATCCACCATTTTATCACCATTTGTCTGTGATTTTATTTTGATTGCATGATCCTTTGTTTCTCTTAGCAGGCCAAGGATTAATACCTAAGAGCATGCAATGGCACTGACCTTGTTGCGTGCTCTTCGGTTGACGTCCACGTAAGGAACATCCTGGAAGGAGCGTAACTAACTACATCCGTAGTTCTGTTAGATCATCCGAATTATCTTGATCAGAACAGTATAGCTCTGGTTCCTTGCGAGTGTCCTATTTTCTTACCTCCACGTTGGCTTGGTTTTCATGATGACCTAGCTGGTGGCCTGTGGAAACGGATCGTAAACCTTTGACCACCGCGGGTCAGAGTCGAGACGACTAGAAGAAAGGGGCGCAACAATGTGGGAAAGGGAAGTTATTTGTGATTGTAGACGGTATTGTTTTGATTCGCAGTATGTTGAGTCAACTGCTGTGGATGTACCTGAAACATCACACAACGGGGTTTCTCTTCTCTTCATTCTCAGCTACCACCTATCTCCTTTTTTTATTATTATTTTGCTCTACTGATTCTTCTATTTAATATCCATCATTTGATTTTGATTTTACTAACTTTTGATTCTCTTATCTCTCAAAGCTTTTCCACTCTTTTTTACCAATTGATACTGCTGTAACAAACTTTGTTTTGTTTTTCCTTAAAAATATACTTTTCCTTAATGTACTAGTAATATCAAGTCTATTTATCATTCGCCTAATCTTTTTTGATTTTATTGCGAATTTATTTATTTGAATAATTCTTTATCTGTCCTATAAATTATCATTACTATAATCTAAGCTTGTTTTGTATCTTTTATTATCTATTGTCTAATTTTACATCTAATACATCCAGCTTCTCATTTTTATTCTTTTAAATACGCTCATCATTCTCTTACTATTGATTCTTGATTTTTATAAAATATATTCTCTTTTACTGTCTATTGTTTTCAATCTTCACCCTTTTTTCAAACAAGTGAGGTTTGAGCCCTTACTCAATTTATGGAATGGTTAAAGGATTAACACAAATATTACTATTGTACTTTTGGTAAACTTTTATAACATGCTTAGGACCAAAAATTGTAACAAAACACCGCGACAAAAGAAATAGCAACAGATAAACACGACTTAACATTAGGGAATATTTCAGGAGAAAACAATACACAGTAAAATAACAACTAGTTTTTGAATTCAAACTAAAAATAAAACAGTTTTTGCTTTAATGAAAGTTGATAGGCACACTTTAAATGGTTAGGCGCTTATACTTACATCAAACCCTACGTAATGTACCACCCCCGGCCGAGTTAAAATGCGTAACCGGAAAAGAAGGTGTGCATGCCTGGCACGAACACTCAAAGCGTGTTCTAGCGTGTTGCTCGTACTGACTCAGAGCAAGGGTAAGATGTAGGTGTAAGGGCAGTGCGTGTTCGTCGGGAACCTGGTGCATAAGATCGGTCAAGGCCCGTTCTTACACTGAAAATTGCGAATTGCGAAGAGTGGTCTACAGAAAACTATACATATAATAGAAAAGTGGTCAAATACAAACTTATGGGAAATTGGACCAGCTTTCCGCTAAAAATATGCACGAGTATAAAAAATCTAGTCTGCCATATAGAAATGGCCAAAAGCCATATTTTTCAACATTTTCATTTTTAAACCCGTCGTATCTTCACAAGGCTTAGGACAATGGTCAATATAGAGACTTTTATGTAATATTGTCTAAAGAATCGATACCCGGTATCGGTTTTTGACAAAAAAAAAGTTGAGACCCTGTAAAAAAACAGTTTTAGTAAATGATGTTTGTTTTTTTTTTAGGAGAGACATAACATCCTTTTCGTCTTTTTGTAACATTATAGGCTAATTTAGTTCGTGTATTTTTATTTCAGTGTATTTTTTTCAAAATCCCGTGCAATTTCCTACAAGTTTGTTTTTCATTTTTTGCCTTCCTCACTTTACTGAGGAAAGGCTATATAATCACTCGAAAAACGAACTTTTTAGTTAGACCTCCTAGACCTACCTTCATTTGTACATATCGACTCAGAATCACCAGCTGAGCAAATGTCTGTGCGTTTGGCTGTATGTAGACATGTGTACCAAATCAATGTCACTGGAATATCTTGTCACATGCTCAACCGATTTTGGCCGGAATGGTTTTAATCGATCCGTCTTAACGTCCCCTAAGTTGCTATTTAAATTCATGCAGTTTGACCATGTATTTAAAAAGTTACGTTAAAAAAACTGTTTCATATTAAATTAAAATCATGGTAAAAAGGGTGGTTTTTTCATGAAACCCTCACATATTATATATTTTTAGAAAGCATATGAGAAGACCTTTCTTGTGGATTAAGAATTTTCAAGATCTGACTTACCTATCTAACATTACAAGCAGTTTAAAAAATGGTCTGAATTTACATAACCTCAAATGGTCCCGTCTGATCGCCACGAAAAAAGCCTTGTAGAGGGATGCCATTTTCCTGAAAGGCGATGTCTGTTTAATCTTGACAAAAAGTCTGTAGGAAGTCTATTCTTTTTTACTCGTCACTTATTTTTATTAGGACCTCTTAGGTGCTGCGATCACGTTAGGGGAGATCCATAAACCATGTGGACACTTTAGGGGATTGTAATCACTCTATAAATGAGAGGAAGGCACCAACCACCTAAAGGTGGATTAAGTTACGTTTTTTTTTTTGATACTATGCAACGGCTTCGAGATACAGGAAACGTGTTTACTCTTCTGCTCGTCAACACAGGTGTAATCTGACAGCTGGGCAGGGTTGCCAGTTCACCGGTGGGGAATTCAGCGTGGAGCCACCGGAACATTTGTTTTATTTTTAAGTATTTTTATTTACGTTTATCTTGTTTAGTTTATGTTTGTTTTTGGTAGTATTTGGCCTATTCTACCTATCATTACATTTTGCCTATCTATTTTTTCATGTTTTTACAATCACTTTTTCGATGTTTTGCTTGTCTTTCACATTTTCTGCTATAGAATAGCCCCATTATTATTTAAATTGTAAAAAAATGCGTAGAGGCATAGTCTGGGACACTACAAAAATTATAGCATACTTCTTTTTACTTAAAATATAGGAAATGTTAGTAAAAAAACACAGCCAAAGCTGACCCCTAAAAAATTACATTTTTAAAAACATTGACAAAGTCATAAAACAAGTCATACTTCCAAACTTCAAATATTCAAAAATTTTAAGAGTTCTTTTTTCCAGTGCTTTTTAAAGATCAAAAATTATTTAAAAAATGGATTTTTGGCGATTATTTAGATCGTAGCCCGTCTAGAGGCGGGGTAGGGTTGTAGAGGATTAAATAACTTACGCCCTTCTCAAATGTCATTTTCAATTGGCTCCATATACCCAAAAATGGCTTTTATAAGCCTAGGAAAACATTTTTTTACAAAATTTCATTGAAATCGGAGGGAGTCGTTTACAAAAGTATCAAAAAGGTTTTGCTCTTGAGTCAAATTTTGTTAAAATGCAATCCAAATAAAAATTCTAATGCAAAAATAAGTTTTTTAATTGAAATATACGAAAAAGGTAATATTTATTAAAAATAAATTTACCAAAATAAAAATCAAAATTCAAGAACCAAAAATTTAAGATCCAAATTCAGAACAAAAAAAAAATGTCAAAAGATCTTATTTTCTTTATTAAATAATTCCAAAATTTCCAAATTCTTGTTGCTCAAATTCTTAATTAAATTAAATTAATTAAATTAATTAATTAAATTAATTTTAAGAGCAATTCCAGCTCAAAAAATCCTAAATTCTAATAAAGATAGCTGAAATTATGTGCATTATTTGGGAAAATAAAAAAAAAAAACATCCAATTTTCATTGTAGTTTTAGGAAATTTTATCAAATCATTAAAAGTAAACATTTTAGTCGAGTTCATGCGAATCTACTTTTTTTTTATTATAAAAAAACATAACTTTGGATCAGCTATTGGGGAAGTGGACCCGTGTTAAATAAGGAGTTATAAGTTTCTTACCAGCTTCGTACTAACCTTTACTCTCTATTCCATTGGAACTCCTTTTTTTTCTCTCTCCTTCTCGATTCTAGTGCACAAAACATTCCGGACGGTGTAATCTGTCCCTATCAGATGCGTGGCGAGTGCGTTGATGAGGGCTGTAAATTTGAACATCTCTGAGTAGTTCGTGTGTGTATGTGCGTGCGACACATTTTTTTCTCCTTTTGATCTCACAAACTTACACACAATCAACCCCATATCACAGTACAAAACAAAAACACTAACGAAATCCCCCAATTGGAATGCCCCGCCTATCCCTATTTTCACTATAATCCCGTTTGCGCAGTGTACAAATCTTGTAGATTAGTCTTCAAACCTCAACTATTTATGTTTCCCACTCCTACTCCCTACTCTTGATCCCAATCCCACTTCCTTCCCAACAAGAAAAAAAAACAAATCACCAACCAAAAATTAGAACACAAAAGAAATCGGCCGCGCGCGGGGAAATCACCAAACCGGAAGTGAATCGAAAACGGTGTTCAGAAGAAATCGAAGAAAAGGTGCGCGAACGCTAAAACAGTACAACAATCAAACGGAAAAAAGAATCAAGTGAGCTTAAAATCCTCCAAACATTTACAAACTAAACAAAAAAAATAATCCAGTAGTGTGAAGAATGCGCGCGAATATGTTGCCGAGTCCAATCCGGAGAAGAGAAGGAAGAGTGCGTGCGGAACGGAAACGCGGAAGCATCCTAGAAGAGTAGAAGATTTCAGTGGCTTCCACTTCCTCACCACGAGTTTGCCATATGATTGCTTTTTTTAAACGAGCATTATTTTTAGTTTTTTTTTCTCGATTTATTCGCTGTTGAATTGCGAATTATTTTTTAAGTTTAGTAGGGTTTACGCGGAAACGAAACAGCAACAAAAACGATTGTTAACCTTAAGTTTATTACCTCAAATTATGCTAGTTTTTTGTTATGCTGACTGTGCGATCGCGCGCGATCCTCGTCGGTTGCGGTAAGATGTTTTGCGGAAAAAGAAGAAGAAGAACAATCTTACATCAATCAACCGTCGAGAAGGAAGAACATATTAACAAGTGATGGCTTTTTTGGGTATAAAAAAGCTACTTTTTATGCTAACTGTTATGGATGAAAAAATATTTTTGTAAAAGAAGAATAAACGAATGGAATGAACAAATAAAGTTTATAAAGATAACGAAAAGGGTGTTATCAGTTCTGTCCGAAAGTCCTCAAAGAAAGAAAATTGTTGTGCGGAAAAGGGTCGAAAATTTACAGAAGATCTTTCTTTTTTTGAGCCATCATCGAGGATCAATATCCATCCCTCACAAAAACATCAGTGTGAGGGAAGAGTAAAATTTGTTCTCCATCCGCATTGACTTTATCTGACTTTTAGCGCTTTTTCTACCAGTCTTTGTGAGGGGATACTGCGCTCAACTTGCTTTACATCTGCATTGACTATTTTTTATTCCTGATTTTTTTTGTTCTTCTTTTGCTTCTTCATGCCATCTGTTTCTTTTATGCCCTTGTGTGGGAATCATCGATCCGTCCGCATTGACATGCTACCTCTTAATTTTTCATCTTGTCTTCATATTTTTCACACTTACTAGGGGCATCTAACTTCATCCTGCCTGTTGCTATATAAGCACTTTAACGTTCAATTCTCGAGTCTTTTTTAAAGACCAATAAGCATATGAAAGACAATAGCTTATAGCAGGGTGGCCACTCAAGTCGGAAAATTGGGAAAATGTCAGGAATTCGCCAAAATCCGCAAAAAATCGTGAAAAAGTCGTGAATTTGTGATTTTATATTTTAAATCCTAAGCATACTGGTTTGAAAATTATTTTTTATCTCTTGAAAATTTTTGTACTACAATTTTCAAAATAAATTCACTTAAATCTTCTTTAGTAACTTACTTTAAATTTAAGGTTCCTTTCACATTTTCAATCTATTTGAAAATGAAAAGGATAATGCCTTAAAAATCCAAATAAATATAGGATGCATTTGGCACTAATTTGTATAATATTTTATTATTGTTCAACTAAATTTATTAAAGTCATTCAAAATATTTTTTTTTCCACATTTTACCCTTTTTTGTGAATATAAGTAAATAACATTGATAAAACATGATTTTCAGTTGTCGGAATACTTAAATATCGAATAAAATCCAATCGTTGTTCGCTATGAATGAAAAAACAAAAAACTTTTTTACATTTTAAAAACGTGAAAAAATACTGAAATTGCTAAAACATAAATCCATTAAATTTTGATTTAAGTTTATTGCAAATATGTTTAAAGAATATGTCTCTTCAAACATTTCACTTGAAAAAAGTGGTAAGACATGGAACCATATCAAAATGAATTTTTCATAGACAAAAATAAAAACAGTTAAATACTAAAAACTAGATAAATCATCATTGATTCAAAAATTCAATATCAAAATTTACAAAATTGATAAGGGAACTGGTAAACATTTTTTTACGAATTTCTTGTTTTTTTTTTTAATTTTTTGAAAGAATAATAACAATAATCATGTTTTAAGCGTTCTATGATTGCAAAGAAAATGAAATGAAGAATACAATTTTTAATTCAGTTATCTTCAATTTTTTGCCATTTCCAGTTGAAACGAAGAATCAAAAACTATACGTTATCCAAATTTAAAAATAAACATTGAAAGTATTGTTAAGCTTTCGGTTATTTTTCAAAGACTGATTGACTGACTGACTGATTGATTGTTTTTTTGTTTCTACTCTGAATCAAAATAATGAGTGCTTCCATTTTTGAAGTATTTGTTTTAGGAATTTGTTGTTATGTTTCTGTTTTTACGAAAAACTAAATATTTTTTTTAATTTGTTTTTGATGGTTGATATTGACTTTTTTTTAATAAGAGTTTTTGTTTGAAATCATTCTTTAGATAAGAAATGCCTATTATTTGAATTTCTGGAAATGTCGGGAATTTGAAAATGGGACTTGAGTGGTCACCCTGTTATAGGTCCTTTTTTTTAAAAAGACTCTAGAATTATTTCCCATAAAAAGCATTTTCGACTGAAGCCGAGTGAAAAATAGCTCAATAGGAAGTGAGCAAGCAAGTTTCCATCAACAGTTTTACAAAATAAGATGTTTAAATAGTGAAAATCAGCAAATTGGATGGAATTAGGAGTGATTGCTTAACCTGCTAAACATACGAGAATTTCCCTTGCCAGTCTTTGTGAGGGGATACTGAGCTCGATTTGGTCGCCATCCGCATTGACCTTTTCTCATATATGATTTTCCTTTTTATTTGTAATCAGAATCCAAGCCGGGGACCGGAGAGGGAGCCTCAGGACAGTGGTTAGTATACTTCATTGGTGGTGATTGGATGTGGATAGTGGAATACTAGAACTACATCACAAGGGGAGAATAGTTTATTGATTGTACAATTCTCAATGCGGCAGTAATTTGAAGATGCTCCCTTTAAGTCTGAGCCACTGTAATTCGAGGCAACCTACGAGTTATGTAGCCATCTTTGTGGCCCTGTGGTTGTCACATGAAATCAAATCTAAAGTTGGACTCCCAAAATATGTAAGAATAAATTTTGGGACTCAAAAAACATCTTTTGAACTATAGTGGAGGATGACGGTGGAAAATCTGGAGATATAAGTTTAAGAAAAATAAATTTGTTTTTAAAAAATACTGAAAAGGCGACACATTTTAGAGGCCTAAACATTTGCAACAGCCTTACAAATGATAATTGTTTAGGCTCACTGTTGATAAGAGCAATGTCATCTCTATAATGGATAATTAATAATGAGCTCTATGAATCGAAGGAATTTCTTTCTAGAACTAATTAAACACGATTTACGTTACATCGACAGCATTATATTTGCTAGAAAATAAAGATTTGTGTACGCAACAAGCCATAAATCTAACATACCTGTTTGTCGGTTGGAAATCTTCGACAGTAGCTTAAAAGTTAAAGGTGAACAACAGAAACGCAAGCATCTTCAACTTTGTTAAATTACACAAAACAATTGAACCCAAACTAGAATATCATCTTGAGCGCCGACAGCAGCGACAGGCTGACGATGCCCTGGTAGAGGTAGTACAGGTTCAGCTTGAGGATGGCCCAGTTTTCGCGCAGACAGGAGGACAGCTTGCGCCACGGATCGGTCGCCTGCATGTACTCCCGGTTGCCGACGCTCTTGACGCAGCACTTGGTCATCACCCAGAAGGCCGTCTTGCGGTTTTGCGTCTTGAGCGTCGTTTCGATGCCCCGGATGAGGTCGTTGGTTTTGAGCACCAGCAGCATCTGGCGGTCCACCTTTTCCAGCACGTCCGAGATGTGCGGGATGACGAGTTTGCCCTCCGTTTGCATCATTTCTTTCTCTTGCTCGTCCTGCTTCACCTTGTCGATGCCGCTGATGACCGAGTTCCAGGGTCGGCCGGTGACCATGCATGCGAACAGGCCCCACATGCTGCCTTGGACGCCGAGGGCTTGTGCGTGCTGCTTCATGCCTGCCTGGTCGACCTTCAGGATGCTGAGCCAAAGTTTCGAGTATTCGTAGCGGAACTTTTCCGTGAGGTCAGCGTACAGTCCGTGGTCGAGCAGGATAACTTCGGTGGCCCCTTTAGGTGTTCGTCGAACGAGAATGTTGCCCGGGTGGGGATCGCTGTGGACGAAGCCCCGCAGGAAGATCATGTTGGCGTACAGTTGACCGATTTTGTTCGCGATGTCGTACGGGTCGAGCTTTTGCTGCTGGATGTATTCGAGGTCGTTGACCTGGCCACCCTTGACGTATTCCATCACCAGGACGCGGGAGGTCGTGTAGTCCCAGTAGATTTTGGGGATTTTCAACCACGCGTAGTCCTTGAACATTTCCGCCACCTTTTCGGCGTTGTGTCCCTCGTTCTCAAAGTCCATTTCGATGGGGAGGTTTCGTTTGGTTTCCTTCACCAGCCACTGGAACTTAAAGTCCGGGAAGGTCCACGTGACTAGGTTGACCAGGAGCTCCATCGTTTTGATGTCCACGAGGGAGTTCCCCCGGACGTACGGGTGTTGAACCTTGACGGCCACTTCGGTGCCATCCTTGAGCGTTGCTCGATGGACTTGGGCAAGCGAAGCGGTTCCAAGTGGTTCCGGGTCGAACGAGGAAAAGATTTCCTCCGGGTCCTTTTTCAGATCTTGCCGAATCACCTTGTACAGATCTTCGATTGGATTCTGGGGTGCGTTGCTGTGCAAGATCTTCATCGTGTTGACGTACTCGTACGGGAGCAGGTACTCCAGGGCGCCGATATGCTGACCTACTTTAATGTACACTCCCCTGTTTGTTCGGCACAGGTTCAGCAGCTTCTCCGCGGCCAACTTGTGCGTTTCGCTCTTCAGCTTAACATATTCCGGATCTTTCTTATCGGGCCATTCACGCTTGTAGAGGTTTGTTTTGTACGTGACAGCAATGTCGAATACGGTCATTCCGGCGCGACCCAGCCGAACGATTCCTATCGAATTGATATCATAGTCGTTGGCGTGAAGACTTACGGCGGTTCCCAAAAGTGAACCTCCGACAAGCCCGTATTTGATCAGCCTCCTCGTGGGCCACATCTCGATCGCAACAATTATCTGAAAAACATAAATTAAAAATGTTAAAAAATCATTACCGAAACGGAACTCCAGAAGGGACACGCTGCTGACACACATTTTACAACTTTCTTCGAATTTCACCACACGCTGGCATGGCATGGAAGGTGCGTCATGCGCGTGCCTTTAACACGCAAGCACCTGGTCAAGGCAGGTGTGCGAGCTTCTGCCATATGTCCTCTGCTATTATCAAACACCGTGGCAGGGCCACCAGCGGATCTCCTTGGGCGAATCCCAAGAACAGCGACACGTTTATGTAAATAACAGTTACAATTTTCTCTTTAAAAACCAGTTTTTTGGCCCGGCCAAGATGTACAAACAACAGAGAGACATTCCAACACGCGCGCGCTTGAGGTTCAAGGGTAATGACTTACGTAAATAGTTTGATACTAGAGCTTAAGTCACCTACCTTAACTCTATCTTTCAGCTCACGAAAAAGGGTAACAATCAACACTAGGAACAACACCTCAACTCCAGGCTGGGCTAATCCATCTTCGGCGAAAGCAACGGGAAAGTGTGTTGCACACTCCTTTTGGGCTACCACCCCTACAAATTAAGCTAACTGTAATTAAACCAACCCAGCTTAGCGTACGTATACGCGACTACGCTACACGCGCGAGCTTGCTCTCAAGCGACTGGAGAATGACTGACTGGTCCCTCTCGGATTCATTCATGATAACCGCGAACCAGAGGGGGAAAGTGTTTGACGTGTCGTGTCAAAGCTAGGCGAACCATGGTGTTTCCACTTGGAGCTGAAGGTTGTCCGTGCAACAGTGCAACACGTTTGAGCGAATTTGTAGGGTTCTCACGTGACGTCGCATCGCGGAGGAAGAAATCGTTGTGGGAGCTCCCCTAGGCACTTAGAAAAAATATAAATCAAGCAAACCAAACATGTATTTCCCTGAATATTAATTTTTTTAAAAGGCCTTTATTAAATTGAGAACTATTTTAAAGTGTTTCTTTGAATAAATAAAATTTCAGAAAAAAAATAAATCCACAAATTTAACGATAATTAAAACTAAGAAAACCAAACATTTCACATTTTTTTTATATTTTAATGATTCGCAGGATCGAGAACGATCTTCAATGAATTGCAGACGAATTTACAGAAAATTTTCCGAATCTTTAGAAATATGAACCTCGATTAGAACTTCGGATAATCAAATCATAAACAAAACTAATTTTTATTTTTCATGCTCCTCCTAACATCAAATTTGAGTTCAAAACCCCAAATTATGTAGTCTAATTGTGTACAATATTCAATAACCATGGCGTTCGGTTTAATATTCCCTGATCACTTTTGGAGCAACATTTCAATGGAAATAGAAGTCTAAGAAAAAAAAAAAACGTTTAAACCTATTTTGAATTTTGATGGAATTGCAATGTTTAGCACCACAAAAACATTTGATTGCAAAACATCTGGACAGGTGTGTAATGCATTTTAAAAATAACTTTTCCATTTAAATGTTAAACTGTGGCTTGTAATTTTTTTTTTATTACGAGGACATGAACTCCAAAAAATATTTGCAATGGCCAAATATGGATTTTGTAAAATCAACTTCTAGGGATATTTTTTTTGAATAATAGAAGTCTACCCTAATCTCTACAAAAATGCCAAAGACCCAGATCGATCAGAAAATTCCTTTCTAAGAAACATAATTTCACGTATTTACAAAAAAAAAAAAATGGACAGCTGCTAATATTGTAAGGAAACTTGTATGAACAAACCAATTATGCAAAATGGTCATAGACAAGAAAAAATCTCATGAAGCACACATATCATTAACGAAATAAGTTCTGGTTTTTTGTTTGAAAATTAAGTTTTACTTTATTTGACGGCTAACCTATTGATAAAAAATAATTCTACACTTTTTTTTTGAAAAGGTCCTATAAGCTATTGTCTCTCATATGTTCATAGGACCTATTCAAAAAACTCTAGAATTGTTACATATTTTGCTGATAAGGCTCTATTTTATTTCAAGTTTTGTTTTTTATCGCCCTTTAACATAAAATAAAAATATGGTTTCTGCAATTTGTGACAGTAGCATAACTGTAATATTATTAGTTTTAATTTTCAAACTAAAAAAAAATCAGCCTTTACTTAGAAATATCGTAAAATAAAAGTTGAAAACAATTGATAAAATTTATTTTTTAATAATTCATTTAATGAAAACCACCCTTAAACAAACATTTAAAAAAGAATGTAATAACATTTTGTTTTGATTTTTTTTAACATAACAATAATTAAAACAGTCTCTAAAAGTATCCAGTTTTTTAAGCGAAAATGGCGTTCGAATGGTGAACGCCCGAAATGTCAAAATCACGCAGTGGTACCAACATTAGGAAAAAAGTGTACCATGGCATGACAGCCGCATTTTTTTTTTAATGTTGGTGCTACTGCGCGATTTTGACATTTCGGACGTTCAACATTCGAACGCCATCTTCGCTTAAAAACCTGGATACGTTTTATGAAAATATAGTATTTTTTCAAAGTCATTTATTTATTACTGATGATATCACGGCAACTTATCGTCCGATTTTCAAAGGCAAAAAATCAATCATTTGATCAAATGTTGTGATCTCCCCAATCAATTTATTGCTTTGAATTTTAAAATCATTCTGAAAACACTTAAAAAAATCGGCACTGTTTAACAATAAGGAACATTAGGGTGTAATATCAAAATCGATTTTCCAGCACAGCATTTTTTCAGTTCCTTTTGGGGTCCTAAACAACTCCCCAAAGTTTGGGAATGATTGGTTTAGTCCTCACTTTGCGCAAAGCGATTCAATTTTCCATATAAATTTGTATGGGAAAAATATTTTTTTTTGAATTTTAATATTTAAAAAATCCAAGTTTCACGCTGTACCAAAACCGGATTCATATTCGGATGCTCTGGAAGGTGCTCTACAACTTTCCCGAGGAGAGTATGGTGCTAACTTGCCCCTGAAAGAAGATACAGCGTCCTCAAAACTCGTCTAAAACGTGATTTTCGAGCAAAAAACACGTTTTAGACGAGTTTTGAACACGCTGTATCTTTTTATAGGAGCAAGTTAGCACCATACTCTCTTCGGGAAAGTTGTAGAGCATCTTTCAGAGTATTCGAATATGAATCCGGTTTAAGTACAGCGTGATGCGTGAAATTTATAAATATCAAAATCCAAAAAAATGATTTTCCCCATACAAATTCCCATAGAAAATTTAATCGCTTTGCGCAAAGTCAGGACTAAACCAATCGGTCCCAGACTTTGGGGAGTTGTTTAGGACCCCAAAAGGAACTGAAAAGTAGCTGTGCTCATTAGATTTGGACAATTTTATTTTTTTCCATACAACCATATTACACCCTAAAGGAACATATGCTTAATGGAGAAAATCTCTATAGTTGCAAAAAAAAAAAAATAATAAAAAAAAATATAAAAATGTACCTAAATAACAAGCCAAAGTCTGAACATTTGAATGCAAAATGTGTTTTAAAATGTATTTTACACTGGTTCAGTTGTTTTGCAATCATTAGTTTAAAAAAAAAATGCAAGATTTGACGAAAACAATTTTTTCAGTGAAAAATACTTTTTGCGATACTAATTATCGAACATTTTCAAGGGGGAATGCATTTTAAATTGATTTCAGCTGATTGCACTTAAATTTCCATTCAAAATTTGAAGTTCTTTGTAACACATTTTTTTGCCCCCCCTGGTCTGAAAACATTCAATTTTTTCAAAGAAATAAGAAAAGTGTGTTACAGATTTTCAGCCCAAAAATCATCACATTTCAACACAAAACAGGATTTCTCAATATTTTTTGTAGAGATAGAACATAATGTTTACTTTCAGCTTCAAAAACTTATTTTATTCATTCCTTAAAATACGATTTGATTACCGCAATGCATTATTCTAGTTTTTTTTTCTTCTCTTGTCCGTGTAAAGTAACATAAATATACTCAATACACCTTAAAGCTAGAGCATGATGCATATTTTGTTTTTAGATTGTAAAACTCTCACTGGTCAAACCACCACTATTTTTGTTTTGTCGGCCCTAAAAAATGCAGCAACGCTGTATGCAATATATAAAATACCGTTAAAATGTGGTTACTAAATTGATATTACTTGCTCAATGAGTCTTCGTTGGTCTTATATGTTATGTTTACTAAGTACAAATACTTTACATGAAGCAAAATCACTCTTTTCTTTTGCAATAAGCAGCTAAAAATTTGTTCTCGCACTTTTGTATTTATAAATAAGTCTCTGCCGCTCTATAGTCTTCACTGTTTTTATTTTCTGCTAATAACTTACTTAAAGCGAAAAAGTCTTATGCGTAAGTAGATCACGTTGTAGATGTTTGAAGCTGCTGCCGCAAATGTATGCCTAAGTAGCAGTTTAATACTTGCTCTCTCAAATGCTTAATGTGCATATTGTTTAACCTCATTCCTTACGCTATATCATATCAAAGCATGTACGGTTCGGTTTCGGGCAAAGGAAACTGTTTTAAAGCATTTTTAACCTATATTTCGAACGCTTTGTCAGTGCTGAGATGATTTTTCTTTATCGTCGAGACAGAACGAATTATTAAAAATAAAATTATAAACTTTATTTCAGCTCGACCTACAGCAGCTTCTCGGCTCGCTCATTGCTCATTTTTAATGTTTGCTTTCCTTTGCCTTTATCTTTGCCAGCCCAGACTGCCTCCATGCAGAGCTAATGTTCGTTTTCTCCACTACCGTTTTGGATTCTGCCGAGATTTTCTCGGATGAGTATAAATAAAACCGTTTGTTTATTGTGCATTTCATTAGCATAACTTGACTTGTTTGATTCTGGGCTTCGTTTTCGCTTGCCTTCTTCCTACTGTTTTGTGTATGTACAAATAGAGTCTTGAATAGGTTGGAATTTTGTTGTTGCGTCTCTTACATCGCCCAGTTGGCGGACACGTGGCCCGTAAAGAACCTCGAATTGTGCACCTTGAACACAGCGCTTGTAACTATCTTTGACGGCAGGTTTATTTCCTATGCACATAAAATGAGTTGAGTATAGTTTGTTTGCTTTTTAAAATGGAATATTTTTACATTAGTGAGTATTTATAAAGTCATGAGGAGATTCAAATACAGAGATTAGTTTGATTTAAAGTAAAGTACGATCACGCATTATCTAAGTGTTACAGCTATTTAATACAGTCTTGGTCATATAGTACGGTGACATCATGCCACAAGTTCCGAAGACGAACAAATTGAAACAAAGTTACGAGAAAATGGGCTCAAAAGTGGAACATTATTCGCCCAATTATGGACCGCAAATCACGTGGTCGTCGGAGATCGAGCGGGTTGGATAATCCCCTCCGGCAGGCCCGACACATCCAATTGTCGATCTTTGGGTTGTGATAAACTTTCGAAAAGCCATTAAGAGCCGGCTACTGGCGAAGATTGTTTGAATTCCGGGACAAAGTTGTTTGTGCGCAAGATGAGCGCCAATTATTACGGCTGCTTCTTTGCGTGTGAGCAGGAACAATACGTTTGACATTATGAGAAACGAAAAAAAATCATCCATCTAGCAGTGTGAGATTTATCGTTAAATATTAATGGTTTATTATTGTTGAAATATAGTTTTTCAATATATAAGTTACGGCCTGGCACCCCTAGCCGTATTGCACCAACACTTGCAGACTTGTCATACTAAGCATTCTTTCTGAAATAATAAATCAGTCAGTCAAGTTTCATCCTTCAACCAGTGCAGTGCTGAAGTTAATCGTCCGAACCTCCCCACGGGCCGGGAAGCAGCCAACATGGCCCGCTTCCCGGGAACCCCGTACATAACTGGCGCAGTCGGTCGTCTCGGTGGATTACCGAGACTTAAGGTAAGTAATTATTAAGTTTTAGTACAATAAATGTAGGGCAAAAAGTCTGGTTCACCAGCAATTTCCTGTGTCGATATTGCGAAATCGTAGTCGACACAGGCTATAAGTGTTTAGCATAGGGCAAAATTAGATTTTGCAATAAATTTAGGACAAAAAGTCTGGTTAACCAGCAATTTCCTGTGTCGATATTGCGAAATCGTAGTCGACACAGGCTATAAGGTTTTAGTATAGGGCAAAATTAGATTTTGCCGTAAATTTAAGTGAAGAAAAAAAAACCCCCCGCGTATGAACGAAGACGATATGTGGATGATACGATGGTCAGCAGAAAATGCTTTGAAACGGTCGTCACCGCGTAGGAAAGAAGACGATATTTGAACGATACGATGGTCAGCAGAAAATGCTTTGACATGGTCGTCGCGCTGCACGATTGCAACGAAATATCCAAAACCAAAAGAGTTCTATAAAAATTAAAAATTAAAAATTAAAAATTAAAAATTAAAAATTAAAAATTAAAAATTAAAAATTAAAAATTAAAAATTAAAAATTAAAAATTAAAAATTAAAAATTAAAAATTAAAAATTAAAAATTAAAAATTAAAAATTAAAAATTAAAAATTAAAAATTAAAAATTAAAAATTAAAAATTAAAAATTAAAAATTAAAAATTAAAAATTAAAAATTAAAAATTAAAAATTAAAAATTAAAAATTAAAAATTAAAAATTAAAAATTAAAAATTAAAAATTAAAAATTAAAAATTAAAAATTAAAAATTAAAAATTAAAAATTAAAAATTAAAAATTAAAAATTAAAAATTAAAAATTAAAAATTAAAAATTAAAAATTAAAAATTAAAAATTAAAAATTAAAATTAAAAATTAAAAATTAAAAATTAAAAATTAAAAATTAAAAATTAAAAATTAAAAATTAAAAATTAAAAATTAAAAATTAAAAATTAAAAATTAAAAATTAAAAATTAAAAATTAAAAATTAAAAATTAAAAATTAAAAATTAAAAATTAAAAATTAAAAATTAAAAATTAAAAATTAAAAATTAAAAATTAAAAATTAAAAATTAAAAATTAAAAATTAAAAATTAAAAATTAAAAATTAAAAATTAAAAATTAAAAATTAAAAATTAAAAATTAAAAATTAAAAATTAAAAATTAAAAATTAAAATTAAAAATTAAAAATTAAAAATTAAAAATTAAAAATTAAAAATTAAAAATTAAAAATTAAAAATTAAAAATTAAAAATTAAAAATTAAAAATTAAAAATTAAAAATTAAAAATTAAAAATTAAAAATTAAAAATTAAAAATTAAAAATTAAAAATTAAAAATTAAAAATTAAAAATTAAAAATTAAAAATTAAAAATTAAAAATTAAAAATTAAAAATTAAAAATTAAAAATTAAAAATTAAAAATTAAAAATTAAAAATTAAAAATTAAAAATTAAAAATTAAAAATTAAAAATTAAAAATTAAAAATTAAAAATTAAAAATTAAAAATTAAAAATTAAAAATTAAAAATTAAAAATTAAAAATTAAAAATTAAAAATTAAAAATTAAAAATAAAAAATTAAAAATTAAAAATTAAAAATAAAAAATTAAAAATTAAAAATTTAAAATTTAAAATTAAAAATTAAAAATTAAAAATTAAAAATTAAAAATTAAAAATTAAAAATTAAAAATTAAAAATTAAAAATTAAAAATTAAAAATTAAAAATTAAAAATTAAAAATTAAAAATTAAAAATTAAAAATTAAAAATTAAAAATTAAAAATTAAAAATTAAAAATTAAAAATTAAAAATTAAAAATTAAAAATTAAAAATTAAAAATTAAAAATTAAAAATTAAAAATTAAAAATTAAAAATTAAAAATTAAAAATTAAAAATTAAAAATTAAAAATTAAAAATTAAAAATTAAAAATTAAAAATTAAAAATTAAAAATTAAAAATTAAAATTAAAAATTAAAAATTAAAAATTAAAAATTAAAAATTAAAAATTAAAAATTAAAAATTAAAAATTAAAAATTAAAAATTAAAAATTAAAAATTAAAAATTAAAAATTAAAAATTAAAAATTAAAAATTAAAAATTAAAAATTAAAAATTAAAAATTAAAAATTAAAAATTAAAAATTAATAATTAAAAATTAAAAATTAAAAATTAAAAATTAAAAATTAAAAATTAAAAATTAAAAATTAAAAATTAAAAATTAAAAATTAAAAATTAAAAATTAAAAATTAAAAATTAAAAATTAAAAATTAAAAATTAAAAATTAAAAATTAAAAATTAAAAATTAAAAATTAAAAATTAAAAATTAAAAATTAAAAATTAAAAATTAAAAATTAAAAATTAAAAATTAAAAATTAAAAATTAAAAATTAAAAATTAAAAATTAAAAATTAAAAATTAAAAATTAAAAATTAAAAATTAAAAATTAAAAATTAAAAATTAAAAATTAAAAATTAAAAATTAAAAATTAAAAATTAAAAATTAAAAATTAAAAATTAAAAATTAAAAATTAAAATTTTTTAAAAACTTAAAAAATTGAGACGTTGTGTAATTTTATTGTAATCCATTATTACATGGAAATACAAAGGGTACAAGTGAATTGTAATCGAGGATTACGTAATCTTAGATTACATTCAATATAAATATATTTTTTTTTTCCATGTTTGTAATTCAGTATTACAAACTTGGAAATTTGTAATTTGAAATTACGAACTAGCTTGACAATTTTTCACCATTGTGTTTTCACATTACTTTTAAAATTCCCTAACCCAAAAAAAAAAAAAAAAAAAAAAAAGAAAAAAATGGACGGGCATTACAAACATGTTACAAAGCATGATGTATTTTTTTTTCCTGAAATTAATTCTGTTTTCATCAAATTATCCGAGGTCGATTCGCACAATATTATCATATGGTCGTGTTGCTCAATTGGAGCCCCAATTTGAAGATTTTCATTGGCATTTTTGTTAAACATTTTATTTACTAAATGTAAGCTATTTACTTTACTTTCATCCGCCTTTTACTTTTACAATAAGTATCAAATACACAAAAACAGCATCATGACTACCATAATGCTGAAAGAGAAAATGCACCTTTGTTTGACGATGGAGGAGTCGTTGTATTGGCATTTTCTGTGTAACATTTTGTGTACTTGTTGTAAGTTGTCTATCTCTACTGTTATCTGTCTTTTACTTTCACTATAAACATCGAATATTAACCAATACTTTTTGATCCATAGAGAATCAGGATGATAATCACGAGCCGAAACCGAGGACTGGCAGGCAAACAGCATCGAAAAAAAAAAAATCAATAGCATCTTCATTCCTTCTTTTATTTGATATTTCTAACGCTTTTTACTTTTAGACTTCCACCATATTCACTCAACACCCGCTTGGTAACCACGTCTAGGGAAAGCAGCAGACGTGCAAAACAACCAGGCTAATTTCTCCCCAATGAACCTAACCAGCGTTGGAGAGGTAGTAATGGATATGAAGAATGAGTTGTAATTGTAAAATTCGTAATCATTGTGGCGTTAACGAAAAGAACAAAAAAAAAAGGGTTTTATGCCGTGATTGAGGAGAGAGCAGACATAGCTCAACCTCAACCCAAGTGCTTTTGTCCCTTCCAAAAGCCTTAGCCTGCAAAAATTCTGATGGATGCTACTAAGAAACTGTACACCGAATATCGCTGTTAGAATTAAGTTTGGTAGGACAAGTTAGCAAGAAATCGTTTAAATCAAACCAGAAAATTCTCATAATTCTTATGAGCCTGAGCCACATCAACCAAATGCTAGGAATGTGATATCCATGATACGTCAGGAATCCTTCCTGTTGCCATCCCGGGGCTCCAGACAACTAGATTTGTGAGGCCCTCGACACGTCAGGACTCCGTCTAGCCTGGAACAGTCATTGGGAATGTGATGTCCTCGATACGTCAGGCATCCGCCCTTGGACGAACTCCGCAGCAACTCGAGCACATCAGTGGAACTCAGAGAAAAAAAAAAACTAAAACAGTTTTTTAAAGTCGAATCGAGACGATTCGAGTCTAACGATGGGGTAGTTACGGCCTGGCACCCCTAGCCGTATTGCACCAACACTTGCAGACTTGTCATACTAAGCATTCTTTCTGAAATAATAAATCAGTCAGTCAAGTTTCATCCTTCAACCAGTGCAGTGCTGAAGTTAATCGTCCGAACCTCCCCACGGGCCGGGAAGCAGCCAACATGGCCCGCTTCCCGGGAACCCCGTACATAACTTATATACTCCATTCGAATTGAAACTGTCTATTTTTTCTTAATTTTTTTCTTACACCCACAGGAAACAAATGTATCAAAATCTGTCATAGTCGTTATGTTACCATTTATAACAGATTTTGCAGCAAGCCTGCATATCAATTTTGCGCGTGTGTAAACAAAACATGTCACCGATCTGCAGTCCTGCTAAATTCAGAGCTACGACAAATTTATCAGGATCGAAGATTCTGATGACAAAAAACAGAATTGACCCCATTCGTAAAATTGTATCTTTTTCAACCACAAAAGTAGTTTTCTCTCTCAGCTATCAACATCACTATCTTAATACAGCACTTCTAAGCCATCGTAAATCAACAATGTCTTGACAACGATTCCGGAAGCCACCGAGTAGATCTTATTCAAAGAAGCAACAAGCTAATCTTAACGGCACGCTGAATTAAACCATCCACCCAAATGATTACAAAGAAATAAAAAATCGTGTGATGCGCTGAAATTACCCCACAACCAGAGGTGAGAAAGATTCGCGTGATGATCGTGATGATCGCGCAATGTGGGGCTGAGGTTTATTCAAACAAACATTGCCGAGGTGCGAACGAAACCCGCTCTTTGGATGATGAATATGACGTGAAGTCTTATGAATGGTTCGTGTGCTTCTGAATGTGTCGGAGTGCCGAAAAGGTACCGCCACAAGCTCCATGAAGTGCTGCTGCTGAGAAGCTTAGATTTGATTTATCTTTTCGCGGAATTCGCTTAGATTTCACGCGTGCAGCCGCAACACAACACCCGAAAGCAGTTATTATTCGCATTTTGGGGCGCGTAAAAGAAAGATTAGCTCCGGTGGCAGGGCTGCAAACCAGTGGTTTTTGTCATTAAGTTTTTCAAACTTGCAATGATTAAAATATGTCATCTTAATGTTCCAAACAGCATTAAAATTGTTCTGATTACAGATAATTAGGCGTAAAATAGTTTTAAATCCATCAATCTACAATATATCGGTCAATTTGAATGAAAACTCACCACAGCGATTTTGAACTCACCACATCTCAAGCAATCAAATCTAAAATATTCGTGGACACTGTGGAAACAGCTCCGTCAGAAACCTGGGAGGAAATTAAACAGTGCCTTTTACTGCATTTCAGCGATAAAAGAGACGATGACGCCATTATAAGAGACCTTCACAAATTATCGAATTCAACATCCTTGGATGAGTTCTACGGAAAAGTGGAAAGAATGCTCATGCTCCTGATAAACAGGGCAAAATTGTTAGAAGCTCCAGAAGTTTTACCAACAAAAATCGAGATGTATCAAAATATGGCTCCCTTTCAATAATTTAAATCAATACAAACAAATGAATCCGAATATTCAATATTTTACTCAATATCCAAATCGAATGATTCCATTTAACAATTTCATTCAGGCCAAGTTTCCGATTGCAAATCAATCCTTAACTAAACCCATGCAACAAATAAAACCAAATATGCAGCTACACCAGTATAAAAAAATCTATACAGCCTAAGCCAATACCAATGGAGGTCGATCCTTCATTGAGATCAAGAAATTCTAATAATAATAATTTTAAAATTGATGAATTACAGAACATCAATACAGATGAAATTGAAACGCCAGAACATGAAAACATTGTTATAAGCAAACCATCTGAAGATGGGAGATGGGACTGAAGATCAAACAAAAAAATTTTAGTGGTCAGCGAAGAGAATCTCCAGACATAATCGGAAAAAATTTCATTCCTTCCCGAGCAGACGGAAATAACGTGGGAATAACATTTTTTGATATTTGAAAATACTAGGCCAATAACATTTTATGTTATTTATAACAAGATTTGTTATTCACAGTTATGATTTTTTTGTTATTGGATTGTTATTGTAATAACAGACTAATAACATTTTGAGTTATTCTTCGAACAAATCTTTGTTATTATTTTTTGTTATTTTAACAACTAATCCGATCATCCCAATAAAGTTGGAGTTATTTTTCCATAACAAAAAATGTTATTCCAAAGTTGTTTTGGCTCTCAGCCAATATCAGACCAATAACAAATTTTGTTATGATAACATAAACTGTTATTACACTCTTATGCAAAAATGGATTTTGCAATAATATTCCATAACGCTTTTTCTTATTTTAACAGTATTTGTTATTGAAATGGCATGCATTTTGTTATTACCGTCTGCCCGGGTTACATTAAATTAAAATCTAAATTCAAATTTCTTATCGATACAGGATCTAATAAAAATTACGTTAGTCCTAAAATAATAAAACATGGTTTGAAATTATCAAAACCAAAAATTATTTCAAATATTTCTGGAAACCATATAATTGATCAATTTGTAAAATTTAACCCTTTTCCAGAAATAAGTGAGAAAAAAATCGATTTTTTCATTCTCGATTTTCACGAGTACTTTGACGGTCTTATAGGTTACGAAACCTTACAAGACCTAGAAGCGGAAAAAAACATAATTATCTAAAAATATTTAACAACAACATAAAAATGTATAAAAAAATTCCAGAATTGATAAAAACTTAAATTACTGCCCAAACAATTCAAATCGTGGAAATTCCGTGTGAGTTTGATGGAGAATTTTATTTTAAAGAAGAAGAAATTGCCCCAAAAATTTTTTTTTCATCCCTGGAGTTTACAAGGCTTCAAACAAAAAGGCAATCATGGCCCTAAGGAACGAATCAAACTTTAATCAAATGCTAACAGTTCTACACCCAATTAAAAACAAAGTCAACAATTTTGAACTTATTCAACGAAACGAAATTAATACTCACATACAACTCAATTCATCAACTCAACACATAACGAGATTTCATAAATTGATCGATAGTTTAAGATTATCACATCTCAACGTTGAGGAAAAAGAGAAGCTTATGAAAATTTTGAATGAAAATCAGGATGTTTTTCATTTAAAAGAAGAAGCTCTCTCCACTTCTACTGGGGTGGAACACAAAATTAGAACAAAAGATGACATACCAGTTCATCAAAAAAAATTATAGATATCCATTTTGTCATAAAGAGGAAGTTAGTACTCAAATAAAAAAAAAATGCTAAAAGAAGGTATAATAAGGCCTTCGGCATCACCGTGGACTTCTCCAATCTGGATAGTCCCGAAAAAGATTGATGCTTCTGGCGAGAAAAAGTGGCAACTTGTTGTCGTCTATAGAAAGCTTAATGCTAAAACTATTGATGACAAGTTCCCCATTCCAAACATAAATGATTTTCTTGACAAACTGGGCAGATGTCATTACTTCACCACATTAGATTTGGCAGCTGGATTCCATCAAATTAAGATGGATCCACAAGATATCTGTAAAACAGCTTTTTCTACAGAAGAAGGGCACTACGAATACGGTTGCATGCCATTTGTACTTAAAAACGTTTCAATGCCTTGAGAGCATCAAATTTAAAAATACAGACAGATAAAAGTGAATTTCTAAAGAAACTTCGGGGATTTCTTGGAATTTTAGGGTATTATAGAAAATTTATTAAGGATTTTGCTAAGATAGCAAAACCCCTTACCAATTCATTGAGAAAAGACGTAGGTATTAAGCATACCAATGAATTCATAAGTGCATTTAATAGATGCAAGCAAATTTTAACCGGAAGCGACATTTTGCAGTACCCGGACTTCTCAAAACAATTTATCTTGACAACAGATGCTTCGAATTTTGCTCTTGGCGCTGTTTTATCTCAAGGCACGATTGGAAGCGATAAACCAATCGCATTTGCTTCAAGAACCCTTAATAAATCTGAAGAAAATTATTCTACAATAGAAATAGAACTGCTTGCAGTCGTATGGGCATGTAAATATTTTAGACCCTACTTGTTCGGTCAAAAATTTATTCTGTATACGGATCATAAGCCTTTGACCTACGGTTTAAATTTAAAAGGTCCTAACAATAGATTGGTTCATTGGCGCTTGGCGTTAAGGGGTTATATACATGTAATTTGGGAAAAAAGTCAGAGGTTGGCATGAGCACACATTTAATTTTTTTTAAATCTGTTTTCAGGGTATTAAAATATACATTTTCATCTGTTTACAAACAAATTTGAGGACATTTGGTTGTATCATTACCGAGATATAGCTATTTGAAGTTAGCAGTTTCGAAAATCGGGTGCCACGATATCTCAACACTGCTATGACCAAATCGGTTCAAAATTTTGGTGAAGACTCGTTATAACGGTCCTATGTGCATGACGAAGGCTGATTTTCAAAAAGCTTATTTAAAAAAAGATAAAAATATTTTTGTATTTTTCATATAAAAAATTGTCAGTTTATGATTTTTGTATTTTTTTTAAAAACAAAATTTTAAAATCGGGCTTCGTCATGCACACGGGATATATCTTAAAGCTTAAAGTTTTTAAATTTGGAAATGGATGTACACATTTTGTTGGCCTGAGTCTGTTCTAACCGAAACCAACCAGAAAAATCAAAATATTGTGCTCCAACATGGTTAAAACTGCTGTCCCAATTCGCCCCATGTGTCCCGATTGACCCCAGTTTACGGTAAATCAACTCGGTGTTTCGAGAAAAACGCTTTCAAAGTTTGACAGTCCGCTTTGCGCATGGCAAAATTTTGAGTTTAAATCGTCTCTAACTCAGTTTATTCATGAAATATCTTCATGAAACTTACAGGAGAGATTGAAAATCATCATTTAAGCGGATTCAATAAATTTTCTGAATTATCCCCTTAAGCGAGTTTGAAATAGATCCTCGTTAAGCGAGTTTGAAATAGATCCTCGTTATCGCCCAGGAAAACAAAACGTGGTGGCAGACAGTTTATCACGTTTAACCCACGGGCAGTCGCGTACGTGTACTTTGTACACACTTTGTAACGGCACTTGTAAGAAATGCCAAAACACGCGACTTCCCGAAGGTTAAATTCAGAAATAAATTTAAGTGAAGTATCAGATGAAATCGGTGCTCATTCAGCAGACACTGACGATTCTGAATTCATCAAATGTACCGAAAAGCCATTGAATTATTTTGCAAATCAGATTATATTGAAAATTGGAACAAATGAAGACAATGTATATGAAGAAATTTTTCCAAGAATATTCAGAATAACAATTACAAAAACAATTTTTGAGTTCCACAACTTATAAATATTTTCAAAGAATATATGGACATAAAACTAACAAATTGTATTTTATGTCCAGAAAGAATAATGAACACACTACAAATTGTGTACAAAAATTATTTTAACAGCTGTAAAAATTTTAAAGTCTTTATTACCCAAAAACTATTGATCGACCTTAAAACTCCAGAAGTACAAAATTTAAAAATAGAACAAGAACATGAGATTGCACATCGTGGCATTTGGGAAAACCAAAAGAAAATTTCATCAGAATATTATTTTCCTCGAATGAAATTTATGATTCGACAGTATATCCAACTTTGCGATACATGTAACAAAAACAAGAATGATCGGCATCCATATAAAATTAAATTCGGAACCACTCCGAATTCAAAAAGACCTTTCGATATACTTCATATCGACATTTTTATTTTCAAACCATCTATCTTTCTTTCGGCTATTGACAAGTTTTCCAGATTTGGAATACTTACACCAATTAAATCACGAATTATCACCGATTTAAGAAAAGGACTACTAAATTTTTTTTAAGATCACGGTGCACCTAAATTGTTAATATGATATTCACTATGTTCCAGCTAATCATAGTGAGAGCAATGGTACAGTGGAGAGATTTCACTCAACCATTGCTGAACTATTTAGGTGCATCAAAACAAAATATCCAGACATGAATGATAAGGAACTTTTCTTGTTAGCTTGTACCTTATATAACAACACGATCCATACGGAGAAATATTCTTTGGCCTGAAAGACGGTCAAGAAAGGCCTATAAACATTCAACAAATGGTGGATGAAAGAAATAAGTTTTATGATAACATTATCTCTACCAATGCCAAAACGCAAACTAAAAATTTGCAGTATCATAACAAAAATAAGGAACAGCCACCTCATATGGAAGAGGATGGAATAGGCTTAAAAAAGGTACAAGGTATCAAGCGGAAGACCAAAGAAAGGTATTTGCCGGTCACAATTGTTCACAATAAAGAAAGAACAATAACAGACAGTTCTGGTCAAATACATAAAGAAAACGTAAAAAGAATGTAAGATAACCTATTTTCTTTTTTAGGATGCGGTGGATCTACTTGATGACAATCCTTTTCATGAAAGTCCACTTAAATTCATCGAAATTCATCCAAGTACACAATTTGAACCCGGAAAATGCAGCATTAATTTTGAGATCTGGGCAAGGTAGGCTTTTAACTGGGTACAATCGATTATTGCATACAATTGATTTGAACCAAATCGGCAAAACAATTAAAACATTAGAAGAATTAATAGAAAAACTAAACGCATCAGGAGACATTTCAAAAATAATCAATTATAAAATCAATGTTTTGCAGTGGTTCCCACCATCCCGGAGTTCCAGAGAAGGACGTGACTACTGCGTAAACAACAGCCAGCGTCCATCGTCGTAAATCAGCTTGTAGCATTAAGTAAACTTTGAATAAAATCAGACTAGAAGTAGCATCCGAGTAGTTCAGTTCGTCATCCGAACTTCATCTTAGTTTTTAAAAATACGTTTAATGCAACAACTATCATAATTTGTTTACAGTGATTTTTGACACTTTCCTTTGATCATTTTTGGAAAAAAAAATGTGTTTAAAAGTCTGTTAGGTTTTTTTGTTGTTTTGTTAACAAAACATATATGTTTACGATGAAAAGTTATCTATCGTTAGACCCAAACCATGCATCAAAACATCAAATATCGGTGATATATAAAAAAGCAATTAAGTGATGAAAAAAATAGTCAGAATTGTTTAAAAGTCTTCAGATTTCAGATTTGTAGGGTGTCCACTATTGGTTAAAATACCCTACACTGTAACTGAAAATTTGTGTAATCGCAGTCGAACTGAAAAAAATCGTATGAAAAAGTGCGAAAACGAACTCAGCAAAGTGCGATTTTCAGTTACAGTGTACAGTCCAGACACTGTAAAAAAGTATTTTTTTTTCGATGTCTTATTTTTGATTGAAGTTCGATAAAGTGATTAAGAATTATTTAAATCCAGAAGGCGGCGACGAAATAGCTGTCAAAAAGAGATTTTCTGTCCAACGAATCATCCCAGCGGTATACTTTACACGGTAGGCCTGACCGCCTTAATTTTAATATTATGCCAAAATTTAATAAATGACATAAGCATTAGCCGTACGTAACTAAAATCTGCAATCTAAATTCAACTTTAACGGTGCACATCAACCAGAGCTTTTGCACCCAGATTTTTGTTACAGACATTTTAGTATCTTCGAAATTACGGGTACTATCGAAATATTGTTTTATTCATCCCCTAAAGTACTGTCCACAAAGTAATTTACAACAAAGTTTGACTAATTTGACAAACGCGTTGTTGCAGGATTGGGTCCGTAAGTTTGACAATTTTGGAATAAGAAGACAACAACTTCCTTCGTTGCTGTGTACCCTTAAGACCTAAATTGTTACGGTAAATCGTAACCCTGGCCATTTGCTGAAATTTTTTCCCAAAAAAAAACTGTGTACGTATCAATTATAATCGTATTATATATCTTGTCGCCCCGTCTCGGTGACCGAAACTGCTCATTTATGGCGAAATATGTCTTGATTAGTCCAATTTAGATGAGGGAAAATCTCGCTGCGCGATCTTTTGCAGCGTAATCTGACTCTCTTGATGTTCGTGGAGTTGATTATACCGGACAACGAACAGGGATGACTGTTTTTGAGTGTTTTTTGGTTGCGTTTTTTAGACAGTCAGTTGATGAGTATTGTAATTTTTATCAATGAAATACAATGCTGTGGTGAGTTCAAAATGATCGTGGTGAGTTTACAGCTAAATTGCTGATTTCAAATAGAATTTACGTCCGCTTGTCTATGGTGTGTGTGTGTGTTCCAATCCAATACCCGCTAACCGGTAGCGATATTATGGGAAAGTATAGTTTGTATCAGACGTTGTATATGCCGAATGCTGATACAACTTATCTCATTCCCGGGTATTAGGTGGTGATAGCCCTCGCGCTGCTTCCACCGACCCGTTTCAGAATGACGGTCCTTGCGGTCCAATTCCGAGGTCGCTGGGCATTGTTCGGCCCCGCCTAAACATAGAAGCAAGCATCTGAAGGAAACTCGATCTATATTGAGACTTCCAATCCCGTCAGGCAAATCAGGGATCAGCGCGTATTTAATATGAGAAGATAACATGTTTCAAACACTACGGATCATTTCACTGCTAGAGTGTAAACCTTCTGATGGCCGACTGCTTAGCGTCCCAGACCACCAATCCAAAGGCGTGAGTTCGAATCCCACCTGATTAATTTTCGTTTTTTGTTCATATTCAAAGTTCAAATTCCTGGTAACCGACCGGGATTTGATCCCTGAACCTTCTGCTTGTGAGGCAGAAGCCGTAACCATTAAGCCACGGAGCCGGTATTTACGTCCGCTTGTCTATGGTATAAGAAAATTTGAGATAAGACCCATTGAAACTCAGAAACAAATTTAATTCTTTACATTATACGTTCCAAATCTACAGCGTAGGTCATTATTAAATCAATCAACGCAAAAAAGACTGTAAAACGCAGGTAATATAATTTACAGTCAATAAATTTCTTTGTTACAGGTTGGAGTTAAGCTCACCCAAAAAGTAAGCTCATGGAAGCCATGGGAAACCACCGAAACGTCCGTGCAGTGGATCCTATCAAATGAGAGGCAATAAAAGTCACCGCCGGCGATTGATTAGGGGAATGAGGATAAAAACGGTCGAAAAAAAAGAGATTTTCTTTGTCCCGGGTCCGTTGAGAGGAAAAAAAAGGAAGAACGGAACAGAAGCCGTACAAGAATGCGCCAAAGGCCCACAGGTAGAAATGTATACGGAGAATCAAAGTGCGCAACACGGTCCCGGACCTTATGGTGTCATTTGATCCCAACTTGCCGACAGTCCACAGGTTCACAAACACGAACGAATGAGGACGGTCCCCGCCGGTAATAATTAGAGGGACAAGAGGAGGCAACAATTAACGATACCGCCGCCGTCGTCGCCGCGGCTATCACCGGTGGTTAGGGATTGTGACCCGAGGTTGGACCTTAAAAAATCTTTAAAAGACCTTTTCCAATAAAGGAGCGTTAACACTCGAAAAAAGCAAAATAGCAAGATATACCCTTGGCAGCTGTTTTTTTCCACCGTCGGCCCATCGGAATTCCGATAAGCTGCGAATTCGGTCGAAAAAAGGCCTTTTAGCGTCAGCTTTTCGGGATCTCACAGGTAGACCCAACCCGTTCCCATTGATCGACGCAACCCATCAAAGAGGGGTCGATCGAATGATCGAGCATGAATTTAGCTGATTAGGGGCGCTACAGTTTCCTTTCTTCACCTCGCATTGAAGTCGTCGCCGGGCCAGTTAGACAAAAGTCTCGATTTTTTTTTCGTACAGGGAAGACGACCCATGGGAAACTAGGTGTAGACGGCTCTAGCACGGGTATGACTTTGCTAAAATTGCATAATTTCACGCCCATTTCGCTGTACGCTGCAGGGCGTCCGCCCGAACGAAGAGATAATTGTTTCTCCTTTTAAATCGTGTGTTGTGCGGAGAATCGTTTGAATGGTGCCAGAGTGCCAAATTTTAAACTGTTATCGGCGTGGGCTTCCTGTCATTTGAACGATCTCCTCTTGGGGTGGGCCAACCGTGACCAACAGTGGAGTATGGTGGGGGCCTTAAGTGGAAATTCTCGCAACTAGACGCAACCATCTGAAAGCTGCGGATTGGAGTTTTACACATGAGTTGGCCCTCTGCGCGATCTGTGGGCAGGCATTTGCTGCGTTGATTTCTTACTTCCGGCCATTATGGGGCTGGTTGAGTGAGCTGTGGGATGTTTGGATTGGTCCGACGGATCGGACGGGGACGCGATCGCTTCTCACACTGGGCACATTTTTTTTCCCCCTTCGTTAGCAAAGGGAACGACAGTCTATCGATGTCTCAATCAGATGTTCCAATGGATGATTTTATTTTTTTAAGGTTTTCGAAGTTTGTCCTTTAAGTCTTTCAGATTCGTGATTTAAAAATATTTAAAAAAAAAATGTGTCATGGTATCGACTTGATCTCAAATCAAAAAAATCCATGCAATTTTAAATTAAAAAATATAGAAATTTGAAAAACAAGCCATAGCTTCAAAATTTGAATGAAAAAAGTGTTTTAAAATGCATTTTACATTAGTTCAAAAACTTTTTGCGATACTTAAAATCGAAAAAAAATCAAAAATTGAAAAGATTGTTTAATGCATGCAAAAATGTTCCATGAAAAAATAATTATAAACGCAGGGGAATGCATTTTTAATTGATTTCAGCTGATTGCACAAAAACTTTAGATAAAATGTGTACCAGCCTGATAACACATTTTCAGTTTAACCAACACTACAAAGAAAATTTCTCTTCTTGTTTCGTCATCTATTTGAAAAAAAAATGTATGGAGCGTAAAACGGTCTCCGACCCCACCCCATCCCCACCAACTGCGTTACGTAATAAAAGAACGCTCCCAAAGCAACAGAAACGGAAAGTTGCGTTCAAGGGGTAGGACAGTGAGTAATTTTGAGAAATTTTGAGTAGAATTGAGTAACATTGAGCCACTCAGAATTTCTGAATCTTCACAACCAACGTAACGAATTTTGACAGTGACATTTCGACGGTAACATTTCAAAAGGCATCATGTACATTTTGACACTTTCTGGGTTATTGCATATTCTGAAAGTACTCCTAATAAGCTACCTCTCCACCAAAATTGAGCAAAAGTTACTTCAGTAAAGTCTGTTTAATCATGATTTTAAATAAAGTAACATAAACAAAATCTCTGCCATTACACCCAACCGGCGGTCGCATGATTGTGATACATGGCGGCATGAAAGTATATCAGAATCTGCATGAAAACTGTCCTCATGCATTTTTTGCGATATAGGGGTATGACATTTTTGCCCGTTACCGACAATTATCGACATTACCGACGGCAGATTGATTGTATTGCAGAAAAAAAATCTTAACAGAACGAGGATTGAACCATCAACTTCTAGGTTGCTGATCCGACACGCTACCACCGCGCCATGGACGCTTGATGAATGGTGAAGGACAGAGCGCGAACATAATGTTCTCTCTAGAGTGTTGCTCGGGGACGCGCCAGCATTCTATGTGTTGGTGAGAACTGCAGATCGCTGACGTGTTTACACGCGGGCAAAAATGATCTATGGGCTTGCTGCAAAAAATGTAATAAAATATAACATTTTTTGCAGCAAATCCACTGTTGCAGATTTTGAGATATATTTTTCGTTTGGGTGTAGCAGTCCCTGTTTATATAGCCCTGTCAACCTGTCAAACAAAAGACTATATGAACCTCGTGACGAGAAAAAAGCAACATGAACAAAGCGCCATGTACATTCGGCGAAGAAAAACGAATCATAACAAAGCACCCCCCTCAATGTCAGCAGGGTGATATCGGCGTTGGTGATTTCAAAAGGAGTTATGTTTGTTTTTCTTAAATAAAACGACGGAAATAATGTTTTATTGAATTTGGATGATCAAGTATCAATGAAAGCAACGTTTTTCATCGTTTGTTATTATTAGAACATCTTATTTTGCTTTTATATTAAAATGGGAATTGAAAATGGATGCTCAACATTTAAATGCGTTTTTCTCAAAACGCATGGTTTGTACATGATGCTTTTTGAAATGTTGGCGTCGTAATTGCGAGTTGCAGTCTGGACTTCGTCATGTATAAGTGCTGAGCTGGATTTGAAAGCCGGCAAGTGTTGGTGTTAAAATTTTTATTCCCAAAGAAGTTTCGCTTAGAACCGGTCAGTTTTTGGAAAGTAAAATGTCTAGGATATGGGGTCGTGCATAAACCACGTGGTCTCCTTAGGGGGGGGGAGGGGGTCCGAAATCCGACCGAAAAAAACCATGAAAAGCCATGGGGGGGAGGGGGGGGGGTCGACGGCTGACCACGTGGCCTTTCAAAAAAAAAATCTTTTCTTTAAAAAAAAAACAAAAAAATACGCGCTTTGAGTTTAATTATATGCATACATTTTTTGTTACACTTTAAAACCATACAATTATTGTGTTTAGAATTATTACTTATATTTCAATGTCACAATATTTTCCAATTCAATATTTAATTATATATTTCGGCAGATTCATATCAATACTTTGAGCCTGTTATTGAATGAACACTTTTTAATACTCATGTAAGTACGTCTTACAAAAGTTTAAAAGCTGTTAAAAAATAAAGTGACAGTATCCAAAGTTAATATACCCAGAAAAATGCGTACCAAAATGCAAACAAAATTTCATTTTTTTTTGTTGATGGTATCTTGTAGCTAAAAATGTGCTTGCAAATTTGCATTGAAAGTAGATGTAGTCTACGATAGTTCTATTTTCGAACAGCTTAAAAAATAAATATTGCTGACAATTTAATAAGATTTTCGTAACAAGGCAAAAGACTAAATATGTATTACAAATGAAGTGTCTAAAAATGATTCTCTGCGAAAAAAAAAATATTATCAAAATCTTAGATCTTAGCTAATTACCGTAGCTGGTCCTATAAGTGATCGAAGAATCTTTATTGAAAGATTTTCTTTTGACACTTAAAACAAACTCAAGATATCTTGTATCTCCTCTCTCCTGCAATATTTTTTTAAGTACAAAGAAACTAAAAACCCCAATTTCAGGATTAGCTCGCAAAATTTCAGTTTCACTACCTCATTTGCAAGTGAAACGTCTATCATTAAAAAATAACCAGGAACGAAAAAACGAACGATACATACTTTAAGATTCACCAAAAAATGGATGAATAATTTGGTCTAAAAGGTATTCCTTATTTCATGGATTACACAGTTCGGATTGTTAAATTACATAAAATTTCATAAAATACACGTTGACTATCCATCGGCAAAGTTGTAGGTATTTTTTTTTTGAGTTTTGTTTTATGTTAATAGGGACTATCTCTTGAGCCAAAGCGAAATATGGGCATACATTTTAGATTTTTAGAGAAAAAAACGAGCTTCAAGCAAACATTGTTTTTGTTTCTTGATTAATTTAAAGATAAAAAAATAGGGGCCAAAGGTGCCCTTTCCTGAAAATATTAGTTTTTCTTTAAGCTGAGAAAATATACTATACCCTCAACTTCATATTTGAGATAAAACCACTCAAATATATAGACACATTAAATTAATTCAAGTTTTAAAGAGTCACTTAATTTTCAAATGCCGATATCAATTTGTGAAATAAATTTCAATACAATGCCGTTAAAGATCAACATAAATAAAACTCCTTAAAAAAGATGGAACGGTATTTTCAACTCGCTGGTTCTCGGGCATAACTCAACCAACCGGGACATTTTTTTTGAGTGAATTATAAGGACATCTAGATAATCCTTAAACTTTGCAGAACTCGATTTGATCACATCTGTAATTTATGCGATCAAAAACGTCGTTCCAACTTTTGTTTGCTCTAGTAAAAAAAATCGCCTGAAAATCCGTGGAGACAAGCCCGAAAATCTGCGAGGTGAAGTTACCGTTCCAACGTTTTAGGGAGGCTTGGGTATCCGTGTATATTGGACATGCGTTGGGCGTCCCAGTGTTAATAACTTCAAAGATATTGAAAAGATTGAAAAAATAACTTATATTTAATATTTTTTTGTATTTATTTTGAGGTAATATCTCAGCAACCAAAAGTTGGATCAAAAATCTTAAATCGTAGATAATTGCCTATTAAAACAACTGAAAAAAATGTAAAATCAATTCCAAATATTAGCTCGATCTTTTTTTAAATTTATCAAAACACGTAGTCGATAGCAAATTCAATTTAAAGTAAGAGTAAGACTTAAACAATTTGGATGTCCATGACTAAAAGAATGATTTTTAGCGCGTTGTCTACAACTTTGCCAAAGTCACGAAATCGATTTTTTCGATTATTTTCACATAACTTTTGTTTGCACAGCCGGACAATTCTATACAAAATCGGTCTTTATTCTAAAATTTTTATTTTTGGTTTTTTTAATCCGTCTCAAACCTTTTTTGGTGCCCAAGCCATTTTGCATCATTAGTTTGTGCATATAGTTTTCCATACAAATTTGGCAGCAATGAAAATTAAAAAATCTGTATCTTTTGAAGAAATTTTTGGTCGATTTGGTGTCTTCGGCAAAGTTGTAGGTATGGATAAGGACTACACTGAAAAAAAATGATAAATGGTAATTTATTTTGCTGATTTTTAATTCCACTTTTTGTCACTAAAACATGATTTGCAAAAAAACACTATTTTTATTTTTTTTTTAATTTTCCCATTTTTTTGCTGAGATATTGCCATGCAAAGATTTAAAAAACAGAAAAATGGATGTTTACTAAGTCTTACCCAAACAACCCATAATTTTCTTATGTCGATATCTCAGCAACTAATGGTGCGATTTTCAATGTTTATGAATAAAACTTTCGTGAAATTTCCAATCTTTTCGAAATCAATATTTTCAAAAAAATTAAATTAAGACTAACATTTCAAAAGGTCGTAATATTGAATGTTTGCCCCTGTCTCTGATTCTTGTATGGAGAAAAAAATTACACAGCTCGACTTTTTTTGGACACACTGAATCATTGGAATCAATCATGCTTAATTTAAAAGAAAAGTTGCTTTAGTTTGGATTTTTATGAATGTTTGGAATAAAATAAATATTAACTAGGAGCATTCATAACTAGATATTTTCCTTAACATAAAATGAAAATATTTTTTTCCTGAAACAAAACTTTTTACTCTTTTATTTATTAATTTTGTTTTTATGAAAATATTTAAAAGCGCGTGAAACCACGAAAAACCATGAGGGGGGAGGGGGGGGTCAAAAATTCTGGAAAAAAAAGGCCACGTGGTTTATGCACGACCCCTATGTCCTGAGCAAGCGTAACGACCATAGACATGATATATTCAGGTTGTAAAATTTTATTCTGAAGGTTTAGCATACATTTTTTTAAACAGTCTAAACAGTTTAAATTTGCAAAGTATGGAAAGTTTGGCAATCTGACATGTTGTTTTTCATACAACAAATTGTATTGGACGTTTTACAAGCATTTATCCCATTGTTCAGCCGATTACACACCGCTCGCTTCGATCGCCATAGCCTTATTTGGAGGAAAAGTATCCGAGAGGGAAAACCGCACAAAATTTCAGATTAAGTTACACTCTCGTGGCGCAAGGATGAAAAAGAGGTGTGCACCAGGCCAAAATAAGGAGAGGGCGGTCGAGAAAATTGTGCGGTCACAAATTAAATTTGCTAAAGAAATCTATACTCAGCAGGGGTTAAGCTGGACTGCTACATTGAGGTGGTTTGCTGGCGGTTGAAATTCGTGAAAATTACCAACGGCAGGAAACAGATCCATGTCCGAAAGCATGAGAGAGTTGATCAAAAAGCGCAGTAAAATTGATTATCGCTCTCTCCTTCTTGGCATTTCACAACTGAGTTGTTTTCCCCCTTGAGAGGTGAAGACGGTTGCCATCGACGACGCCATCGCACGGCCCAATGCACCACGCCGGGACCTTCCCCATCAACGTGCCGCCGCAATGTGTCCGGTGGGAATTAGGCGAAGCCAAGGGGGAACGGCGACCTCACAGATAATTGAACCTCAAAAGTGTGTTCAGAAACGTGAAATTTGTCCAGAAATTGTGTGGTTTTATAATTGTCAAACTGAAAAAAAGGTGAACTACCAATAAAAAGTTAAATTGAAAAATCAATAATATCCAACTGATTCCAATCTGGAGAACTTTCATTGCAGAGTTTGTCCGACTGTCTGTGACTGCACCCATTTTTGGCCACACAGAACTGGATTGCAGAAAAAGGACGGATACGCAATTCTCAGAGGGATTTCCAGACTTATTATTCCGAAATGCCAAGCTAATTATTGAACATTTCATGCCGTGCTGCACACACAAAGTAACACACAGCGTGAAGCTTATCATCAGGCACGTTGTCATTCGATGGTCGGTTGACCCTATTAAAAGCGACGTCTCCCAGCATCGACACGAGACGACGCGGTTTTCAAACGCTTTTCTCGATACGCTTCGATTTTATACGTTTTCATGCTAATTATTGGGGCCCGTTCGGCCGGATTAGATTATTCAATGCGTCAATAAAGTTGACCGCAACAGCGTTTCAAGACTTTTGGGCGAGTCGGGAAGAACGGTGGAACGAAGACAGGGATTTTAAAAAAAGAACCATAAACGATCGGGAAATTAACCCTGACATTAAAAAATTAATATTACTAATTTGTTTCAATTTGTCCGTATCGGAGAGAGAGAAATTCCAGTCTTTATCGGAGTTTTGTGTATGCATGAGTGACCGTTGAAATTTGAATATCGAAAGAGAGCGCGAACATTTCGGGTTTTTTTTTTTTTGACGAGGTGAAAGGCGAATTCATCTCACCTCACTGAACTTCGATGCGGGTCGTTTTTTTAAACTATTGTTTTACAGTTATGATGAGTTCTCTTTAAAAACATTATGCTAACTCGCGAAGATAACTATACAGTTCAGTGATAGCGCACCGGAGTTGAAATGTTAACTACTTTGGCAGTGGTGTTTCTAGTTGCTTCTTATCTTTTTTTTTGCTGATTTGCTCATATGTGCATCGAAAATTATACTCTTCAGCTTTCGATACCCAAAAGAGATGTGTACAATAATTGTACATTCTGAACCTTTCCTCTAGTCGAACACGGTGAAGCAAGTAAAGCTGACTTGATTTCGTAATGATATGCAAATCCCCGCAAGCGTATTATGATTCAAATTATTAATTTGTCTTTATGTTTGCTCGTGTTCCTGCGCCCGTTCACGGATCTTCATCTTACTCCACATATACCTGCCGGGGGTCAGTTGTTGTGGCCGGTCCCCACGATGTGGACACCGCACCGCATCGAGAGCATGTTAATGAAGCGATTTTTTAGAAGCCGGCCGGTCCCCGCTCCTAGGCAGTCGATTGAACGTGCCTCGAATATTTCCACGACCATTTGGGATGGCCGCCGCGACATGGTCATTTGTTTCGGGATAATTACACACCGTCGAAAAGGTCTTAGACACTACCAGCTAGATAACCTACAATTATACACTTCCTGTGAGCTGAACTTCACCTTTGTTGTTCGGTGACTCTTTTTCGGTGCGCCCCAAAATCATAGCTATTACAGGCTTCTTCACTGGATCTTCTTTTCTTGAAACAACTCACACACAAACACGTGGTTCACTCGACAAACAATCCCACCCTCTCGATGGAGGCACATCACTTTCACGAAAATTGCCCTAAACCAGGCGATCCTGGATCTTCCGGTTGCGTTTCTTCCCGGCCAGAATGAGGTTCAGCTGGGTGAGGATTTCGTTGCGTTCGTTCAGTTTGATCACGTGCTGCTGTTGGTGTTGCGGTTGTACAAGATGCAGAAATTGTTGGTCACGCACGGCTCGAGGAGGTCACACGCTGGTCTCCGAATTCAGCTTCAGCACGAACTTGTTCGACTTGGGATCGATCACCTCCTCGCTGATCGTGAAGTGAGGGATCTTGTTGATTGTTACGGTGAGCGAAACATCGTTCTGGATCAGCTGGAAGGTGCTACCATCGCCGATTGGTCTGGAGAGCAGTTCGTCACAGATCAACGCCCAGTTGTGGTTGGTTCGGCGTTCTTTGTCGTTTTGAAGGACGGGCGTCTCGACGAGATACGGCTCCAGGAAAGCCCGCGGAGACATGTCGTACTTGAGACAGTGGGCCAAGTGCTTCAGGATGGACTCGATTGTGTGACGCGGTTGTTGGCGTGTTACACGAAGATACTTCTGCAGGGCACGTGCCATTGATGGGAAAATAGCTTGAGCTGCCTCCTGCGGGTCAAGAGGAATAACCGGCGCTTGGGTTTGGGGTGGGTCATTCGTTTGACGCTTGATATGGGTAAAGGCTTCTTCGGCTGCCGTCACCAGACGAGCTCTTCGCTTCTTGACTCGCCGCTCGTATTCATGTTCCTCGTAGAATCGTTCATTGTGCGAAGAATCACGCCGTCGAGCATGGGCAGCCAAGACCGCTCGTGATTGATTCTGCTGTTGTGCAGGTGTTGCACCATCTACCTCGTAATACTTGAACGAGGACAACGCCTTTCGCTGTGATTTAGACACGGGCAGCCGCTCCAGATATGGGTTGTAGATCGTGAACTCAGTATAATACCGACGAAGCACCCACACTGCAGTGCGCTGTATACTAAGCTGCCCTATGCTGTAGTTACGAGACTCGCCATCTGGACTTCTTATTACTTTGATGTGGTAAACTGGCTCAATATGTCTAATCGAAATGAGCACCACTGCCGCGTAGAAAATGGCTAGCAACGTATCCGTGAAACTTATAGAGTAATGTACCAGCGTACTGTAATCCACGGCTTCCGACCCGGTCACAAGTGCTTTCGTGCCTTCGGTTACTTGTACAATATAAAACAGCCAATACGCGAAGGTAGTGATGAGAACCAGCACCAGTACGAAGGCCCGCCAGAAAAATATTCGCGGCATGATGGCTGCTGGTTTCTTCAGGAAAAGCGCCCACACTCCTATCGCCAGCAACAGCATCCTAGCCGCCAGCGACACTAGCATTCCCTTACACTCTGCGTTGCATGCTAACAGCTTCAACCGATCATTTTGCGACAAGTCTAGGTTGTCGAAAGCCGCAGGAAAGAATCCTACCTTTGGTAAAACAGCCATTGCTACCGGGCTTACGAAGGCAACTAGACACAATAGAAACGATAGTGTTCGCTCCAGATACCGCTGACAGGCAAAGCCAATCCCCGTATCGTCAGACATTTGCCAGTAACTGACATCTTCCATGGAAATGCTCTGCTCTGAGGTATTGCCAGTTATGGCCGTTGTATTCTCACCCCACGTCTCATCCTGTGGTAATATTTGCACCTCTATCACTTCCTGTCCATCTCGACTATCGTCCCCAATGTTGACGCTTGTTTGGAAGGGCGCCATGTCGGGCCGTTTGTTTCTAGAGTGATTGTTTCGATGTGAGTGCCTCGTCCGATCCCTGTGTGAGCCCAGGGTGCTGCTATTGTTTCCGCTATGTCCTCTCGAACGCCTACTCGTCGTCTTGCTGCTCGGTTCCGACTTGACCGATTCGGTTTCCATCATGGCTCAAACCAATATTGAACTACTTGCGCTGGGGGCTGGCATTGGCTTGGAACGGTCCCCGGAATGCTTCAATGACTAATTGGAAAATTGTTGTCGTACGGGCAACACCTCCACGACGTAAACTCTCACGGTATGCGCTTAGAACAAATTGATTCGCTCCACTGCTACTGTGGCTCCCACCGTACCAGGAACAGCGGCACAAGAGCAAGTGGCCCGTAGCCGAGATGTGTGTATATGTGTAAAAAAGAGAGCGAGCAGCCAAACCTGCCCTTACAGTTACTTCTTATGCGACTACTTTTTCGCTTGCTCTTTCAACTTTTCTTCTGACCAGCCAACAACGGCGCGAGTCCACTTATTTTGCCATCAAGGAGCCACACCAGTTTGCTTCGATGATTTGGAAAGAAATTCCATTTCGACAATTGACAGATTGAGATGTACGATGGACTTATGCAACGCTCACGGCAGGAAAATTGTTTACATTTAATTGCACGGCTGAGATATTTTGGGGTGTCTGCTTTTATTCACCACACCACATCACACACATTAATGACTGTTCCGTTTCGTTCCGTACGGGGGGTGCGGTAGAGGCAGTCGAAAAAAAAAACCTATTTTCAATTAAACACACAACGCATCACTGCAATTTTCACTGACAATCTGATGTGGGCAGCCCGCGGCAACGTTTCCCGATAACTCGTTCACGATTCAGCACGATCATCACGGCAAACGGGCAAAACTTTCTACGGTTCGCGACGGCCAAAAATTCCTTCCTCCATCTTTGTTTTACTCCATTTTCGGTTTGTGCAAAGGTGAGCAACGGTGGTGAAGGCGGCGAACGCGGACCGACTCGCATGGACTTGTGCTGCGATAGCGGTGAAGAATACGAATGCCGAGCGAGGTGCCGACGAGTTCATTGACAAGTGCATGCCAAACCAAAGCAAAAGGGGCACTGGGCGAGAGCGAATGAGAGAGCGAGAGGGTGGGAATACAACACACCAATACAGAGCGATACGCAAGACGTTTGCTGGCACGGTGGTTAGATATCGGGTGGGATGTCGGGGAAAAGGTGGGAATATAGAGGAACCCCTTCAGAAACGTGATTAAATTTTAAGTAAGTACATTTCTAGTTTAAATTTTCAAAACAACCTATCCCTCATGGGTTTCCTATGCAGATAGGGCCTTTTGAAAATTTAATCGAGATTTCATTGTTTTGAATTGAATTAAATATTATCAATTGCCTTCCCGCATAGTCATGAACTATATAACTACTTTATGACAAATAGTTACTCAACTATTTATCAAATGGTCTCTACTATTCATTAAATTGTAACCCAACTATATATGTACGATATATCAAACCATTAATTCCATTCCCAAAATAGTTTTGGTCGATTTTACTATATGAGAAATTAGTTGTTAGGCAGAAAACTATATGAGGTTTTCATACATATGTAAATATTTTTATAAACATGGATTTTACGTCAAATAGTCATTGCCCAAAAAATTGACTATTCCCTATATAGTTTCTGAAAAACTACTTTACCGACACTACTTTGCCGACACTTTAAAAAAGACCGCAAAAATGAACCCTACAATTGTTGTGATAACTACTTCGGATATAATCAAATTTGATTTTTAAGTTCTATCGATAGTTGGTGAATGTTTACCGCCATTATATGTGATGTTATTTACGTTGCTGCCGAACTGCTGCCGCCTTATCCGATTGATCTATATCTGTTGGTGGTTTTTCGGTGGTTTTGGTGACATGTTGTGTTAGAAGGGAGCAAGCTCGGGGGCAAGTATTTTTCGATAAGTCCAAGTAGTCCAAACAATTGACTCATTTTATAGTGAACAGTAATAGTCTACCATGTAGTACACATATTTTTGGTGTATGGTAAGAACAGCATGCCTACTTTTTCTGGAATAGTGAAAGTCAATTTCATGAGCCCTCGTAACATTTTTCTTCTTTTGGGGAGTTTTCTGATAATCTGAGGAGAAGTGGGGGTGTTGAAGGTTCTCTATCATCCAGAGGAATCGACTGTGATCAATTTACTTGATAAAAGTTGAAATTTTTGTACCAATCGTTTAACATATAGTTGGATTATATAACAAACTGTAATTGTACTCCATACTGTTGAAATATTGTTTGAACTATTTGGACTTATAGAAATTTTTAATTCAAAATAGTATGGTGTATAGTAATTTTACTTCATGTAAGTTGACAAATTATTTGGATTATACAAACTTATCGAAAAAATGTGGCCGCCATCAATTGTGTTCTACTATAGCATTTATAGTAGGTTTTTAGTTCTTACAGGTTCTGACTATAAAAATCTAAAATCTGTGGAATTTTGCTATATTGTTCTCAATAAAGTTGATAAATTGTTTGAACTATTTGGACTTGTACATTTTTTCGTTGAGTCACGTTGTCTAAACAATCCGAACTGTTTAGTGTAAGGTTATTGTACCCCAAATAGTTCAAAAATAGTTAGAATCATTAGATTTACTTCAATAAAAACGTCATCATTTGACGATCAGTTTCGTTATGGTTTTGTATAGTGCCGTAACTATATGATAATGGTTAAGTATGTGGTAACTACATCTCTTTTAGTAGTAATATAGTTTGGACTATTCCCCCGATGGTTTTTGATTATGCGGGTTTCTCTTTCAAAAGTGCTCAAAAATCAAGTAGATTAAAATATTTTGCAATAAAAAAAACAAATTTTCAATGAAATTAGAAGTGCATGCAATAATCTTTAAACAATCGAGAAAACATATTGCTGAATATATTTTGTTTTTGAGCAATAGCGGAACTTCCCAGTTACCTTTTAGCACTGCGGGGTTTGTTAAATAGTGATCTGTTGGCTGAGAATTTGCAAAACAGCTCTGGCTGTCAAAATGCATATGCGACCTTTTCAAATGTTGCTCCAGACTTCTAGAGGTTCTTTTACAAAGGTCCTATAAACATCTGAAACACTATAGCCTACAGGACATTTTCAGAAAAAAAACTCTATAGACTTAGAGTATTTTTTTCTTCAAATTTTTTTTATTACAGATCAAGGGGCTGGAAACTCTAATATTACTTAAGAATACTGAGTATACTAACGATATTCCAGTATACTTGTTAGTATAGTTAACGAACAGCAATAAACTGTTAGTATATTAAGATACTCTCAGTATATTGTTTAGTATACTTGCGATTGGTTAAGGAAATAATAAGTATACTAACATATATTTTGATATAGGGTATTTTAACTATTAGTGGACCCCCTAGTAGAGCCGAAGCACATTTTTCACAAATTTTCAATATTTTAAGCACTTTTCATAACCCTTTGTACAAAACAATGGAATCTGAAGTCTTTTGAATAATTTTGACTATTTGTTTCATCAGTTATTTGTTTTTGAGCAGAAAAATAGCCATTTGAAAAAAAAGTTTTTTTTGCCTGTTATGGACCCCCTTTTCCTATAGTGGACCCGGGTCCATAATCCGATTGTGGACCCGGGTCCACTATAGGCAAACTGTTATTATTATACCAAATTTAACCGATATTTGATGTTTTGATGCATGGTGACATGAATGATATAATGGATGAAAGATGGATTTTGCTCTCTTTTCACCATAAACAAATATGTATTGTTAATAAATTTGGCTTTAAACAGCAAAAAAACCTAACAGACATTTTAACACATTTATTTCCGAAAAGGATCAGAGAAAACGTTTCAAAAACCACTGTAAACATACAAATAATTATGAAAAGTAATTTTGATGCAATTTTTTTTCCAAATTAATTACATAAATGCAGGCCAAGGATTGATACCTAAGAGCAAGCAATGGCACTGACCCTGTTGCGTGCTCTTCGGTTGACGTCCACGTAAGGAACATCCTGGAAGGAGCGCAACTAACTACATCCGTAGTTCTGTTAGATCATCCGAATTATCTTGATCAGAACAGTATAGCTCTGGTTCCTTGCGAGTGTCCTATTTTCTTACCTCCACGTTGGCTTGGTTTTCATGATGACCTAGCTGGTGGCCTGTGGAAACGGATCGTAAACCTTTGACCACCGCGGGTCAGAGTCGAGACGGCTAAAATAAAGGGGCGCGACAATGTGGGAAAGGGAAGTAATTTGTGATTCTAGACGGTATTGTTTTGATTCGCAGTATGTTGAGTCAACTGATGTGGATGTACCTGAAACATCGCACAACGGGGTTTCTCTTCTCTTCATTCTCAGCTACCACCTATCTCCTATTTTTATTTTGCTCTACTGATTCTCAATTCTTCACTGATTCTTCTGTTTAATATCCATCATTTGATTTTGATTTCACTAACTTTTGATTCTCTTATCTCTCAAAGCTTTTCCACTCTTTTTTACCAATTGATACTGCTGTAACAAACTTTGTTTTGTTTTTTTTTTTCCTTAAAAATATACTTTTCCTTAATGTACTAGTAATATCAAGTCTATTTATCATTTGCCTAATCTTTTTTGATTTTATTGCGAATTTATATATTTGAATAATTCTTTATCTGTCCTATAAATTATCACTATATTTACTATAGTCTAGGCTTGTTTTGTATCTCTATTTATTAACTATTATCTAATTTTACATCTAATACATCTAGCTTCTCATTTTTATTCTTTAAAATACGCTCATCATTCTCTTACTATTGATTCTTTGTTTTCTATTGTTTTCAATCTTCACCCTTTTTTCAAAAAAGTGAGGTTTGAGCCCTTACTCAATTTATGGAATGGTTAAAGGATTAACACAAATATTACTATTGTACTTTTGAAAAACTTTTATAACATGCTTAGGACCAAAAATTGTAACAAAACACCGCGACAAAAGAAATAGCAACAACGAATCAACACTAGGAAAGGTTTCAGGAGAAAACAATACACAGTAAAATAACAACTAGTTTTTGAATTCAAACTAAAAATAAAACAGTTTTTGCTTTAATGAAAATTGATAGGCACACTATAAATGGTTAGGCGCTTATACTTACATCAAACCCTACGTAATGTACCACCCCCGGCCGAGTTAAAATGCGTAACCGGAAAAGAAGGTGTGCATGCCTGGCACGAACACTCAAAGCGTGTTCTAGCGTGCTGCTCGTACTGACTCAGAGCAAGGGTGAGATGTAGGTGTAAGGGCAGTGCGTGTTCGTCGGGAACCTAGTGCATAAGATCGGTCAAGGCCCGTTCTTACACTGAAAATTGCGAATTGCGAATTTTTTCCAAATTAATTACATAAATGGTTGACCAAAACTTAACAACAGATTTGTTTACAGTTGCTGATAAAAACCACGCAAGTTTATTAAAAAAAATGTTTTGTTATTGATTTATTATTATAAAATATCATTTAAAACTGCAATTATAATGCTTCAGTTAAGAACAATTATCTATAGTTTTGATTAATTATAAATTCTTACGGCTTAAGCATGTTTGGTACTTTTAACATGAAAACCGCTATATTTATACTCATAATTGGAAAAAAATATGCGTTCAGGTTGATTGCAACAAGCATTTATTGTATGTTTAAGAGAAACTTTTTCTTAAATACACATTTTTCTTCATTTTTGATGGTTAAATTAACAAGGGTCCACTTTTGGAAAAGTTTGGATTTTCGTTGTCCTATATTGGACCCCCCGAATTTTTGCTCGAAAATGAGCTTCGCTTTATTTTAGTAAAGTTCCTTAAACTTACATTATTTCGACTTGCTGAAGTTAAATAATCAGTCAAAAAATGTTTGGATAGTTAATTCAATAATAAAATATAAATGCAGTTTTGTTGTGAAAATGCTAGTGGCCATGGCTGATTTCAGATGTCGAACTCAGAACACTTATTTTGGTGAAAAAGACAATTCAATGCCAGTCAACATTGTTTTAAAAGAAGCTGAACATGCCAAATAAAAGATTTGTATACAAAAACACGATTGAAATTGGGATTTTATTGAGTTTTTCATCAAAAACCCTTCAGAGGGTCCACTATAGGAAAGGGGTCCACTAATGGATAATGTACCCTACTGGTTAACATAATAATTATAGGCCTAAGAGTTTCCAACCCCTTGTATACTGGTTAACATAATAATTATAGGCCTAAGAGTTTCCAACCCCTTGTTACAGATTGGAAAACGCATCGGAAAAGCAGTAAAATTAAAAAGAAAAAAAATACCTTAGCTTTGAGTGTTTTTGACACAAGATGTTGCGTCGCAACAATTGTAGCTCTCCAGCGCAATATCATGTTGCACCTCCTTATCGCTCAGTGCAGGTCCGAGTCCGGTCGTGTCAGCGGATTGTTCGTTCTTTTAGAATTTAAATTCACGTTAGAACACTTAAATTAAACAACAGGTATGTACTAAATATGCCAAAACCTAATTTGTAATTAAAATGTGACCACGAAAACACTTTTAACCACTTAAGCTTGCGAAGAGACGCAAAACTTCTTTACTCTTGCAGTTGTCACGCAACAATCATCGTGACTCTATTTTGTCACGCAACCGTGTCAAATTTGGCAAATCTGTGTGTCGCATCGCGAGCCCAGTCTCCGTCTTGTTTATATCGGTCTCGACCAATCAGAAAAGGACGAATTTGTTTATCTTTCGTTCTGCCGGCACTCTCCCTCCTCCTCCCTCTCCTTCGAAGCATACGCGTGCACTTGATTCATAAACTTGCTGTGCATTGCATCACACTTTGTTGAAGTTCAGTTCAAAGTAGGCTGTTGACTTGTGCGGTTGTTGAATTTTAACTTTTCTCTTGTGCTGTCAGACTTTGAGTTTGATTTTAAGAATGTAATAATTCTTTTCTTATTTAAATAAAAACTGAGTTAAATAATCTTTCAAATTTACTTTTTCTAGCATCCGTTGAATGCAGAAAAAGTCGCTTCCAAAATGCAGACCATTGAGGTAAACTTCCAGAACATACTCCAACGATTGCGTAGCTAATTCATGATTTTTCTTGATCCCTAGGAAACCCAAAAAGAGGACTTTGTTCCTCGGTTCTACCAGAGCCAAATGAAGGACATTTGCATTGCCAAAAATACGATCGTCTATCTGCCCACCGGTGCCGGAAAGACGCACATTGCGTTGATGGCGATTCGCGAGCTGGGACGTCGTGGTCATTTGGAAAAGTAAGTAATCTAGCCGGTAGGCACTCCCGAAGAAAATGAGCTGTTTCGAACTCGAGTGGGCGATGACTCATTTTTACGATTGGCAGCGGGACCGGACGCGCAAACAGTTGCAGCTTTGTGTTTTGCTTGCTATCAGCAGTTTGTTTTTCGATTTAGCTTTGGTAAGCAATTTGTGGTTCCGTTTGAAACACGATTGATCGTGTTGGGACGTGCATTTTCTGAATAAATAAGCAATAATATTATTATTGTTTAACTTTCTTGTGGAGTGGTTTAGATTTCGGTATGCATTGACGGCAGGGTGGCCACCAGATTTTGATTTTCAATTTCCCGGTTTTCTCCCGAGACTAGAAGGAATTTTCCGGAATGTTTTTGAACCAAATTATAATGTTTTTTTTTAGGCTAACGTTAGTAGCAACATACTTTTTGAACGCATACATTTGGTTCAAAGTTTGAATTCCTCTAGAAAGCTTTCAAATATCTTGAGTACAAAGTAAGTAAGTTGTAAACGAAGCCATTTTTATCTGCTTCCAATCCAAACCTCTAATTTCCCTAATGATTGGGATTTTTCACCATCATGCTCTACGGATTTTACAAACTCAAAATAAAAAAAAAATCGTTTTTACTTTTTAGAATAACATAAATTATTTCTAGAAAGCAGGAAGTTGCATTAAACAAAATATTAATTTTGTAGAAAAGATTTGCAAAAGTACATTGTTATCAACATTTATGTAAATTTTCGTTATTTTTTTGAAACAAACTTTTGTGAATTCAAGAAGAACTATTCTTTCAAGAATTATCAATTTCTATGAATTAATTATTACTTTTTGGATAAAATTATGTGAGTACTTTCTTTTAAACCAAAAAAATAATTTTGCATCATTAGTCCAAACAAATATTTATACACTTTGGCAGCAGCGCAGAAAAAGTGCCATACAAATCTAAAAAAAATCGGTACCTTGAAACATTTTTTTATCGATTTAGTATCATCGCTAAGTTTGTATGTATTGATGGGATAAATTTTCGAAAATAATTTTGATAAAAAAAAACTTTCTGAAAAACCCAAAAAACAAAATGGTTAAAAAATTACCGTGCTGCGATTTTTTCAACAACACATAAACTGCCGTTCTACGCATAATTGTCCCATGTTCAAAAAAGTGCAACTGAGAAAAACGCGATTGAAAATTTTCGACCGATTTCTGTATTTCTACGCATAATTGTCCCGTGGGTTCCTATTCGCCCTATATGTCCCTAACCGCCCCAGTTAGTAGTTTATCACCCTTATTTGTGATTCTCTTGCTGTACAACAGGTAAACACGACATAATGCTTAGTAAAACTAATGATTCCGTTTAAGAAAATACTTGGTGAGACAATTATGCGTAGAAGTTTAACGATGGGACAAACAGACTTGGTGTTGTTTTTAATGAGTTTCCGAACAAAGTACCAGATTTTATATGTTTTTCTTAAAGTACACATCAGACTAAACTTAAAAATGTCATAAAGTCAAAATCGGCCAAACCTGACATGGGACAATTATGCGTAGAACGGCAGTAAAGCTGGTACAAATTTTATTTAAAGTTTTTGTCCCCCCCCCCCTCCCTTCCCTCCACCCCAAAGTTGCTCCGAAAAATCAGGGGTCAACAAAAAATTTTGTATCAAAATTTCAATGGAAATGCATTCCCTTGTATTAAGAATCGATTTTGGGTTGATTTAATAATCTTTTGATTTTTTTTATTTTTTTATCTTTAGTATCGTAAAAAGTTTTTTTTGCTGATATTTTTTTGGTCAAATCTTACATTTATTGAAGATTAAAGATTGTAGTAAAATGCATTTTAAACAATTTTTGCTTTCAAATGTTGAGACTATGGCTTGTTCTTTATTTTTTTTTATGTTGTTTTAAAATTTCTTAACGAATGCAAATTATAAGTTTATCGTTCAAATATTATTTAAACATTTTCAGATTGGTCAAAAACAATTCGCCCGAAATTTACTGCATACGATTGTTAATTTTTTGCTTCAATACGATTATTTTTTTCTCTCTCAAATACAGTACTTGTTCGGTAACTGTGCTGAGAACTTAAAAACCAGAGTTCGGAAAACCACTCACACTCACAAATCGAGTAGGCTTCCTCACAGCAAACACTCTCGATACTCACCGTGAGTGTGAGGGCTGAGTAAATTTACTCATATTTGAGTAAAATGAGGGTGTGAGTAGGCCGTTTCCAACAATTTGTTATTTACAAAATCATTGACAACATCAATCCAAAATCAAGCGTCTTTATGAATCGGTTGTACATTCGAGGTAGCGTCAATGTCTATAAATCCAAAGGTTCTGTGTTGGTATTAATGTGGCATCAATTTTTTTTGTCTGTCTGGTATTTTTTTTTCATTGCTTTAACCCTTTCGAGCCTGAATTTAAAAAAAAATATTTTTTTATCTAATGATGGGAAAATGATTTTTAAGACCATACGAAAATTATAGGCTAATTTTGAAAATTTTCATTTTTGGGTCATATATGACCCATCAGGCTTGAAAGGGTTAAAAGAAACCTTGGATTGTCAAAGTCCAGCGGATGGGCAATTATTTTCATAATTTTAAGATTGGTGACCGGTCGAATCCGTTGTGGATTGAAATATCGCAGTATAAATCGGAGGCCACAGACGGGGGCAGCTTCTGCGGGTGGATGTTGGCAGCCATACCAAAAGAAGATGGCCGTGTTGCTGTGGGTAATGGTCACTCCCTTCGACAGCTGTGCAACCGTGGCCACTCTCGGTCGCTGACAGTTCTACCAATATGTCTTGCATAAGAACCAGGAGTGGAGCCTCAGCGGCCGCCGGTGGCCCTAGCCTAAAGCTGTCCAAAGCACTGGATCGGCCTTTTTTAGTTTTCAGAGAACCTCCAAGCCAAAGTCACCGGCAGCTACTGCAACTTCTTCGGCGTGTCCCGATTCTGAACCAAAACACATTTGTACAACTGTCGACGACCGGAAGTGGCCACTTACCTCAACTACACGGCCTTCCACTGCTGGTAAAGCAGAGGCATCCCCCGTCTAAACAACCTCCGACCTATCCGTCGGTAGGACTGCTGGAAGCTGACAACAAACTTTGTGATTAAAAAAAATAAACTCGCTGAAAACAAAAAACAGTAAAAAATCAGGATTTGAACCACTGTGATAAAAAAACTTCTAATTGATAGCACTGCGCCTCTACCATCAGGACTACTTTTTCGCTGTAGAGTTAACAAGAAAATCACCGATGTAGAGTTTGACATCTCGAAATTTGTTTTCTAAAATAGCCCTCATGAGCGCTCAAAGCCCTCTTTGTGAGTAAATGAGGAAGGCCCTCACACTCGCAGGTAACTTAGTTTTTCCTCATGGTTAAGGAACTCGTGAGTGAGTTTCCGAACTCTGTTAAAAACCATTGATCCATTGACCCCTCGGTCATTTCGGTCTGTTTTTGTTTTTTGACGTTTGTCTGCTTTTTAAGTGGGCTACAGCCCTGTTATCGAGCGCCCAGTTAAACAATGACCAGTTACCGAACAAGTACTGTATTTTGTTTGGGACAAATGTCCGTCATTACGGGGTTTGTCTTCCGGACCCCCTGAGACCGCTCGTGGTACCCCCAGGGGTACATGTACCCCAAGTTGAGCACCGCTGCTGTAGAGCAAACAATTTGCTTTATTTAAAAAAAACAAATTCGCCGAGTAAAAATATCATAGGATACAACAAAAAAAAAAATAAACATTCATAGCCAAGAAGCATGAGTCTATTACACAAATTCAAACATAGTTTTCGTGAATTCTTCATTTAGAATAACAGGATTCATAAGTTTAACAATTTTAGATCCATAAGTTTAACAATTTTAGAATAAGAAGACGACAAGGGTTGCTGTACACCCTTAATTCGAATTCCGGAAGTATCAAAGAAAAAGGGGGTTTATCAATCCATTTTATAAATATAAAGATAATTACTAATGAAATGTAAAGCACTGTCTTAACCTTAAAATTCGTGAGAAAATTGATAACGGATTGGATTTCTTAACACTTTAATTTTTGTGTTTGTATTTATTCAATTGATAATTTTTTAAACTTTTAAATTTAAAAAATCTCGAATTCATTCATTAAACAAATTTCTAATTCATTCTTAGATTCTTAAATTCTTAAATTTCTAAATTCTTAAATTCTTAAATTCTTAAATTCTTAAATTCTTAAATTCTTAAATTTTCAAATTCTTAAATTCTTAAATCCTTAAATCCTTAAATCCTTAAATTCTTAAATTCTGAAATTCTTACACTCTGAAATTCTTAAATTCTTAAATTTTTTAATTCTTAAATTCTTAAATTAATTCTTAAATTCCTAAATTCTTAAATTTTAAAATCTTCTTAAATGCCGCCATGTTACCATCTTTGATTATAGAATATCAGTAACTTTGGTGCATTTTTGAAGTCACTAACATAGGTTAGAGACCCAAATTTTGAGAAAAATTAAAACTCGTGATTTAAGTTTCGAGTACGAACTGCCTTTTAATTTTTCAAACGCATGGTATAATTGTTTGAGTTTTAAATTTTTGAATTTGAGAATCTTGAGCTGCTTTTTTATTTTATTTTTTTTATATTTTGAATTTGTTTTTTGAGAGTATGAAATCTGTAAATTTTTAAACCTTTTAATTTTTAATTTTTTTTATTCATGAAATTTTTAAGGTCTGTTTTTTATTTATGCACTGGTAAATATTTGAATTTTAAATTACTAATTGTTATTAATTTTTGATTTTAATGGATTTTTGAATTAATGGATGTTTTCCTGGCTTTCATCCTTTTCGTTGTTCCTGGTGCGCGGTGAAGATGGCTTAAATGGTAGTAAGAATCTGGTTCAGGTGAAATTGGTTCTATTCCCAACTATCAATTCCTAGTCAACTTGGGCTTAGACAATCATCACATCACACGGCGAAATCCAGTCTGCAATCCGCTAAAGTCACCGTCTCCTAGCGAAGCGAAGTGACAAGAATTAGAGCGGTTCGTCACATTTGCACACAATCCACAATATAACTTGCAGTATGTCAGAGAAGCGCACCGCCCTTATTCTCCATATACAAACTTTTGAGAGAAACATTTTGGTTCTTCGTTTTTTTTTTTTTTGGAAAAATCATTAAATTTTTAACCGAATTTTCTTAAATGCCTGTCATTTTTGTTTGCTAGTGTTATCAGAAAAAAATGATCAAGAAAATGTAAAAATATTAGATTTTTTTAAAAACCAACCTGAGTGATGTCCTTAAAAACAATCGATGTTCGATGGCAATTTAAATCCAACATTCAAATCATAAAGTGTTTTTTGTATAGGTTGCACTGCCGTTCTACGCATAATTGTCCCATGTCAGTTTTGGACGATTTTGACTTTATGACATCTTTAAGTTTAGTCTGATGTGTACTTTAAGAAAAACACATAAAATCTGGTACTTTGTTCGGAAACTCATTGAAAACAACACCAAGTCTGTTTGTCCCATCGTTTTACTTCTACGCATAATTGTCCCACCAAGTATTTTCTTCCCCGGAATCAATAGTTTTACTAAGCATTATGTCTTGTTTTCCTGTTGTATAGCAAGAGAATCACAAATAAGGGTGATAAACTGCTAACTGGGGCGATTAGGGACACATAGGGCTAATAGGAACCCACGGGACTATTATGCGTAGAAACACAGAAATCGGTCGAAAAATTTCAATCGCGTTTTTCTCAGTTGCACTTTTTCGAACATGGGACAATTATGCGTAGAACGGCAGTACAATAGGTAAAAAACACGTTTTGTTTAATGTTGCATGAAACAAATTTTGACAAAGATCAATAAATGTTTCTTTGCAGGCCACTTTCCCAGGGCGGCAAGCGCACCTTCTTCATCGTGAACACGGTGGCGCTGGCCAAGCAGCAAGCGGAAATGATCGGCCGCAACGTGGTCTTCAAGACGTCGGTCTACACGAGTGATCGCGACGTCGATACATGGAAGCAGGACCGTTGGCTCGAAGAATTTGCCAAGTACCAGATCATCGTGTGCACGTGTCAGATTCTGCTGGATGTGCTCAAGCACGGATATCTGGCCATGAGCCACATAAACTTGCTGGTTTTTGACGAGTGTCACCACGGCGTGGGTGATCATCCGATGCACGGGATCATGGAGCAGTACCTTAGGGCGCGTAAAGAGGACCGGCCTCGGGTGATTGGCCTGTCGGGGATGTTGCTGTACAAGGAGCTGAAGATGAAAGAGCAAGTGGCTCAGGAGTTGGAACGGCTAGAGAATACGTTCGACTCTACGATTGCGACCGTCGGAAGTTACGACGCGTACACGGAAGTGTGCAGGTTTTCCACGGACCCAAAGGAGGGCCTGCTTTCGTTTCACGTGGTGCAATCGTCCGACGTGTTGCGCAATTTGAAGGGGCAAATCAACGATTTTATTAACAACGTAGCACTTTTTGATCTTCCCAAACTGTTGAACCAGAACAAATCGCTGATGCGAGACATGCCGAAGCCCAAAAAGATGATTACGAAATATTTCATGGAACTGAACTATCAGTTTGAAGATTTGGGCCTTTTTGGTGGCGCCATAGCGCTGCTCGGACTGATCGTGCAGTTTGAGCTGGACAAGCGTGAATCGGACCACACGATGCTGCGTTTGCTGTACCGATCGTGCATCACGTGTAAGTAGTGGGGGAATCTCGGATTATCGGTTCCACGGCAATTTTGCTACAATGATTCTTTGCAGTCTGCGAAAATCTTCGCCACCAGCTCGAGAACGTGATGCAAGGGCTGGAGATAAAGAAAAAGTTGACGCTGTTTTCGTCGATCAAAGCGCGCCAGCTCATCGCCCAGCTGGAAGGGTTCTACAAGGAAGGTCGCAGCCGTAAAACGAAAACCCTGATCTTTGTTCAGCGTCGCTTTTCGGCAAAGGTGGTGTACCATCTGCTGAAGATTTACTTTAGCGAAACCGAAAACGCCGAAACCATTCTGCCGGACTTTATGGTCGGATGCAACGGGACGATGCCCGAGTCGATCGAGCAGATCTTGTCGGCGAAAAAGGATCGAAGGGTAGGGAAGAGGCTTTTTTTGTTTGGACCTTTGTAACGCTGTATGCTTGCAGGTGTTGGAGCGTTTCAAGAAGAACGAGACGAACGTTATCGTTACGACGAACGTGCTGGAGGAGGGCATCGATCTGCAGATGTGCAACTCGGTGATAAAGTTCGATTATCCGGAAACGTTCGCCTCGTACGAGCAGTCAAAAGGGCGAGCACGCATGAAGGACAGCACGTACACCGTCATGTTGGACAGCGATAAGCGGGAAAAGTTCCTGAAGAAGTATCTTCTCTACAAGGAAATCGAGGAGGAGCTGAGAAGGGTAGGATGTTTTGATTTAGTGTGTCAGCAGAATTCTAACTAATCACGAAAATGTTCGTCCCAGGCACTGGTTGGAAAAACCATCAACCGTCCGGAACCGCTGGAGGCGGATGTAACCAAGGAGCTGACCAACGAGCTCATCCCACCGTTCTACACCAAGAAGGGTGCCAAGTTGGACGCCCTTTCGTCGATCCAGCTGCTCAACCGGTACTGTATGGGCATGCCACGTGATGCCTTCACCAACACGAACGTCACCTGGGAACGACACGACGACAAATACACGGGTAAAATTGTGGTGGCCGTTTTGCTGCCGCTGCAGTCTACCGTGCGTGACAAAGTGTTTGGCCAGCCCATGACCAACGTCAAGCTGGCCAAGCGGTCGGCCGCGTTCGAGGCTTGCCGGAAGCTGTACGAGGCGGGCGAGCTTAACGATCATCTGATTCCGATCGATTCGAAGCGGCAGTTGGCAAACGTGAGCGAGGTTTACTTCCGCCACTGGAAGCAGTTCGAGGAAGGTTCGTTGACATTCGAGTTTGCATTTGCAGAACTTCGTGTTGTAACTAAAGTTTGCCTCCTTTTGCAGAGTCGGCTAAGCAAGCTGGAACGCAGAAGAACGTCCGGAACCACCAGATCCGGTACCCGTCCCAAACGAGTGGTTGCTGCCCTCAGCCCGGAAAGCCCTGTTACATCTACGTGCTGCGCATAGCGGCCGGTTTCAACTCGGACGTTCAAAACGAGAACATTGAGACGTTCCACACGCTGTACAGCAGCGAGAACAACTTTGGCATCATGACTACGAAGCCACTGCCCGTGCTGGCCCGGATGAAGTTTTTCGTGTCACTCGGCCTGATCAACGTCCACCTAGATCCGACCCCGATTCGGGTGGAGAACGCTGGCAGCGATGCGGATTTGGCCGCGCTCAAGCAGTTTCAGCTGATGCTGTTCCGGGATGTACTGCGGCTGTGGAAGGAGTTTCTGGTGCTGGACAGCAGCAACGAAGCAAACAGTTTTTTGGTGGTTCCGTTGGCGCAGTCGCGGCAGATTGATTGGCAGGTGGTGAAGGATTTCCCGTTCCTCGCCCAACCGTCCGAACTGTCGACGGTCGCTCGCTCGCGCATGATTTTCGATGCGAAGCAGTACCGCCATCGGGTCATTCTACCGTGGTATCGTACGGACAGAGAGCGCGCGTACGTCGTGACGGCGGTCCACGAACATCTGACGCCAGGCAGTCCGTTTCCGAACGAAAAGTATCAAACATACGAGGATTACTTCGGCACCGTTTACGGCCAGCAAATTTGCAATAAAAACCAGTTCCTGATCGAGGTAAAAGGCATCACCACGTGGCTTAACCGGCTCAGCCCGGGAGATGAAGACGATGGCAAGAGTGCCACGCGGGCGAAGAACTGGACCTTCCACGAAATTTTGATTCCGGAACTGTGCCACAACTTTGCCTTCCCGGCGGACTACTGGCTGAAGGCCACGCTGCTACCGAGTGCACTGCATCGAATCAACTTCCTGCTGTTGGCGGAGAACATCCGGGTCGAGTTGGCCACCGAGGCGAACGTCGGCTGTCTCGAGTGCAGAACCGTTGAGGATGTGGACGTGGAGTACAAGAACCGCAAGTCGACTGACCTGGCCAACGGAATGGACGAGCTGAAGTTTGACAGTGACGAGGACGAGGAAGACGACGACGATGATTTTGATTACGAGGAGGCAAAAAAAGCGCTCGTAGGCCCGGAAGATTTGAACAGCTTGATGCGTATCCAGATGAACTCGTTCGCCGAGGAGGTTGAAATGCCCTGGAAGGAACAAGACGAACCGGTCGATATTGAACGCAACTGGGACAATGTCTCTGCGTTGGATCTCGATTATTACGATTCGTTTGTGAGGAAGTTTTCAAGCCTTAACGTGGGAGAGCAAATTACGACAAAGATGGCCCAATCTTACTCTTCAGTCATCCACAAGCAAGCCACCCGTGCAAGTCCGCAGAAGGTCGCCGGAGCTATCCTCGATATGTCGCTGGATGAAAAGTTCCGCATTGCATTGCTGAAGCTAACACCGGAAAACACGGTATATGTTCCGCTACAGCAGTGTGCCATCATCAAGGCGTTGACCACCAAAAGTGCGCACGATGTCTACGACTTGGAACGGTACGAATTGTTGGGCGACGCCTTCCTCAAGTTTAGCGTGTCGCTATTTTTGGTGAAGAAGCACAAGGAGTGGCACGAGGGCCATCTCACGGCGGTCAAGGGACAACTGGTCAGCAACCGAAATCTGCTGTACTGTGCGATGCTAATCAATTTGCCCGGAATGATGAAAATTCACACCTTTGACCCGAAAAATGACTGGTCGCCACCACTCGCAAGCGTGCCGCATGCCGTGAAGCAAAAGATGGCCAGTATCAACCACTCGGCCAGAGTTCTGTACAAGCTGAAAATGTCCGAGGAAGAAATTCAAGCGGGCACCATCGAGAAGGACAAATACGAGGACTTCATTGCCGAGCTGGACGTACAGAGCCGATCGTTGGACACTTCGCCCATGCAGAACTACCTGTCGCAACAGGCCATGGGCGATAAGATGCCGGCCGATTCCATGGAGGCCATGCTGGGCGTTTGCGTCAGCACGGTCGGAATCAAACGATCCTTTAGACTGCTGTCATTTTTGGGCATTCTTCCCAAAAAAGAAAATCTGACGACGTTGCTCGACGACCGTATCGCGAATCAACGCCTCAAGGCGGACGTCACCAAAAGCGAAGTGGACTCGTTCCTGATCTCTCCGGGACGTATCGAGCGCATCCTCGACTACACGTTCAAGGATCGAACCTACCTGCTGCAAGCTTTGACGCACGCCTCCTATCCGACCAACCGCATCACCGGATCGTACCAGCAGCTCGAGTTTGTTGGAGACGCGGTGCTTGACTTCCTGATCTCCGCCTACATCTACGAGCAGAACCCAACCATGAGTCCTGGCCAGCTCACGGATCTACGGTCCGCACTCGTGAACAACATCACGCTGGCCTGCATTCTCGTCCGGCACGGTCTTCACCTGTACATTCTGTCCGAATCGGCATCCCTCACCGACACCGTCAGCAAGTTTGTAGCCTTCCAGGAAGCGCACAAGCACGAAATCACCGACCAGGTGAACCTGCTGTCGGAAGAATCCGAGCGTTGCCAGGGCGCAATGGCCGAATTCGTCGACGTGCCCAAGGCGCTGGGCGATGTGTTTGAGAGTTTGATCGGGGCCGTGTTCCTTGACTCGGGCAACGACCTGGAAGTGACGTGGCGGGTGATTTACGGCCTGATGCACCACGAGATTGCGACCTTCAGTGTGGACACGCCGATCCAGATCGTGCGCCGACTGTACGAGTGGAAGCCACCGTGCTATCCCAAGTTTAGCCAGGCAATCGTTGATGACGACACGGTGCTGGTGAAGCTGCGCTATCGCATTCGAAACGTCGATCATGAAGCGTACGGGTTCGGTCAGAACAAGGAAGATGCCAAGCGGGCCGCTGCCAAGGCGGCGATTCAGAAGCTTCGGAAGCAGTAGCAGAAACATATTTTGTGAACGTATTTTCAGTTTCGTTTGCGTGTTTTCCCTTTTTTTTCTTTTCTCCTTTTGATGTTTGTGTCGCGAGTTTCACATGCCTAAATTGTTCTCTTTTTTTGGGCCAATGCTTGTTGCAGTGTCGTACTTTGTTTCTAAATGCATTCTGTTGTTTAATTGTCTGCATTTATGTGACAAAATTGTATTCGAATAATGTTTGAATTGTTGAAATATCTTAGCGTATCTATAGAAATAAACCAAGTAAATAAAATTTACGTAACTTAGCCTCCCAACAATTGACGATAAAAGATAGACTTGGGGTGCGTTCTTTTTGCGTTACGTAACGCAAAAAAAACTCATAAAAGTTTGCAAAAAGACCTTGTGTTACGCGTTACAGAGAAGATAAGGGGGATCGCTCATCTGTTACGATTTGTTAGGAGGGGGGGTCAAAAATCCTAAATTTTGCGTTACGTACTAAAAGCACGCTCCCACGGCATCTGGTTTTCTTTTTCATTCATTCAAGATCATTATATTACAAATTACAAATCAAAATAAATGCTAGGTTAGAATAACGATGCTTCTCAAAGAGCAATGCCTTTATTAGTATGTAGTTAGTAAGTTTATATGCTACTCAGAACGGTCGTACTGTTACAACATATATGAAAAATCTTTCCACATTTAGTGCTTACCATGACATATTGTTGGTCGAACGATTCGTTAAATGCATTTTAGATATTCAATGTCAATCAACGAAATTGGACTGAATAAAGATATATTAAGTCAAGGAAAAATGTAGTTTTTTTTCTTCTTATTTCCGAATTCAAAACTTTTATGAGCCATGGTTTCAACATTTTAATGAAAATAGTCCAGTTGTTTTGCCACCTTTAGTTACCAAAACATCTAAGTATTGACGAAAATTTAATTTTTCGCGAAAAATATTTTTTTTGCGGTGCTGTACATTGAAATTTTATAAAAAAATCAAAACATTTTTAAGCAAGCCCAACATGCAAATATGATTATCAATGGAGAAAATTGCATTTTAGATTGTTTTCAGTTGATTAGTTGATTGGGGGCGACATAAGCTTCGAAAAATATTTGCAACGGCCCAAATAAAATAAAAATAAAAATAGCACAATTTCAAGACTTGAAAATGTTTAAAATATTAAGTTAAAAAAATCTTAAATTAAAAATTCTCTAAAATTTAAAATCAAAATTTTTAAATCAAACATTCAACAATCAAAAAGTTTTCAAACTCTAAATTTTAAATTTCAAAAACGAAAAAGTTTAGAACATAAAAAATTCAAATATTTTGTAATGCAATATGTGTTGTATTATAAAATAGTTCAAAGAAATAATAATTTAAAAAAAAAATAAATACTCAAGAAATTTATAATCAGTTCAAGACAAATCGTACTCTGTCTGAAGGCCTCTTAAAAAATTTACAACTCTTTCTGGATTTTTTATTTTTAATTTAAGAATTTAAGAATTTAAGAATTTAAGAATTTAAGAATTTAAGAATTTAAGAATTTAAGAATTTAAGAATTTAAGAATTTAAGAATTTAAGAATTTAAGAATTTAAGAATTTAAGAATTTAAGAATTTAAGAATTTAAGAATTTAAGAATTTAAGAATTTAAGAATTTAAGAATTTAAGAATTTAAGATTTAAGAATTTAAGAATTTAAGAATTTAGGAATTTAAGAATTTAAAAATTTAAGAATTTAAGAATTTAAGAATTTAAAAATTTAAGAATTTAAGAATTTAAGAATTTAACAATTTAAGAATTTAAGAATTTAAGAATTTAAGAATTTAAGAATTTAAGAATTTAAGAATTTCCGAATTTAAGAATTTAAGAATTTAAGAATTTAAGAATTTAAGAATTTAAGAATTTAAGAATTTAAGAATTTAAGAATTTCAGAATTTAAGAATTTAAGAATTTCAGAATTTCAGAATTTAAGAATTTAAGAATTTAAGAATGTAAGAATGTAAGAATTTAAAAATTTTAGAATTTAAGAATTTAAGGGAGTTACGAAAAGATTGCGCAATCTAGCATTAAATTGAAACCCATTTTGATTCAAGTTTTGCACTTTACATTTTATTACCGTTTAATTTTTATACATCTGCTTCTTTTTCCATGGACGGACTCCGCGGTATGATGTACACGTTACACTTTTAAATTGAGTGGTGCTTAAGGGCTAGAAAAATCTCCTCATCAAGCTTTTGTTTTTTATATAAGTTAGCGCTCATTCGTTACCGTTTGTTTGCACAAAACCCTAGCTCTAATTTAGTCCTACAGAGACTGTACAGAAGAAAGAAAACGCGTGGTTCCACTAATATGTGCTCTCAATTTGAATAAATAAACAGCTTCTACCCACCACTCCCACGATGGTTGTTGAGTTTAGCATTTATTAAGACTTATTGAATCATTGCTGAACTAATAGAAGTAGTTTGCTTTTTTGCATAGTTTGTAGTGATGATAGGGTAAAGAAGCGTATTTAGGCACTCTCTCTCTCTCTCTCTCTTAGCATGTCTTTTACTACGCCTCACTATATCACAGAATCGTTGCCAACGCGGTGGTTCCGCCCATGCTCGGGGTCTTCCTCGACGGCCAGCGTGATGATGCTCGAGTCACCGATGGGGGCCGCTCCGAGGACGAGATTTTCTACCGAACTGCCAATCGAGTGGCGCCGCGACAGCGTCACATTGCCGTACCCGTTCTGTGGCGGGAGGGTCACCGTTGCCGGACGCAGGATTTGCAGCACGTCGGTGGCGGTCAGGTTCGGCGAGTGGGGCGTCAGCGAACGGTGCCGACGACGGCCACTGAGCGTTTCACTGTTGTACAGAACGCGCGGGCCCATCTCGATTCCGGTCAGGTTGGAGCCGCCGCCGGGATGGGTCACGTCGGTGAGGATCGATGAGTAATCTGGAGGAGGGAGTTCGTCCCCGGCCGGATTGGCCGAGTTGGTTTGATGCTGCTGGGTGGTGATGATGGCCCCTCGCTGACGATTGCCACTCGGTTCTCCCATGATTCTAGAAGGATAAAAAGTATTAGATGTTGTAGTTTACAGCGGAATTACTTCAAGCCTCACCTTCTGACACTCCGCCGGATGCTGTTTCGGAGCATCTTTGCGATCCGAGCTCCCGTTGCTGTGGTGTAGGACGGTGGCGGCGTGTACTTGGGCGGTGCGTCATCCTGCGGTGGTCGCGACTCGAGCGAAATCATCGTCGAGCCCGAATTGTTGATGGTTCGTACGGGGAGCGGCGGAGCCGGTCGTGCCCCGTAGGCCATCCGTCCCATTACCGAGGACGCACCGTGCGAGCCGTTGATCGAAGGACGGAGCAACCGGTCAAAGCGCTGGAAAGAAGAATCGCTTGAGTAATCTCAGACAAGAGATGGTTTGGAGATCCCACTAACCTCCAGAATATCGGGAGGTCCCTTGCTAAGATAGCGATAGATTTGAACCACGGTCACGATGGGGACCAACAGAAGAAACGCCACCTGGATAAATCCGCCGACCTGGCGAGCCCACAGCGGCCAATAGCCGCCGTGCTTCCAGTTGAACAGCGAGTTGGCATTGGACACACGATACTCCAAAATGCACAGAAAAATCATCCCAATCGGAAGCAGGAAGTTCCACGCAAACGCAATGAACGCCCCGAGCGATTGCGTCAGCCGGAGGTCGTTCACCAGGAGATCACCTTAAAAAGAAAAGAAAATTCATTACCAACTCTTCACGCTGCAAGTCTCCACCCAAAAATCTCACTGGTATAAGGTCGCCCTCGCACGAGAAATATCGCCAAAATGTGGCCAATCCAGAGCAGCAGAATCCACCACGCCCCACCGAGCACCGTCTCCAGGTAGTGAATGATCGTAATGCCACTCTCGGTGGCCAACGGAATGCCCATAAACAGCCCGGTGACGCAGCTCAGCACGATCGACGACGGCGAGTCCCCGATCGCACCGGCAATCGGTTTCCACATGGCGCACAGCTGACCCAGCCCGAACAGCAGCAGCGTCAAAAACCCGATCAAGCTCCAAATGGGGCCGATCCGTTCCTGGGTGGCGGCCGCCAGCGTCGATGGGAGCAGTTCCGTCACCAGTCGTAGCGCCTGGTAGCCACTTTCCTGGTGGGGGTTGGCGTACGGGCGCTTGAAGCTTTCGCCCAGGACCATCGAGTAGCGGATGAGCCACTTGGTTGGCATGGTGGCGTGCTGCGGGGGCAGCGGTTGGTCCGAGGGCAGCAGGAAGATGTCGGTGCCGATGTTTTCTGGGAGGGAGAGAAGAAGAAGATTATGCGACTTTTCTTAGACTTTGAAATTTAAAGTGGAGTCGCTTGGTATTTTATGTTTTGTGAATAACCGAGCGTCTCCACCTGTTTTTGAAGCATGAAGGGAGGCAACAAAATGTCGTAGAAGGTGTCCTTCACTTTTGGGGCAATGACTGACAGATGATGGTTCTGAATTCAGGGTCCAGAAATAGTAAATTGAAATGAAAAAATAATCACGTTATGTAAAATGCTTCTACAACCAACACAAAGAAAACAATTTCTTGATTGAAATATTCTGAAGCAAGATTTGAATGTTTTTCTAAAACAATGATGGCCGCCAAATGGCCGATCTGGAATGATGCCTTCCAGAGCCTTAAATACTAGGGCTAGTGAATTTACGCGGCGTTGTGTTGTCATCACTTTCTCGCTCCAGCATGCTTTGGTAAGAAAAGGAGGGACGGGTAGCTGAGACCGCATAAAATCACTAGCCCTAAAGATTACATTATTGTTCGGCGATACCGATAATGGCTATGACAACGATAAAGTAATCGTTATCGATCCACGTTTTTTTTCTCATTATTTAGATCAAAATTGTGCAATGTTGATAAATTCATTATTTTTTCCAATCTGAAATAGGGGAGTAATTTTCTGAGATTTCGGTCATTCGATTTTTTTTTGTATTTTTTAATCCGGCTGAAACTTTTTTGGTGCCTTTGGTATGCTCAAAGAAGCCATTTTGCATCATTTGTTTGTCCATATAATTTTCCATACAAATTTGGCAGCTGTCCATACAAAAATGATATGTGAAAATTCAAAAATCTGTATCTTTTGAAGGAATTTTTTGATCGATTTGGTGTCTTCGGCAAAATTGTAGGTATAGAGATGGACTACACTAAAAAAAATGATACACGGTCAAAAAAAAAATGATGATTTTTATTTTCACTTTTTGTTTACAACAGCAAAAAAACTATTTTTATTTTCTGATATGTTTTAGAGGACATAAAATGCCAACTTTTCAGAAATTTCCAGAATGGGCAAAAAATCTTTGACCGAGTTATGGTTTTTTGAATCAAAACATTTTTTTTTAAATCGAAATATTGTTCGCAAAAAATTTTCAACTTCATTTTTCGATGTAAAATTGAATTAGCAATCAAAAAGTACTTTAGTGAAATTTTGATAAAGTGCTCCGTTTTCAAGTTAGAGCCAGTTTTATGTAACTTTTTTCAAAATAGTTGCAGTTATTCATTTTTTTAAATTAGTGCCCATGTTTGCCCACATTCGAAAAAAATATTTTTGAAAAGCTGAAAAAATTCTTTATATTTAGCTTTTTTGAACTTTGTTGATACGACACTTAGATGCTGAGATATTGCCATGTAAAGGTTTAGAAACAGGAAAATTGATGTTTTCTAAGTCTCACCCAAGCAACCCACAATTTTCTAATGTCGATATCTCAGCAACTAATGGTCCGATTTACAATGTTAACAATTTTTTCATTTTTTTTAAATCAAGACTAACATTTCAAAAGGGCCAAACATTAAATATTACGTCCCTTTGAAATGTTAGTCTTGATTAAAAAAATTAAAAATATTATTTTCGGAAAGATCGGAGAATTTCACGAATGTTTCACATAATTATAAATTAAACACATAAATAGTTATTATAAAAATGAATAACTGCGACTCCTTTCAAAAAAGTTGCTTTGAAATTGCTATAACATGAAAACGGTGTACTTTATTAAAATTTCACTAAAGTACTTGTAAATTCGATTTTACATCTAAAAATAAAGTTGAAAAATTTCCGCGACCAACATTTAATTTTTTTTAAAATCAGTATCGATTCAAAAATTCATAACTTAGTCAACGATTTTTTGCTCATTCTAGAAATTTCTAAAAAGTTGGCATTTGATGTCCCCTAAAACAGCGATTCTCAACCTTCTTCTAGGCTGGTACCCCCTGCCATGTAAATCAAGTAGGCCCGGTACCCCCGTTGAGAATCGCTGCCCTAAAACATATCAGAAGATAAGAAAAAAAATGTTTTTTTTTTGCAAATCTAGTTTTAGTGACAAAAAGTTAAATTAAAAATCACCAAAAAAATATTTTACCGTGTATATTTTTTTTCAGTGTAGTCCTTATCCATACCTACAACTTTGCCGAAGACACCAAATCGATCAAAAAATTTCTTCAAAAGATACAGATTTTTGAATTTCCATATTTAATTTTTGTATGGACAGCTGAAAAAATTTGTATGGAAAATTATATGGACAAACTAATAATGCAAAATGGCTTCTTTGGGCATCTAAGGCTACCAACTTTTGCTGCAAAAATCCGTACACTTTGCCGATATGACACCATACACAGTAAAAATATCATGGTAATATTACATCTGGGAAGGGGTACATCTTTTTTGTCAGAAAAAATGTGTAATTCTACCTCTGAAAATGAGTAATTTTACCACTTTTCTGGTGTAATGTAACTTTTTCAGTCTAAACTTAGGTAAAATTACATCAGAAAAGAGGATATATTCAACCTTCCGAAATTACACCTTCCAAATTTACACAATTTGTTACTGTGTAGTATAACAAAAACTGTTAAGGAAATATTTAGATAAATTTGGAATTTAGGACTTAACAACATAAAACTTGTCGTATTCACTGCTTACAAATTTCACTTTGCTATCAGAGTGCTTTTGACTTGCACGTTTGAAAATATTCACAAAAAATAAACCCTCCTTTAATTTTTTTTGTTGAACGTTTAAAAGTTAACGACAGGTCAAGTTTACTTTCACGAATAATATTGTTCAAATGTTCACAGGTTTCCACAATCTTTAGAAAGCCTTTGAATCTTTTATTGAATAAATATGTTTTGTAAGGAATTTTAAAAGAATAATTATTGGCAATCAAATTTAAACTGAGAATATGCTCGCAAACTATTTAAGTTATCATTTTAAAATTAGCAAAAGCTTTGGCCAAATCATAAAAGCAATTCAATTTAAGAAATATGTTTAAACTTTGTACAAACCCGTATTTTAGGAAAAAAAATCCGTGCCTTCCGATCAACGAAAACAATTAAAATACAAATGCACTCGACAAAAAAGAAAATTTCTCATAATTAAAAGAAAACACAAACGCATTAAAAAAACACTGAATAATAATTTCACCAACACGCGCTTTCATTGCTGGTAGATAAGTCACTCAAATAGAATAAAAATCACTGCTGGTGGAGTTTTGCACCACCGATCACCTCCATTGCTGCCACTGAACTCTGTATTTAACATGTAATTTTTTACCACTAAAACCTCGACTCAACCGACGGCGTGCCTTCCTATCAACATTAAAAAAATCTGTTGATTCCCTACGGCATATATTTTCATCAGACACTTAATGTTGGCGTATAAGTACTTAGGCGTTCAATTACAGCTATTTAAAAGCGTTTTCAACACACATCAGTGAAGTGAGTAAACAAGTTTCTATATTTTTTTACAATACAATTTTCTGAGGTAGTGAGAATTTGCAAATTCGACAGAATTCAGGTCGAGTCCTTAACCTGCAAAACATACGAGAATTTCCCTAACTAAATTTCACAAATTTTACGAATTGATAGAAAATATCCTTTTGCTGTTAAGTTCAATGGAGTCACTTGGTTGTTTTAATCCTCTTCAAAACACCAAGCGCCTCCACCATTGCAGTTACTCACCGTACGATCCCGGAAAGTAGTAGTACCCTCGACTGTTCAGTATCTGCACGCAGGCACTCCCGAACACGGCCGCCAGCATCAGTCCGGCAAGCGTGAGCACCACCACCACCAGCGCGTCCCGTCGCAGCTCCCGGCGTGTTCTCCGTGGGCCACCCTTTCGGTTTGTCCGACAGCTGATCGAATACACCGAAACTCCCAGCAGTCCCCAGGTGAGGAACGTTTCCTGGGCCGCACTCATCCAGCTGCGCGAATTTAGGAAAAAGTCCTGCCACTCGGTTGCGGGGAACAGACTCTGCAGGCTGTCGTAGTTGACCATCGTCAGGAACCTGAAGCAGATCGCAATAAGGCCGGTCATGGCGAGGGAGTACAGGCCGATCACGATCTTGCCAAAGGAGCGGATTCCTTTGCAGAGGACGACAAACACGAAGGTCCAGATGATGGCCAGGTTGAACGCTAGTTGGAAGCGGACGGCCCCTATTCCGGTAACGCCACGGCCGCCGGGTCCAAGCTGGTAGCGTTGGAGCACCACGCCGTTGAAGTAATCGGCGACGGTGTCCGAGAGACGGAACGATTGGTTGCCCGGACCTCGGTAGAGTTCGAAGATCTCCTGCCAGCGGTACTTTTCACTTCGCGACACGAACGAATCCCGGAAGTACACCAGAACCCAGCTTAGCGAGATGGCCGAGTAGAGGGCGATTATGCCCTGGGTTAGGATTAGGGCTATTCCGATGCCCTTGCAGATTGGGCTGATGCGCCACATGGTCACCGGTCCGCCACGAATCCTCGCCCCAAGCACCATTTGCAGCCACAGCATCGGAATGCCAAACAGGAACGAAAAAATCAGAAATTGCACGATAAAGTTAGCGCCAAAGTGAATGCTAAAAATGGCGAATCGCGAAATGTTGAAAAGTCCCAGCGCACAAAAGCTGGTCGCCATCGCCCGCGAAACCACGTGTGGCCACATCGGCTTGGGCCGCCCATTCCGGTCCATTTCCGGCTCGGAATCCTCCTCGTCCGAAGTGTCCGTCTCATCGCCGTCCTCGTGACCGCCGCTCATGATGGTCGCCGAGTGAAACGACCCGTTCCTCGTAGTGGTCGCGTTCGTACTCGTGGCCGTCGTCGATTCCGCTCCTCCTCCAACCGAACTCGCCCCTCCCGCATCGCGACCATCCTCGTCCGGCCTCGAACGGGACCTGTGCGTGGAAAGAGAGAGAGAGAGAAACAAAATTACTTCCACGAATCAGTTTTGCAATCAATCAGAAATTCACTCGAAAACCACCGGAAAATCCTTGGACGAAATCACAAACATGTTGTAGCTGAACAGGGCCATGTCCAAGAGGAGCGAGGGCCAAGGCCAAGACCGCTCCGGTGGCGAGACAGTGCCGGAATGAGTTGGGATACAAAATTGGTGGTGTTGTTGTGCTGCGGGCGGTATAACTTGCAGGCGCGCGCGCGCCTTTGGCAATACGGTTGCTCGTGTGGTGGCGTTGCATAAATAACGGGCGCATTCGGTCGATGTAACCTGCCACCTGGATCTACCTGACGGGGGCTAAACGTTCGTGTTTCGTAAATAAACATGGAAAAATCGAATGCAGGCGGTTTTTAAGAATCGCGTGCGTGCGGTAAGTCGATAGAGAAGTTTTAATTTAAAAAAAATCAAAGTTTATTTTTCATGTAAGCATAAATTACAAGCACGAAAAAATTAATAAATTGTAAATGTTCTCCATCTAGGATTTGTGACAGATTTTGTGTCAAAAAATATGTAAATTAACAAAACTTATTGGTAAAATTTTCATCAGTTTCTGGTGAATTTCATTTTTTTTAATTGCGCAAAAAAGGGTAATATTTTGCCTCAATCTATATCAAAGGCCCAATCCAATGTCACCCTGCTTAGTATGTTTTTAAGTAGCAACGAAAATAAAGAACGAAATTTTTTCATCTTGTAAAATTAATTAAAATTTCCTGAATTTATTTTTTTAATTCCATAAAAATATTTAAAAATAATTCATAAAAAATAACATCAAAAATAGGTTCCGCCACCGAGCACAGCCTGCTAATCAACGGTATTGGCAAACCGAAGCAAAGCGTCAGACGTTTTGCGACAGACACGAGGGCCCTTGTGTTTATTCCGTTGTCCTGGAGACCGAGCCGGGGCAAACAAGGAGGCAATTTCTGTAGTTCAGCTGGTACAGCTGGTGATAATGAAAATTGAGGGCCAAGGGAGCTGGTGCAATCGACATCGCATTAGCGCGATGTCTGTTTGTTAGCATTGTGTTTATTTTTTTGCTATTTTTGTTTTTGGGAGGACCGTGTACATATCTAGAGTTTGTTTTTGAAAGGTCCAAAAACATTTAATTTAGTTTTTTCTCAGAGGTCAGGGGTTTTAACAAACACCCAAAAAGCAAAAAAATATGTTTAATTGACCTTTAAAAAAACCCCAGATTTGTACTGGTAATGGGAATAAATTTGGACGATTATGAGTTGCATTCTTGGTGGCTTTATCAGCTGTATTGCAGTTGATATTTCATTTGAAAGGTTTATTTTTGGCAGAATAATAACAATGGAATTAAAGCTAGACCCGTTCTTTAAATGTGTTAAAAATTAATATTCGATTATTTTTTTTTAAAGGTCCTATCTTCAGGGATGGTATTTACTCGTTTCCTCGCCGATGGCGAGGGCTTTTAGATATCGTCCCTCGCTCAAATCATCAAATTTTTGGCGTTCTCCCAAAACTGCATCAAGAGAGCGAAGCGAAAACGACGCCGATGAAATAGCAAGCAACGAACAAACCGATGCGTAAGACGGAAAAAAATCTCTCACACAGCCAGTCCCCTCGCTCAAAAAGCAAGAGAAAGAGCAATCGTGAAATTCTCTCGCCCGTAAGCTCTGTAGAAATGAGTTTATTTGTGTGCGTGAGCTCCAGTGTATGTATACAGCAATTTCGTGTGCGTGCCTCTCCGGTTGGAACGATAGTTCCATCGGAGCCAGCGAGAAGGTATTTCTCGTCGCTGTGATGGGCTTTCGATATTCGCGATAGCAAGCCGACCATCACTCGGCTGTGAAAGAGCAGAGAAATTTTAAGAGACGAGGAACGCACCGAAATATGCATCAATGATAGTGCGATGGTGATGGTTTACCTACCCTGCCTATCTTCATAGGAAACCCATGACTCTTATGTTGTTTTGAAAATTTACTCTAGAACAGATTTCGGAGGGACTTTTTTTGCTGTAATGATTTTTTCAATCAATTTTATTTCAGCAAATGCAATTTAAAAAAAAAGTAAAAGGTAAATCTTCCCCACACTGAAAAAATCTGACATAGCAAATTCATATGCTTTTTCACGTGAGCTGGCTGAAAAATCATCACGATGATTTGCCATGCTTTTCCCTTGACATAGATGTGTTTTTCAAATGACATTCAAATGATAATCATCAGAAATCAGCTGATTGCAAGCCATATGTTTTTCATTCTTTTATCGCGTGTTGTTCACTTTGGATTCAATAGAATTTCACTCGGATTTGCCCCATTTGACTTTTCCCTTGATTTCCAAATGGAAATCACGTGAGATTGAAATGTATTGGATTTCAAGGTGTTTGATGAAAAAATACTCATTCGTAAGATGGCGACGGATGAAGACAGTCCAAATTGCTTTTTTTTTTACTTTTTTGGTAAGTATTTAATAGAAGAAGAGTGAATATTGAAATATGTACGTTTAGACTAACAATGTTAATGAATTTCCAGGAAATCCAACCCCGGTGAAGGATTTGATCGTTTTCCCGGGCCGACGCTGTATTGGCCGATTGATCTGGCAACTTCGGCATCTGGTTGCAGTATGATTTGCGTTCCGGAACGAAAAAATGTGCAACTGTCGACAGTTCCGTGACGCGGTGCTTGGCGACATTGCTTCCCATACCCGTGTCCGTGGCTACTCCAGATCCAGATCATCAAGGTTGAGTCGATGGAGGCCTCCAAGGTCAAGCAGTTTGCCGACTTCAAGAACCGGTTCCTGTTACCGGAAGCTATTCTTGTTCCGTCACCCAGACATCTGCTAGCAGTCAAATATGCCGTTGCCTCCGATTTTTTTTTTGTTAGTTCAACTATTGGATAGGAACACGTAGAAGTGAAAAATGTAAAAAATATTGTAGTCTGATTGTATTTTGTGCGACATTTTGTATTTATATCAAAGGGGGCATATAATAAAAAGTTTTTTTTTTCAATAAAAATTATTTCTAATCGTAATAAAAAATCTTTTGAAATTAACAGAAAATCGTATGCAATATTCAATACACATGGATATCGCTGGAAAACCATTCAATTAACACTACAAAATCATTTTGAATGCAAATGCAAATCATTTCAATGTCATGTGAGCTTTCACTTAAGATTCACGTGTTTTGCATTTGGATTTGCAGGGTCGCTCGATGGATTTTTTCAAGTGATTTACACGTTACATTCACATGCAAAGTCGTATGGGACAGATTCATGTGTAAAACATGTGATATTGCTATGTGTCTTTCTTTCAGTGCAGTTCCTGAGGGGAACACCCTTGAAGAGTATCGGGGCCGGCATTTACAAAGCGTATTCAGTGGCAGTTTCATTCTCAACTTAATGTTAACATGTTAAGGTTAATGTTAACATTCCATAGGTCGCCTCCCTAAGGTGTCGTGATAAGGTCCAGTTTGTGACGATACACTACCTTCCCTTTACTAAGCAATCGATTCCAGAAGGGAAAAGATCACCAGTTGTGTTGGTCCGAGCCGGGATTTGAACTCCGATCTACCGCTTACGAGACGGAAGCGTTACCACTGGGCTACGTGGCTCGGTCAATGCAATTTAAAGATAAAAAATAATAATTAAATTTGTAAACTTTTTGTTAAGACTTTTATGAAATTCCTGCATGAAAAACTAGTACAAAAATAGCCCAACTTTCAAAATTAAAAAAAGAGCATAGTAGAAAATTTAATTTAATAAAGAATTTTACATTTTTTACAACAAACTGATTTTAAAATAGCTACACCGCGGTGGTAGCGCGTTTAATTGCCAACCAAGAAGTTGCACGTTCGATCCTCATCTATACAAGTTTCTTTTATAAATACGATTAAGCCGTCGGTTATGTCGATAATGATCGGTAACGGGCATTATTGTTATCCCCATATATCGCAAAAATACATGAGAATTGTTTTCATACAAATATTGTCATGCCTACACCCAGAACTGGACATCGGCATTCGAGAGGATAAAGAGCACGATTCGGTAGCAAAATGGTACTGTGTGCGGACTGAGAGGATAAATCCCGAAACTACCGAGAGTACTTTACTCATGGGTTCATCTTCAAAAAAAAGTTCATCTATCAAAAAAAAAGTACCGGTACCGAGACTCGAACCCAAGACCTTCGGCATATTGAACCGTGCCTTTGCCGTATGGGCCACCATGGTTCGGTGACTAAGTGGCGGTCATTTGTCCATATAAGCCACTCAATAGGATGAACTGTTGCAATGAATGAATGAACACGCGAGAGGACTATACTCTCGCAAAATAGCACTTTCCTCACGTTTCTTTTCGTGAGGACTATTCTCTCGTTCTTTAACTGTGGGTGTATATGTAAATTTTTATGTACAACGGAAAAACACGATTAATAACCATTTCTGATAACTTTTATTAATTTTAATGCAAAAAAATAAATCGACAACCCAACATTTTTTCGATTGATCAACTATGGTTCCATTGGAACGAGCTATCAAGTAGGACTTTTTCTGTCAAGTTGGACCTTTTCTGTCAAAAAAGGGCCGCGAAGTTATTTTTTAAAATTGATGGAAATATCCATTTTAATCCTTTGCGGTCGTACAAAGGGTCATTGTGTTAAAAAATAATCTTTATCGTTGTGAACAGTAATATCACAAATTTAAGCTTAATTTTGATATCCTGATATGTTTTCATGCTGATATGCAGTAAAATGTTGCGACACCTTCGTTTGGATGGTATTACTTTTAAACGTCTAATCATCATTTCATTTAATATTTTATTGTTTCTCGATTGCTTATTTTGTTTTATATTTGAAAAATCATTTTATTTTTTTGCGTTAATACTTTTGAAAAACCATGCTTGTTTCAAAAATTGATAATTGCGCGAGAACAAAAATTGTCTCAATTTATCCTAAGATCAAGACATGCTGAAAAGCAAAATTTAAGGGAAACAACTTTGCTGAAGACAACAAATCGATCAGAACAGATTCTAGAAACTTTACATTGCTAAAATTGTATACATGGAGATTTGTATGGTCACTAAATGATGCAAAATAGCAGAAGCACCACAAACTTTTAGCGAATTTAGTTTGAATTTAAAAAAAAAACATAATCATTTATTTGGAATGGTCTTAAATCAAATAGGGGAAATATAACCTTTCTAATCAAACACCTATCTTCGTCAAATGGAGAGTTTGATGGTCGATTAAAGCTCCAAAACTACTATTTAGGCTAAAAACTTACCATCAACAGCACCGCCTCAAGTAAGCACGCAAATTTATGCCGCTTACTGGCCAAAAAGATCAAATTTAATGCACTTTTGATCATAATTTCTATTTTGCGAGACCATTTCCCATCATTTTGGTGGCACACGCATCCACACGCAAGATGAGAGGTTAACTGCTTAACGAAAGCCGCCATCAATATCTTTTCACTTGCGCTAACGATTTCGAAGCGCTTGAAATATAAAATTGCTTCCAACTACTGGCAACATGTTCTTTTGCCCATTAGTTAGTCACTCACTTGAAAAATAATCCCGAAACATGTAAACAATTAGCAAGCACCATCAAAAAAACAAACGCGCCAAGTCGTTTGACGTTTTAATTTTGAATATCCATTCCAATCGAAGGCTGAAGAAAACCGAGCGAGGAGCGAAGGCAAATAAAGAACAAAGGGTGGCCACCAACACCACCAACATGCTGGTGCAGCGCCTGTTGGAGTGAGCAAGTGCTGCCAGAAAACTTTCGCTATAAATGCTACTTTTCGTGAGTGTTCGCTTAAAATTTCATCAATTTTGGCAGCACTAAGCAGACCCAAAAGAGCCCTGGTAGAAAAAAAAGAACTAAGCTGAAAATAGAAAAATGGGCGTGGCCCAATGCACTCGACTGATTAGAATGCATTTTTGAAATATTTTTTTTAAATGCTTGTAAAAGAAATAGTATAACTTTTAATAAAAGTGAAAATAAACAGAAATGTTCACAAAAAGTTTCTCTACTCGCTGGTGTACTTGGTTTTAGTGAATTTCAAGGAATAATCTAGATTATCCAGCATCATTCAAACACGACCGCTTATTAGGCTTAAAATGGGCATATTTCCCCTATTGCTATATATTAAACTTACCGGTCCGTGTCCACCCCAGAGGCAATCGAACTAAACGTCGTCGTGGAAAGAAGCGACACCGGGCTGGGATTCCTCGACGATCCGATCGAACTCGTTTCCGATCCCATGCCCCCGTACCGATGATGATCGTGATGATGATGTTGCTGGTGGTGATGACTGTTGTTGTTGTTGTTGCTGCTAAATTGCTGTACATTGTGATGAGGGTGATGTGAGTCGCTTGTCGAGGTCGAAGTTGTCCTGTAAAGTGGTGGCGGTGAACTCGCCCTGGACGACGCAGCCGCCGGAACGCTGTTGGTCCGGATGATGAGCTGGTTCGTGGTGGCGTCACGTTCCGCCGTAATGGACACCACTCGGGGCCGAACCTCGGACCGGCGTCCAGTTTGCCGTGGCCGCTGGCTCGTTTGCGTGGGACTGTCCAGGTTCGTTTCGAGGGGCCGCGGTGGTTCGCGTTCACAGAGTGATGCCGACACCAGGTACGGAATGAGTTCATCTTCCGTGATTGGTGCCCCCGCCCCCGTGGAAACGTGGCTGCCACTCGCTTCGGAATCGGCTTTGGTTTGCTCCGACAGTTCCAGATCGGACACGGGAAGCGTCGCAATCGAGCTCAGCTCGTTGTGATCCTCGATGTGGTCCAGCGACATTCCGCAGCTGCTACCACTGGGGACGGATTGCAGCGAGAGTGATTCCGTCGAGTACGGTGAGGCGTGGGCGGTGTGGCTGTTGCTGGTGCCCGAGGTAGTCGGGTCGTTAATACTGTTTCGGCATTCGGCGAAGGTTGGCGATGTGATGAGGGAGTCAGGCTGCTGCTGCTGGACCATGGACGGAAGATCGATGGGACGTGTCTTTCGCATGGAGTTGCGCAGCCACGTGGAAGTGCGTCGCGGTGGACCGGATCGTCGGTCGAGCGTCGCCGTTGAGGTAGGTTCTGTAAGATGAGAGAAAGAAAAGGGGTTTTGATGAGCAAAAGTTTCAATAATTGGACAATTTCAAACTACCAGGAGTCAAAAACCATAAAACGAAACTTCATTATTTCACACATGGGCATCCGGTGACGAAATTCCCCTTTTGGTTTGGTCACCTTAACACTCACGCTCGGGTAGACCCCAATTTTTTTTTTCTAAAAAATCTTATAACTTTTGATAGAATTGACCAAATTAGATACTTCCAGTTGCAAAAGATCCAGATTACTCTATATTTTTAACTGTCTGACGAGGAACAAATATGGTGCATTTTTACCGGAGATATTTCGGTTTCCGTTGGGATACTTCGGCCCTCCTGATCAATACAACCATTTTTTTCACAGAACAATGCTGGAAATGATGCAAAACTTGAAGGCATCATCCTAATACATCATCATACAAAAATAATTGGCATGGCTATGTCCAACGGGGCACCGAAGCCGGTTCCAATCGACACCAGCTCAGTGCACCGTTTCCGGTGTCCGAAGGTTTGACCATGTCAATTATTTCTCCAGGATCATGCTTTAGTTTTTTTTAAATCTAGGTTTTAGCATATTTCCCCAAACAGTTGGAGGCAAATAAAATTTAATAGCATTTTTTTATAGAAAAATACAGGTAAAATCGATGGGAAAGTATTTATAAGAAATTGTAGGTAAATCGTTTATTTTTGTATTATTAAACAAACAAAAACCTATAAATCTCTTTAAAAAGGGAATTTTGCAGGGTTGCGAATAAGCGAGCGAGCCAGAAGCCGTGCTCGCTCATTCATGAGCATGAAGACTTAACATGTGAGCAGTTCTCTACGAAATCGATCTTTTTTTTTGAGTTCTAATTTTTGTATTTTTTAATCCGGCTGAATTTTTTTTTGGTGAATTCGGTATGCCCAAAGAAGCCATTTTGCATCATTAGTTTGTCCATATAATTTTCCATACAAATTTGGCAGCTGTCCATACAAAAATGATATATGAAAATTCAAAAATCTGTACCTTTGAATGATTTTTTATCGATTTGGTGTCTTCGGCAAAGTTGTTGGTATGGATAAGGACTACACTGGAAAAAAATGATACACTGTAAAAGAAATTTGTGATTTTAAATTTAACTTTTTGTCATTAAAACTTGATTTGCAAAAAAAAATATTTGTTTTGATTTGTTTTAGGGGACATAAAATGCCAACTTTTCAGAAATATCAGGTTGTGCAACAAATCTTTGACCGAGTTATGAATTTTTTAATCAATACTGATTTATTCAAAAAATCGAAATATTGGTCGCGAAAATTTTTCAACTTCATTTTTCGATGTAAAATCAAATTTTCCATCAAAAAGTACTTAAGTGAAATTTTCATAAAGTGCACCGTTTTCAAGATATAGCCATATCTTGGATTTTTTTTCAAATAGTCGCAGTTTTCCATTTTTTTAAATAAGTGCACATGTTTGCCCACCTTTGAAAAAAATATTTTTGAAAAGCTGAGAAAATTTTCTATATTTTGCTTTTTTGAACTTTGTTGATACGACCTATAAGTTGCTGAGATATTGCCAAGCAAAGGTTTAAAAAGCAGGAAAATTGATGTTTTGTAAGTCTCCCCAAACAACCCCACCAGTTGAAAAAAATTTGCGAACAATATTTCGATTTTTTCAATAAATTAGTGTTGATTCGAAAATTCATAACTTGGTCAAAGATTTTTTGCTCATTGTGGAAATTTCTGAAAAGTTGGCATTTGATGTCCTCTAAAACATATCAAAAAATAAAGTGTTTTTTTTTGCAAATCATGTTTTAGTGACAAAAAGTTAAATTAAAAATCACATTTTTTTTACCGTGTATCATTTTTTTTCAGTGTAATCCTTATCCATACCTACAACTTTCCCGAAGACACCAAATCGATCAAAAAAATCTTTCAAAAGATACAGATTTTTGAATTTTCATATATCATCCAAATATCAAGCAGTAACAAGGCTAAAACAGCTGTCTCAATTCGCCTCATGTGTCCCGATTCACCCCAGATGACGATAATATATTACCAAATAAACATTTTTTAATACGGATTATTTCTTCAGATAGCGAAGAAACCCCTAATTTCACAACTAAACTCTGACTCCAAAACAAGCTTCAAATAAAAATTTATAAAAAAAAATCTTCATCTGATATTATTTAGATTAGCCTATTCTAGCCTCCATAAAAAACAATCTCGAAGCTCTGTTGAAAAAAAGTAACAGGTAAAAAGCTTCCGCTCATTTTGCTCAATGAGCAAAAATCGAGCGCGAGCGCGAGCGATTTACGAGCAAACATGTTGAGGAGCAAACGTGAGCCAGCTCGCGTAGCGCTCATCCTCACGAATGAGCGAAAAATGCTCGCTCATGAGCGGATGAGCGCTCAAAATCGCAACACTGGAATTTAGTGACCTGACCACAGATTGTGAAAAAAAAAAAAAAACAAAAAAACTATAGGATTTTTTTCATAGTTCCTTGATATTTCGTGATATTTTTTGATTTTGTGATATTTTTTGATTAATAATTTGAATTATAGCTGAGTGACGAAAATTTCAAACAAAATTTGTGCTAGTCTAACAGAAATGGTATGTTAGCATTTGAAGACACATTTTACTAAAATAGTTTGAAACCATTCAAGAAATTGAAAATATAGTATAGAAACTTTAGACAAAATTTTAATGGTCTTTAAAAAAAAAAATATCGCAGTTAACTATGAAAATTAATCTTTGAATTACTCTGATTTACGCAACATTACTCTCGATTCCATCGAAATTTTTGTGCTTCACATTGTTGTGCTGTATTTCAAAATATTGCAGTGGACCGTCTTCTTATACGATCTTTCATGCTTCCCATTGATTTCCAACGTGTTTCGCATTTATCCCACCTACTTACGGGTGGATAAGCCATCAGAATCGCTTATGCTGAAGCTGGGACATGACTTTGCGCTGCCAAAAATGTGTCATATATCGAATGTATGAAAAACCATATTCGAATGTATGAAAACACTGTTGGGAAATGTTGTTATTTGTATGTCCCCTGTCTACAGTAACCGCAATGATAAGATAAGAAAGAAACCCAATACTCTGTATTAATCTTATCGCTGAATTTGAGGCAGGTCGTATATAAATCCACCTCATTCAAGCCGACATCCGTTAGTATTGGAAATGAGTCAGTCGAGGCAAGGAGTACGCCGCCGGTGACGATCCCCAAATATTGCAGAGTATTTCAAAAGTGTGATGAAATAAGCCCCAACTTTGCCAAAACAAACAAGAGCAATTTCTGCGAAGATGCTGGAAGTTAGTTTAATCACGGTGGGGGTGGTGCTCACGCTGGCAGCCCTGGCGTACCGTTACATTACGCGAAATGATTTTTACTTTGCGGACAAGGCGATACCGTTCATGAAGCCTACGTTTGCGCTAGGGAATTTGGGCCCGTTGATGCTGAAGAAGAGGAATATACTGGAACACTTTAAGATAGTGTACGACAGTTTCCCCGATGCCAAGTGAGTATGGTCGTTGCACGATAACACCAACTGATATCGATACAATGATTGAATCCGTGAGTCAGTTCTAACTACAAATGTTTTTCGCAGGGTGTTTGGATTCTTCAACCTGACGGAACCCCTCTACATGGTGCGAGATCCGGAAATGGCAAAGAAAATCGCCGTCAAGGACTTTGACCACTTTGTGGACCACACGGGAATGACGGGGGCCAGCGAGGCCGTTGAGAACTCCCACATGTTGGTCACCAACACTTTGGTCGCGCTTCGTGGCAACAAGTGGCGCGATATGCGAGCAACGCTGAGTCCTGCCTTCACCGGCAGTAAGATGAGACAGATGTTCACGCTGATTGCCGAGTGCGGCCAAAGCATGGTGCAGTTTTATCAGGACAAAACCCGAAGCGAGGGCCCTCAGGTGGTCGAAACGAAGGAGTTGTTTTCGCGGTTTGCCAACGATGTGATCGCTACGGCAGCTTTTGGGTTGAAGGTAGATTCGTTCAAGGAGCAGGATAACGAGTTTTACACTCTTGGCAAGTCGGTTAGTCAGCCAACGGGAGTGGTAGCGGCGTTGAAGATGCTTGGCTACACGTTGGCACCGAGGCTGATGGTGAAGATGAACGTGGACTTCCTATCCCGCGAGCAGGACAGATTCTTTCGCGGAGTGGTCCGTGATACCATGAAGACTCGGCAAGAGCAGAACATCTATCGTCCCGACATGATCGAACTTTTGATGCAAGCCAAAAAGGGAAGCTTGAAGCACCAAACTATCTCGGAAGACCAACCCGCGGTTGAAGGATTTGCCACCGTCGAAGAATCACAAGTTGGTCTGCGCAACCACGATCGTGTCTGGACCGACGATGAACTAGCAGCACAGGCGTTCATCTTCTTCTTCGCCGGCTTCGAGACCGTCTCAATAACCCTCTCACTGTTCAGCTACGAACTTACCAAAAACGCAGATATCCAAGCCAAGCTCTACCAGGAAATCCTCGCAACCGAGCAGCAACTCAACGGCCAACCTCTAACCTACGAGACGCTTCAGAGCATGAAGTACCTGGACATGGTCACGTCGGAAGTACTCCGCGTGTGGCCCATCGGAACGCTCGTCGATCGGTGCTGCATCAAGGACTACGTGTACGACGACGGCCAGGGTTGCCGGTTCACGATCGAAAAGGGAAAAACTGTCTTCGTCAGCATCGTCGGTCTACACAACGATCCGCAGTACTTCCCGAATCCGGACAAGTTCGACCCGGAACGGTTCAGCGACGAGAACCGGCACAACATCAAGCCGAACACGTATCTGCCGTTCGGAATTGGCCCGCGAAACTGCATCGGTAAAAGTCACATTCAATTAGTTTTTATATCATAATTAACACAAATTTACCATCATCAACAGGGTCCCGGTTTGCGCTGATGGAGCTGAAAACGATTATCTACTATCTGCTGCTGAACTTTAGCTTCGAGGTACACGAGAAGACGCAAATTCCGCTGCGCATGGAAAAGTCACCGAATCGGTTGACACCGGAGAAGGGCATCTGGCTGGAGTTGAGGCCTCGCAGTGGACGGACGAAAAATTAATACAAACTTGTTGATTTGAGTTATTTATTATCAAAAATATGAGATATAAACTGTTACTAGTTAATTCAGAGAACGATCCTTACATAAAATATAATGCGTCTCCACTCCATACACTCCAGATGTATTTTCATGTAATACCTAATGTTGGCTTATCAGCACTTTGGCGCTCGATTACAGCTGCTAAAAAGCGTTTTCAACTGAAATCAAATCAAATAGCTTAAAAGGAAGTGAGAAAGAAGTTTTCTTTTAAAAGTTTAGCAAAATAAGTAGTTTAAATGCTTGTTACTTTTAAAAATTGCATAAGGTCATAAGGTTCATCGCTCCTGTTCGCATTTTATGCAGGTAGAGAAAACGAGCTTTGAAATTAGAAAAAAATATGTCTTGAATTTCACATTCATCTCACACAAGCTCCTGTTTATACTTTTGTTATGTTTGTATTGACAATGGAGCACCCACAGTCGAGCAGTTTTTGACAGTTCGTTCCATAAGAAATATCCCAAGTAGCAAGAAAAACATCGCTCTTTATTTTGTTGTTGAACAATTGCTGCATAAGTGTTTTTATTCGTTAATTATTAAACAAGTGTCAAAAAATTTGGTCAATTGTTCACATTTTGATCAAAAAACCATTGTTCTACATGGCTGTGTAACACAAATGCCAAATCTAGCAACGGATTACGAATAGTTCATTTTGAAGTTCATTCTGACCTCAATGAAACATGCTTGTGGAACTCGAAAAGCAAAATGACATTTGCAGACATGATGTTTCATTTCAGTTTGCTAAACGTGATAACATAGTAGATTTGACCTTTGGCTTCGGCTGGGGTTTCTCGTAAACAAGATGTTTATGTGAAGTTCGCGTTCGTGTTCTAAAAACCGAGCAAGAACATGTTGACAAAACAAGCAAGGATAGTTCTAAAAATAGAAACAGCTTATGTTCGAAAGAAGTTTTGGCAAACTGTTAGTGAACTTGGTAAAACCGAGATGGCCGCAGACTTCTTATTGACGTTTAGGCCTGCTCATCCAACATAACCCCTCGTGGAAAGAAGCAGATGCGCGCCCGGACTTGACATTTGGAGTGATCTAGGGTTCGATACTCGCCCTGAGCCATTCTTCATCAAAAAGGAAAACTGAAAAGGAAAACTGGAACCAGCAGCAGCAGTAGAGTAGTAGTAGCAAGCGATGTTAATAAGCACTCAAACATAATTGAAAAAAAAAATCCCTTAAGGCATAATTAGGAAATTGAATGATTTTTTTATGGTTGATATTTTTGTATTATCATTCATATTATTATCATTCATAAATGGCGTAACCCTGTCCAAACTAATCAATTACCAAAAAACTAGTAGTTAAAGTGTCGTAAACGACATTACTCACAAATAAAGGTTTAAATTACGAAAAAAAACTTTTGAGCGAACACCTTGAACGTATTTTATGAAAAACCTGTTTAACATTCTTGACTGCCACGATATGTTCTTGAACGATTATAAAAACGTTTGCCTAACTCCCTTCTGAATCTCAGAGTCAGAATGTTGTTAAACGGTTCTAACGACGTTATCCAACCCGGTTCAGAATCTTATTGTCAAGAGTTCTTATGACATGTTCAACAAACGTTCTCTATGCAAGTAGGGCGTGCGCTGGTAAAACTTAATTAAACCACGCACATTTCTAACAGGTTAAGACATGTTCAACAACAGAAAAACGTGCGCTTTTTCCAGCGTTCAAGAGTTCTCAGGGACGTTGGGAAAACATAGTTAATGAGTTCAACAACAAGTGTGCTACTTGGTATACATTGTAGAAAAAAGCAAAAACTGCTCGAATGGAAAAAATACGCTATATGGGACCTGACATGTGAACATTTTCTTCATAGTTCATCAAAATGTTCGCATACCCAACGCATACCAGCTCGATCGAAGCATGCTGCCAAGGTAAACACCAGTTGTAAACAAACTTTGCAGTTGCAAATGGTATTGGTTTGATTTTTTTTTCAATGAATAATTTTGGAGTTATTTTCGAAATGAAAACGTATGTTCAGATCATGATATTCCTGGGCGTGACAGGTTTGTGAATATTTTCACGAAGGTGCTCATATTTGATAATTTTTCACTGCCTATGCTCGCAAAAATGAGTCAAATTCAAAAACAGCTAGCAGAAAAAACGCCAGGCATATTTGTCCCACCCATAGAGCTACGTGGTAAATTTTCGTCTTAAAACTTGATTATATCCAGATCTCTAGAACAAAGTGCTCCATATTCTAAATTTTTGTTCAGTCAAATTAGTCACATTAATTCGGCCAAAAAATTGACATTTTTCTTCGGCTTAGAGTTAATTTTCATTGGAAAATTCCAAGAAATTTTTTGATGAGTTTTTCGGATTTGTTTGTGCTGTAATCTACATGCTGAAGACAAAAGTGAAGCTCTGCGTGATTTTTTTTTCGTGTGGCGTAACGTAAAGGCCACAAGGCCAGAAGCTGTTCACAACCTGCGTATTCCTGGACTCGATGATGTTCTAGTGAAGCAACAGCATCGTATTCGATGTATATTCGGTTTGTCGAATGCTTTCAAGAACCTTGGTGAGATCTTTCCATACTTTTTTTTTGGTAGACAATTTATAATATATTCAATTAATCAAATGAAATATCCTTCCTACCCCACCCCATCTTCCATGTCCTTAAACCAAATCCCACCCCTCCCTCATCACCCCCAGAAAAAATTATAATTAATTGCGAAATTAACACTTACACACCCAACCACAACTTAGCCGAGCTTCTGTGGTCTAATGGTTACAGGTTTCGCTTTATGAGCGGAAGGTCGTGGTTTCAAACCCACATGGCTCGGCACATCCTTTCCCCTGTACTCTTCACATGTATAAGGACCAACTGTTCTCTGTATAATTGCCCTGCAGAGCTCCACGGCCCGATCGCAAAAAGTGCTTTGAAGGGACGAGTTTTTCAGAAACCAGAATTTAAGGGCTAGCTGGGTATAAGTAAACGTAAAATGTGCACTTCGGTTCTAGCGATACATTTGGACAGTACAGAGTGGAAAAGGCAGAGCCAAAGAGGATTGAAAAAACATTCAAACCTCTTCGGCGGCGAAGTTACGGCAGTGAATCGCTCGACACACTCGCTCAACAATAGCGTGTGTGCGTGTCCCATCTGCCTAATAACAGAAGAAGCCTTTGTGATTCTATAAATAGAATTGCAAGTCCGCAATAGATCTAATTCCTGGTCGCAGTGGATAGTGGCATCGAACAAAAAAAAAAAAAAACCACAACTTATTCGGAGCGTTTGGTACGGTATGTCCACGCATCCTTCCTCCCCTGTTGATTCTGTGAAATGTGATCCGTTCTCAGAATCTGTCTCTGCGGTTAATGCAACGCAGTAGGCCTGGCCGCTTTAATTTTTGCAATACATATTCGGGGTTACTCAGATGTAATGCAATCATTAATATTGACAAGAAAGGACTTGGGGCGTAATCTAACCACAAGTTCTTCCAGGATGCTTTCTTCGGACTGGCTGCGCTTGTGTTCGATTAGATTAGATTAGATTAGTCAAATTAGTCACATTAATTCTTGTTTAACCCTTTCAAGCCAGATGGGTCATATTTGACCCAAATTTGTTTTAAGTAGCTTAAATTTTTCGTATGGTCCTCAGAATCATTTTCCCACCATAAAATATATATTTTTTAAATTCAGGCCTGAAAGGGTTAAGCGCGGAACAATCGAAAAGGATATTTATTTTTCGATTTTTTGTCATATTAACACTCGAAATTCAATTAATTTTATGTAAAACTAAAAAAAAAATCAATATTTTTCAAATGAGGTTGACCAAACCATACAGCTCAGTATAAATATTTTTGAAAAAAAAAACAAAAACAAAAATTACGCGTTTCTGAGACCCCAAAGTGCATGCTTTCCCTCAAGTTGAGCCTGAGCAGAAGTTTTGTTGGTCGGTGAATTTGTTATCATTTCGGTGAAATGTTATTTTAGGACCAAATATTTGAAACTTTTTATCAATTTATAACCAAATTTAAATGTTTTTTCGAAAACTAAAATTTCACAGAATTATAAATAGATAAATGAATATATTTTCCCCATAATACGTGCATGGAATGCATCTTGCACTTATTGCGAAATATGTTGATGGAAAAATAGCAACAATTGAGAGATAACGTACATTCCTTATTTGGCATTTTGAACGATAACAACACAACACTAGCAGACGGAGACGAGCGGAAATTCCCGGGAGATATTTCCCACAATTTCACGACTTTTGTTAATCTCGATTGATTTCGATTTTTAAGCAGATCTTTTGAAATTTTACAATTCACATGGAAAACTGATTTAATTTCTAGAGTTTTTTTTGAAAAGGTCCTATGTATAAACTATTGTCTTTCATATCTAGAGTTTTTTTTGAATAGGTCCTATAAACATATGAAAGATAATAGTTTATAGGACCTATTCAAAAAAACTCTAGATTTGTTTATTCATATGAGATGGATGTCAAAAACAGAAACGCACCGATTTTACGGGTTAAATCCCATTTAAAATACAACGTCAAAGCGTCAGGTCCTGTCGCAACCAAATGAGCTCAAATTTGGGATTCGGGTTCTGTACACCTAGGGGATCATGCCCTGAAATGCCCGCAAAATTGACCCGTTTTGTTACATCTTAATAGTTAGTTATATTTAACTATTATAGTGTTGAGTAATGAAAAATATTGTGTTTTGTCAACATTAAAACTATTTTGTTTACAATAAATTGCAATTAATTTTGAAAATATCCAGATCAAGTAAATACAACAAGATGTATAAAAAAAATGTGTTGGGAAACTTCATTCACAAAAAATATATTCCAGGAAGAGGCAGAGAAGCCATAGCCTCTTGCCAACTCAACTGTGCCAAACTTGATTCATCAACTCACACACAGTTAATCTCTCTCTTCCTCTCACGCTACCCGGGGAACGAACGAGCCGGCATCAAACATTTGGACAACGGACCGGTTCACCGTTTAACCTTGGCCGTTAATACAGTCATGCTGGACGCGGTCTTTGAATGCGTCGTCGTTTGCTTAAATAGTCGCTCCGGTAGGTGTGCCTGTATTTGACCTGTGATTACGGTTTCAATTGCCAAGTTGGGAGGAGCTGAGGTCAATTAATTTTGATTGCTGAATGAATAAAATGTTTAGTGGTATTGCTATGTTTGAGGTTTAATACGAGTGTATTCAACATTAGAACCCTCTACCCTGGAAATCGTACTCAGCCAGCCAGCGATGATTTGAAATTTTTGAGCATACAAGAGGCACCAAACCTTCAGTCTTTGTCGAAACATTGCCCAAACCGCAAGTGTTAATTCGTTTTTCGGAGAAAAAATAAACCGTAAGTCAAACTTTATTTCGTTTCACCATGCTGGGAAATGTGGCCCTTGTTTAGTACTGAAATGCGTCAATCATCATTCGAAAAGTCGAGCTGTTTGAAGTTGGGAGAGAGCGAATTTCGCACTATTTTAAAGGCAAACAAACAGCGGATTCACAAGCATACGCGGCTGAGATCATCTCCAACGGAGAGAACGCTGATTGAGGCTTCAAGTGTTACCGGCTTAACGTAATCACGGTGTCGGTTTGGTTGTGTAAGTTGTGCATTCACGACACTTATCTTTTACACCGTTGCATTAGCGATAGCCTGGCAGCGTTATCAGTAGCGGTTCGGAACCTTTGAGTAGCTTAGTCTACTCGCCAACGTGCGACGACCAAGATGGTCTCCGTAGACCTGTTCACGACCCTTTGTTTGGGTATAATTATAGTGCTAGTGTACCATTACCTGGTGAAAAAGTATCATTACTTCCTATCGAAGCCGATACCATGCGTGAAGCCGACGATCCTTGTTGGCACCAGTGGACCGCTTCTGTTCCGTAAGCGAGATTTGGCGACCCACATGAAGGTCATGTACAGTGCCTTCCCGGATGCAAAGTGAGTTTGAGTTCAAAGTTTGGAAATTTCACAACTAATTCAACTTTTACTTTAGGATAATCGGCATGTACGACCTGACGAGTCCGATCTACATGCTGCGCGACCCGGACATGATCAAGAAGCTCGCGATCAAGGACTTTGACCACTTTACCGACCATGGTCCGTACCTGACGAACGGCCGCACGGATGACAACGCCGGCGGGGACAGTTTGTTCGGGAATTCGCTGTTTGCAATGCGAGGTCAGAAGTGGCGCGACATGCGGGCAACGTTGAGTCCGGCCTTCACCGGAAGCCGGATGCGGCCGATCTTCGAGCTGGTGACCAAGTGCGGCCGATCGATGGCCACGTTTTTCAAGGAGGAAGCGCGGGCGGGGCGGAAGCTGGAGTACGAGATGAAGGACACGTTTCAGCGGTACGGAAACGATGTGATCGCGACGGTGGCGTTCGGGATTGAGGTGGATTCGATGCGGGACTACAACAACGAATTCTTTGAGATGGCCACAAAGATGTTGTCGTTTTCGTCTTGGAAAATGGTGCCGTTGATGGTGATTATGAGGGTTTTGGCAGCGCTGGGACAGAAGACCAACATGGACTTTATGGATAGTAAACTGTCGGATCATTTCAAGAAGATGATTAGGGATAATATGAAGCAACGGGAGGTAAACAAGATTGTACGGAACGATATGATCAATATTTTGATGGAAGTTAGGAACGGATCACTTAAGCATCGACAAGATGAGCAGGATACCAAAGATGCTGGATTAGCTACGGTAGAAGAGTCCAGCGTAGGCAAAACAACTCACTCCAGAAAGTGGACCGACAATGAACTGTTTGCGCAGTGTTTCTTGTTCTTCATAGCAGGATTCGATACCGCATCTACGTTGATGTCCTTCCTCGCTTACGAGCTGAGTGTCAACCCAGATATTCAAGAACGACTCCACGAGGAGATACGACAAAAGGAAGACTCATTAAAAACAAACCCACTATCATACGAAGTGCTGCAAAAGATGCAATACTTAGACCAGGTCGTATCGGAAGCCCTGCGCAAGTGGTCCCCCAACATGCAGCTGGATCGGTACTGTCGTAAGGACTACCTGTACGACGACAACGCCGGAACACGGTTCGTGATCGAACAAGGCCACATGGTGGTGATCCCGGTGATTGCCATGCATCACGATCCCCAGTACTTCCCCGAGCCGGAAAGGTTCGATCCGGAACGTTTTAGCGAGGAGAACCGCTCGAAGATCAACACCGGAGCGTATCTTCCGTTTGGGGTGGGACCACGGAACTGTATCGGATCGCGGCTGGCACTGATGGAGGTCAAGTCGATCTTCTACCATCTGGTGAGGGACTTTAGGTTGGTGCTGTCGGGGAAAACGCAAGTTCCGCTAAAGATGGCCAAACATCCGTTTGCGTTGTTGGTTGAGGGAGGTTTGTGGGTGGAGTTTAAACCGAGATCGTGAATAAATAAATAAATATAATAATATTGATGAATGTCTATAAAACTGATCATTCTTTGGTCCTTCAAATACAATATCTAACCAAACACTGATGTCAGCGATAAATGCGAAGCGTTTTATATATAACCCCTACAATCTTTGTTATTATTTTCTTTGGGCGTAGTAAACCCTCCTCTATTCTATTCTGTTTGTGTGCGTGTTCCTCAAACAACGCTTGATAATTTTCTACGTTTTCGTTCAGTCTGCTTCGAACGGAGCAACCGCAAGCATGACTCAGGTGAACCTGTTTACGGCTGGAGCCGTAATCATCATAATTCTGCTCATCTATCACCACCTGGCGAAAAAGTACCATTACTTCCTGCCGAAGCCAATACCATGCATGAAGCCGTCGTTCCTGGTTGGTAGTAGCGGACCTGTGCTGCTCCGACGACAGGGCGTTACTACATTCATGAAGACGATCTACAATAGCTTTCCGGAGGCAAAGTAAGTTTGTTCTCTATGAAGGTTCGTTGAAAATAAAAATTAAATTCTTTTTCCAGCATATTCGGAATGTACTCCATCGTGATGCCCGTTTACATAGTACGTGACCCAGAGTTAATCAAGCTGATCGGAGTAAAGGATTTTGACCATTTCGTCGATCACGCATTTGTAAGTGGGAATTCGGATGACGACGGCCGGAATGATACCCTATTTGGAAATTCGTTGATCGCTCTGAGCGGTCTCAAGTGGCGGGATATGCGCGCTACGTTGAGTCCGGCTTTCACCGGATCCAAGATGCGACACATGTTTGAACTGGTAGCAGATTGTGGACGATCGATGGTGGAGTTCTTTAAGGCGGAAGAAAAAGCAGGTAAAAGTTTGGAGTATGAGATGAAGGCGACTTTTGCGCGCTATGGAAACGATGTAATTGCATCGGTGGCATTTGGAGTTACGGTGGATTCAATGCGCGATCCGCAGAATGATTTCAACGTGATGGCTAAAAAAATGCTCGACTTTGCAAACTGGAAAATTCTAGTGAGGATCGCTATAATTCAAATTTTATCGCTGGTGAGTAAGAAATTCAACTTTGATATAGTAGATGGAACCTTGTCCAGATACTTCAGAGGTATTATTACCGACAATATGGAGAGACGGGAAGCTCAAGGAATTGTTCGGAATGACATGGTCGACATGCTGATGAAGGTTAGAAAAGGAACACTCAAGCACCAGAAGGACGAACAAGACACTAAAGATACCGGATTTGCAACTGTAGAGGAATCCAGCGTGGGAAAAACCACTCATTCCAGAAAGTGGACTGATAACGAGTTGATCGCGCAATGTTTCTTGTTTTTCCTAGCGGGATTTGATACAACATCGAATCTTTTGTCATGGCTTATGTACGAACTTACAGTTAACCCGGCAATCCAAGATCGTCTATACGAAGAGATTTCGCAAATAGAAAATTCTCTTCTCGGCAAGCACCTCTCTTACGAAGCATTGCAAAAAATGTCTTACTTGGATATGGTTGTTTCAGAAGCTCTCCGCAAATGGCCCCCGAATGTGCAGCTGGACCGTAAATGTACTAAAGATTACCTGCTGGACAACGGCACCGGAACTCGGTTCACCATGGACAAGGGAAGCTCCGTTTTGATCCCTGTGTATGCGATACATCATGATCCAAAGTACTACTCAAATCCGGAAAGATTCGACCCGGAACGGTTCAGCGAAGAAAATCGCTCGAAGATCAACGCCGGAGCGTACCTTCCGTTTGGCATCGGGCCACGGAACTGCATCGGCTCGCGGTTGGCACTAATGCAGGTCAAATCGATCGTGTACCACCTGCTGAAGGACTTTGAAGCGGTCTCATCGGAGAAGACCGGAACTCCGCTTAAGTTGGCCAAGCATCCGTTTCTATTACAGGCGGAGAATGGGATTTGGGTTCAGTTGAAATCACGGAGTTCGTGATATGATATTTGAATAAAATGCTTGTTGGAATCAATTAAGTTCATTGTGTAGTTTTGTTATCCTCAGCGGAGATGTATACCGTAAAACGGGGTGACTATGATAGGTTCGCGATTTTTCCGCAAAATGAAGAGTACAATTAAAATACGTACGGAATGGTTTAGAATCATACTGACCGTCGTAAAGAAGTGTTCAAAGTACCTCAAGAAGAAGTTTTCATAACATTTTGAAAAGTTTAAAAAGTTAGTAAACTATACTTAAGAAAATTTTGATGAAAGTCATTATTTTAAACTTCTCAAAGTGTCAGGATTTTCTCAATGAATCGGTAAACGGAATGTATTTTCGGATTCATTGGGCAATTTTCCATTAGGAGAAGGTTAAATAAGTTTATAAATAATAAATAATATGTGTTTTTGAAACACAATTTAAAAAAATCTTTAAATTTATAGGCAATTTCAGTTGAACAAATGTCATGTAAAATGTAAAAACTTGTGATTCGTGCTTCGAATTCAGTATAAAATGCAATATAAATCGATAATTTTATAAACAAAACGAGTTTCTGGCAAAATTCCGACTTTTTAACAATTTTACCGTGCTCCTAATCCTTATTCCTCTCCCGGTGAATGGTGGAGATGGGAGCGGCCGGCAATGGATGGCTTTCATGGTGCTACCTGTCCTGTTCTGGTAGAATTGGTTTTAATTCCCTCTAATCAATTTCTAAGCAGCCGGAGCTAGACAATTATCACACATACATGACGAAATCCAGTCTGCAACCCGCTAAGATCACCATCTCCATGCGAATGCGAATGCGAATTTTACCTAAATTTTAAATTTATTTTGTTAAAAAGCTTATAAACTTGGTTAACTCAATATAAACATTGATTTTTTTTTCTTAAGAACTATATCAGCTACTTTAGTGATTGTACATTTTAGGTACAAATAAAGTTTGAACATCTTAAATATGATTTTAACAAGAAAAACTATGACTATCAAAGTCACCCCGGAATTTAAACTAAGAATTTTTAACGTAGCTATTTTTCTAAAAACTATTAAAAAAACTTTTTTTTCCAAAATAGTGCATGGACTTTGTGTGGCCTACCCCAGTACATGTTTTAAAAATAATAATCTTGAGAAAAACCTTAATATTCCAAAAACAAATTGAAATCCTATCAAAGTCACCCCGGTTTACGGTACTCGATTCTGAAAAGTAAACCTTTAGCGAGTCTTCTTAGAAATAACTGCGCTATAGGGCTATTGAAACTAACAGACTATAGAGTATACTCTATAACTCATTCAACAAACGTGTCATCATCACTGAAGTACCTAATATCGTTTGTCACTCGCGCAATTACGCGAAACTTGGTTTCGATTGGCTCACACTTGTGTATAGTCTCACCTCTACATGGACGTAGCTGAACTTTGGCTGAACCCCAGTGGACCCGCAGCCAAGTGATGATTGAAGCTCTGTCATTTTCATTCTGTAGCCATATTTCACGCGATCTGGACGCACGCTTACAGTTTGGGTCAAGTGTCTTCGAGCCGCTATCGCACGAGATAGCCGTATTCGGAAATCTCTCACACTCTGATAACAAAAGTTGTGAAGTGTTAACCATATAAGCGCTGTGCGTTCGTTTCAGTCGTGTTTCAACGCTGCGGGCGCAAGGATGGTTCAGGTGGATCTGTTTACGGCGGGGGCCGTGTTTGCCATAATCCTGCTGGCTTATCACTACCTGTCGAAGCGGTACGAGTACTTCCTGACGAAACCGATACCATGCCTGAAGCCAACGTTCCTGGTCGGTAACACCGGTGCGATGATGTTCCGCCAACGGGATATTGCAGCTCACGTGAAGACTCTTTACTACGCGTTTCCGGATTTCAAGTGAGTTTAGGAGTGATTTGAAGAATTTGAGTGTTAAGTTACTATTGGAAATTTTGCAGAATTACCGGCTTTTACGACCTGATGAATCCGATCTTTATGCTGCGCGACCCAGATGTGATAAAGAAGATCGGCGTGAAGGACTTTGACGTGTTCATGGACCACACCCCAACGATGGCCGGTGCGACGGAAGCCGAAGTCAGTGGAGAGCAACTGTTTGCCAATTCTCTGTTTGCACTGCGAGGATCCAAGTGGCGGGACATGCGAGCGACGCTGAGTCCGGCTTTCACCGGATCTAAGATGAGGCACATGTTTGAGCTGGTAGCGGAATGTGCCGTATCGATGTCGGATTTCTTCAAGGCGGAAGCGAAAGCCGGGAAAAAGTTGGAGTTCGAAATGAAGGACACGTTTTCGCGGTTCGGTAACGATGTGATTGCGACGGTAGCGTTTGGTATCAAGGTGGACTCGATGCGTGAACGGGAAAATGATTTCTTTGTGAAGGGGAAGCAGATGCTGAATTTTCAGTCACTTATAGTGCTGTTGAAGTTTTTTATCTTTAGGGCGTTGCCATCGTTGGCTGCTAAGTTGGAGCTTGATTTTATCGACAAGGACTTGGCTAGATATTTCAAAGGAATGATCATCGATAACATGAAGCAACGTGATGCTCATGGAATAATCAGAAATGATATGATCCACATGTTGATGGAGGTGCAGAAAGGTGCGCTGAAGCATCAGAAAGACGAAAAAGATACTAAGGATGCCGGATTTGCGACAGTCGAAGAATCAACTGTGGGAAAATCAACACATTCAAGAGTTTGGACGGAGAACGAGCTGATTGCGCAATGTTTTTTGTTCTTCTTAGCTGGATTCGACACTGTCTCCACTTGCATGACGTTCTTAACGTACGAGCTTGCTTTGAATCCCGAAATCCAGAATCGTCTTTACGAAGAAATCATGGAAACGGAAAGAAGCCTAAATGGAAGCCCCCTGAACTATGAAACCCTGCAGAAAATGGTATACATGGACATGGTGGTCTCCGAAGCCCTGCGCAAGTGGCCACCCGCCGTAGTATCGGATCGCTACTCCAACAGAGACTATACCTATGACGACGGCGCGGGATCACGTTTCCTGATTGAAAAGGGCCGAACCATTTGGATTCCCACGATCGCCATCCACAACGATCCCAAGTACTACCCAAATCCGGACAAGTTTGACCCGGAACGCTTCAACGAGCAGAACCGTCCAAATATCAACCTAGGAGCATACCTGCCGTTCGGAATTGGTCCGCGGAACTGCATCGGATCGCGTTTGGCCCTTATGGAGGTCAAGTCCATAATCTACTGTCTGTTGAAGGACTTCTGTCTGGAACCATCGGAAAAGACAGAGATTCCACTGAAGATGTCTAAGAATTTGTTTGCATTGCAGGCGGAAAATGGGGTGTGGCTCGAGTTTAAACCTAGAAAGGTGTAAGCGAGGATTTAGAATAAAAATGTACCATAATCCTGCGGAATGTTTTAGTGACACTTTGAAGACGCCTTAGGAGTAGATAGAACAGCAATCATTCTCCTTTTATAGTTGACACCACTCAAGTTCAAGAACACTCTTGATCATAGGCAGTGGTCTCCAAACGGTGAGTGATCTTGTTTTTGTACCAATTTGACAAATTTATTTTAACAATAACTTTTGTTTTTGTTTGACTATTTCAAACTTTATTTTTGCCACTAGTACATTAAAGTTAACTAATTAGAAAAACAATAGTGTTTCTTATCACGAACTGAATTCATATCAACGAAACATCAACGCGGTTAACTTTACGATGTAGGCCTGGCCAATGAAAAGAATCCCCTTTTTCTCGAGCTTGGAAGTTGTTTGTTGATGGAAAATTTTCTGTTAAATTTATGAACATATTTCAAATACAAATCAATATAAATAAAATCGTTTGTCATGTTCATTAAGATAATTTATTGAACTCGAGACTCAAACAAATTATTTATATTTTATACATACAAATTTGCTATCAGAACATTTGGAGCTACTGATCTTAGCAACGTCCGCTCTCGCCCTACAGTGTTAGTTAATAACAGTCAGCGCGACGTCATTGATGGTTGATAGCAAAGTTGTGGTGGTCATTCAAATTGACCTATACATGCGACCGGCTGATGATTTAAAGCATCGTCATTCTCTCGTTTCATTCTGAGACTGGAGCCCGCGTGAATTGGATGTGCTTCCAGGGGTACGCTGGCTTAGACTCAAAACTCAGTTATTCTCGAGTCGTGTGTCCGATAACACTAGGTTCAAGTGAGACTTAGCGTTATCGAATGGGAAGGCGATAGAAAGTTGTTCAGGAAGAGCTTCAGTTGTTAGTCGAAGCAGCGATCTTGAAAATGGTACAGGTGGATTTCCTAACGGCAGGTGCCGTATTCGCTATAATCCTGCTGGTCTACCACTACGTTGCGAAGAAGTACGAATACTTCCTGCCGAAGCCGATCCCATGCATCAAACCATCGTTCCTGCTTGGTAGCTCTGGACCGATGATGCTCCGCCAGAAGGATATTATATCACATGTGCAGTGGCTGTACAACCAGTTTCCGGACTTTAAGTGAGTTCTCGATGAAATGAGTTCAACAAAGGTGTAATGATTGCTTTATGATCCTCAGAGTGGCCGGTTTCTACGATCTGACGACGCCAATTTTCATGCTCCGTAATCCGGACGTGATCAAGAAGATCGGCGTAAAGGACTTTGACTACTTTACCGATCACACGCCCACGATGGCTGGCACATCGGAAAAGGAAGTCAACGGAGAGCAGCTGTTTGCCAACTCCTTGTTTGCGCTGCGTGGTCAAAAGTGGCGGGACATGCGAGCGACGCTGAGTCCGGCCTTCACCGGGTCCAAGATGAGGCACATGTTTGAGCTGGTGGCGCAAAGTGCCAAATCAACGGCAGAGTACTTCAAGGCAGAGGCTAAGGCTGGCAAGCGGTTGGAGTACGAGATGAAGGATACGTTGTCACGGTTTAGTAACGACGTGATAGCGACGGTTGCATTCGGAATCGAGGTGGACTCGATGCGTGAACGGGAAAATGACTTTTACGTGAAAGGCAAACAAATGGTTAATTTCCAATCGATCGTAGTGCTACTCAAGTTTCTGTTGATAAGATCAGCCCCTTCGTTGGCGCAAAAATTAAAAATCGATCTTATTGATAAAGATCTGGCGGCATACTTCAAAACTATGATTACTGATAACATGAAGCAGCGAGATGCACATGGTATCATTCGTAACGATATGATCCACATGTTGATGGAGGTTCGCAAGGGTGCCTTGAAGCATCAGAAGGAAGAGAAAGATACGAAGGATGCTGGATTTGCAACGGTAGAGGAATCCACTGTTGGAAAGTCAAATCACTCCAGGGTATGGACTGAAAACGAGCTTATTGCCCAATGTTTCCTGTTCTTCCTAGCGGGATTCGAGACCGTTTCTATTGCTATGACATTTTTAGCTTACGAACTCACTGTTAATCCAGACGTTCAGAATCGACTCTACGCGGAAATATTAGACACCGAACAAGCACTTGGAGGAAAACCGCTTACGTACGAGGATCTGCAAAAGATGGAATACATGGACATGGTAGTGTCGGAAGGTCTGCGCAAGTGGCCACCGGCCGTCGTCTCGGATCGCTTCTGCAACAAGGACTACATGTTCGACGATGGCGAGGGAACACGGTTCGTCATCGACAAAGGTCAAACTGTATGGATTCCCACGATCGCCATCCACAACGATCCCAAGTACTACCCGAATCCGGAAAAGTTTGACCCGGAACGATTCAACGAGCAGAACCGTCCAAATATCAACTTGGGTGCATACCTGCCGTTCGGAATTGGTCCGCGGAACTGTATCGGTTCGCGTTTGGCCCTTATGGAGGTCAAGTCCATCATGTACTACCTGTTGAAGGACTTTAGCTTTGAACCCAGCGAAAAGACGCAAATTCCACTCAAGATGGCCAAAAATATGTTCGCCATGCAGGCGGAGAATGGGGTGTGGTTGGAGTTGAAACCTAGACATTAGTTAAACATGTTACAAGTGCAATAAAAATACCAAATGAAGCAATGAAATCGTTTCCATTTAAGGGTACGCTTATCACATGCTAAATATGAGATTACGCTTTATCTGAAACACGTATCTTCAATAGTAACCAGTAAGCGAATAATACTGATAAACACATCCACCCTAATGACTGACCTACCTATCCGTATTTTAAATTACATGGTACAAATGATTTTAAGAAAATGAGTAAATCAAAGCTATGATATTTTGTGTGTATATTCTCTTAAATTGAAATTATCTGTTTTTTGTTGTACCTATATCATAATTCTGTTGCAATTTGCAATTATTTTCACGCAACCAACTCATGATCGTTGGCGTTGCTATATTCATTCAGAGCTCTCCCCATTCATTGATCGTGTTTACCATACGTAAACAATTTCATTCTAAAGTGCCACACTCCAGACTGCAGAAGGAAGCAACGTTCACTACTACGCATGTGCGCATTAGGGTGTAATATGGTTGTATGGAAAAAAATAAAGTTGTCCAAATTTAGCGAGCACAGCAATTTTTCAGTTCTTTTTGGGGTCCTAAACAACTCCCCAAAGTTTGGAAACGATTGGTTAAGTCCTCACTTTGCGCAAAGCGATTCAATTTTCCATATAAATTTGTATGGGAAAAACATTTTTTTTGGATTTTGATATTTATAAAATCCACGTTTCACACTGTACTAAAACCGGATTCATATTCGGATGCTCTGGAAGGTGCTCTACAACTTTCCCGAAGAGAGTATGGTGCTAACTTGCTCCTATAAAAAGATACAGCGTGTTCAAAACTCGTCTAAAACGTGTTTTTTGCTCGAAAATCACGTTTTAGACGAGTTTTGAGGACGCTGTATCTTCTTTCAGGGACAAGCTAGCACCATACTCTCTTCGGGAAAGTTGTAGAGCACCTTCCAGAGCATCCGATTATGAATCCGGTTTTAGTACAGTGTGAAACGTGGATTTTATAAATATCAAAATCCAAAAAAAATGTTTTTCCCATACAAATTTATATGGAAAATTGAATCGCTTTGCGCAAAGTGAGGATTAAACCAATCGTTCCCAAACTTTGGGGAGTTGTTTAGGAACCCAAAAGGAACTAAAAAATTGCTGTGCTGGAAAATCGATTTTGATATTACACCCTAGTGCGCATGTTTGTGAGTAAACCAACGCCGATGATCTCACCCACCCGACATCATTAAGTTTTTGCGGTTTGGTAGAGCCGGACGGCGATATTTTTAGAACGACCGGAAAAAAAAAACCAACTTCCAGCAGAGTTTACTACGCGTCACAATTGCTAAACTGCAAAGCAAAGGTTCGATCGATAACACTTTCAGCTTTAATCAGCGGCACCTCAATTTCAGTGATAGCTAGTACCGACCCGGCTGGCAACGATGCTACAGGTGGATCTGTTTACGGTGTGTGCCGTTGGGGGAATCGTTCTGCTCGTGTATCACTATCTGTCGAAAAAGTTCGAATACTTCCTGTCCAAGCCAATACCATGCCCAAAGCCGACGTTTCTTTTTGGGAATACCGCATCCATGATATTGCGGACTCAGGATGCCAAAGAGAAGATTCAAGAGCTGTACAATAGCTTTCCCGACGCAAAGTGAGTTGGATATTTTGAGAATCTTCCATTATATTTAATATGTTGTGTCCCTTAGGATTATGGGCTTTTACAACCTCCTCAAGCCAGCCTTCATCGTACGCGATCCGAAAGTGATCAAGAAGATCGGCGTCAAAGATTTCGACTACTTTATGGAGCACACCCCAATATTTAGTCCGAGCAAAACAGATGCGGATGACGATAACAGTCAGAGCCTCTTCGGAAACTCACTGTTTGCTCTACGCGGACAGAAGTGGCGGGATATGCGAGCAACCCTGAGTCCGGCCTTCACCGGAAGTAAGATGCGCCACATGTTCGACCTGGTAGCGGAATGCGGAGTATCGTTGAAAGAGTTTCTGCTGAAGGAAGCTAAGACGGGGAAGAGAATGGAGTACGAAATGAAGGATACCTTCTCGAGATTTGGAACGGACGTAATTGCGACGGTAGCATTTGGATTGAAGGTGGATTCGATGCGTGAACAGGACAATGAATTCTTCACGAAGGGAAAGAAGATGCTTGATGTGAAATCGCCAAAAGTGTTGATAAAATTCTTGACGGTGGTAGCCTTTCCATGGTTGGCACGCAAATTGGACATCGATCTTGTTGACGGAAAACTGGCCACGTACTTCCGAGGAGTCCTTACAGGACACATGAAGCAACGTGAGGCGCATGGAATCGTCAGAAATGACATGATCAACATTTTGATGGAAGTTCAGAAAGGTGCATTGCGACATAACGCCGAGGAGCACGAAACGAAGGATGCAGGATTCGCAACGGTAGAGGAATCCAGTGTAGGAAAATCGACCCACTCAAGAGTTTGGACCGAAAGTGAACTGATTGCGCAGTGCTTTTTATTCTTTTTTGCTGGCTTTGACACAGTGTCTTCCGGTATGAGTTTCTTGGCTTACGAGCTCGCCTTGAGTCCGGAGGTCCAAGATCGCCTCTATCAAGAAATAATGGAGACAGATCAATTTCTTGCTGGGAAGCCACTCAACTACGATACTCTTCAGAAGATGGAATACTTGGATATGGTAGTTTCGGAAGCACTACGCAAGTGGCCACCAGCAGTCCTTTCCGATCGACTCTGCAGCAAGGACTATCAGTATGACGATGGTCAGGGTACGAGTTTTGTGATTGAAAAGAATCGCACCATATGGATTCCCACGATTGCCATCCACAACGACCCCAAGTTCTACCCCAACCCGGATAAATTCGACCCGGAAAGGTTCAGCCCGGAAAACCGATCGAAGATAGTCCCTGGAACTTATTTGCCGTTTGGAATAGGGCCAAGGAACTGCATTGGATCCCGTTTCGCACTGATGGAGCTGAAGTCGATTATGTACTATCTAGTGAAGGAGTTCAGTCTGGAGCCGACCGAGAGGACTGAGGTGCCGCTAAAGCTCTCCCGGATGGCGATTTCGTTACAGTCGGAAAAGGGCATTTGGCTGGAGCTTAAACCTCGAAAATTATAATGTAGAAAGTATATTGAAGCTGAAATTATTAGAGCGATAAGAATCCAAACCAATGAATTTTTAAACAAGGATTTGAATATACAAAAAATATATTTCTTTAAGATTACAAGTCTTGTTTCTTAAATGATGACACTCATTGTGTCTGTATCGTGTAATACTATCGTAATATTTCTTGGAATATTCACGGGTGCTATTGTATCGAACTGTACACGATTCCAAATTTGGTACACATTCCATTAGTCTCCCAGATTCACACCAGCCGCGGCGTTGATAAAATTTAGCCATATTTAGCAATGTACTATCAGTGAAATCTGGTGCTATCAGATAAAACGACTGATAGTAAAATAATAAAAATAATACATTCGCTTCTTATCAAGACTGATATAACTGACCTTATACCACGAAATCGTCTCCAAAAATCATTCCTTGCGACGTTTCTGTTTAGTGAGGAGGTTAATTTAATAACTCCTTCAATTTTAATCCGTCAACATGTTTGACCTAGCGAGCGCGGTTATTATAGCGAGCTTAATTTTTCTGCTATACAGTTACATAGCTCAGAAATACGACTTCTTCGAAGAACGTAACATTCCTTTCATAAAACCAGTGTTTCTGTTGGGTAACACGGCCCCAGTACTGTTGAAACGGCAGGACCTGCTGCAGAATGTCAAAGAGATGTACAATGCCTTCCCGAGTTCCAAGTAAGTACAGATCAACCCTAACTCCGCCCAACTCCACTAAGAACCCTTCCTTCCCCGCAGAGTGGTCGGCCTGTTCGACTTTATCAAACCGGTGCTGATGATCCGCGACTTGGACATGCTCAAGCAGATCGGCGTGAAGGACTTTGACCACTTTAGCGACCACACTCCGATCTTCACGCGGGCCGATGTGGAGGACGTCGGTGGGGACAGTTTGTTCGGGAATTCGCTGTTTGCGCTGCGTGGACAAAAGTGGCGCGATATGCGCTCGACGCTGAGTCCGGCATTTACCGGGAGTAAAATGCGGCACATGTTCGAGCTGGTGTCCCAGAGTGCCCAGTCTACGGTGGAGTTCTTCCGGGCGGAAGCGAAGGCGGGGAGAACGTTGGAGTACGAGATGAAGGATGTTTTCTCGAGGTTTAGTAACGATGTGATTGCATCGGTTGCGTTTGGTATTGAGGTGGATTCGTTCCGGGAACGAGAGAACAGTTTCTACGTGAAAGGCAAAGCGATGCTGAACTTTCAGAATGTGAAGACAATCGTAAAGATGCTTCTGTTGAGGACAATTCCGAATTTGATGATTCGGTTGAAGGTTGATATCCAGTCCAAAGAGTCAACTGAGTACTTTAAAACAATGATCACCGACAATATGAGACAGCGGGATGTGCATAATATTGTACGGAATGATATGATCCACATGCTGATGCAGGTTCGTAAAGGTGCATTGAAGCATCAGAAGGACGAACAAGAAACGAAAGATGCTGGATTTGCTACCGTGGAGGAATCGAATGTAGGTAAAGTCACTCACAGCCGAGTTTGGACGGACAACGAGTTGGTTTCCCAGTGCTTCCTGTTCTTCCTGGCCGGATTCGATACCGTATCGACTGCGCTAACGTTCCTCAGCTATGAACTGCTCGTCAATCCCGACATCCAGCAGAGGTTGTACGAGGAAATATTGTCCGTTGAAGAGACATTAAACGGCAAACCTTTGACGTACGAAGTGCTCCAAAGGATGCAATACATGGATATGGTAGTCTCGGAGACGCTTCGCAAGTGGCCACCAGCTCCGTTCGTGGATCGATTCTGCGTTAAGGATTACCAGTACGACGACGGTGAAGGACTCCGACTGCAGATAGGCAAGAACCAAATCCTGTGGATCCCCATCGTGGCGCTGCACCACGATCCCAAGTATTATCCCAATCCGGAAAAGTTTGACCCGGAACGGTTCAGTGAGGCAAACAGAGCCAGCATTAATCCGGCAGCTTACGTTCCGTTTGGCGTGGGACCACGCAACTGTATCGGGTCCCGGTTTGCACTGATGGAGGTGAAGGCGCTTGTTTACAATCTGGTGAAAAGCTTTACATTCGAGCGAAGTTCCAAGACGAAGGTACCACTAGAGTTGGTAAAAAGCATGGTTGGTGTAGCGATCGACGGTGGAATGTGGTTGGAGTTGAAGGCGAGGAGTTAAAATTGTAATAAAATGTAATTGAAGTTTTATAGTTTGATTTTTTTTTTTCGTTGTAATGTCATAATAACTTAGTAAGTAAATCATGATAAAAATGGTAAAATGATAAATGAAAAACAAAATAAAAATTACTTCAAAGGTTTTAATTACCACCTATTTTTGTATGAGAATGAGATTAGAATTGTTCATTTGGTAAGGTTTGTATATATTGTACAGCACTAGTCAAGTAGATAGTCTATTTAATTACATTGGTTGACTTCGTTTTTAAAATGGCTTAAGCGAAAAAAAAAACTAAACACTTAAAAAACAAATAAAAATGTAGACAAATGTCAAATTCAAATTGTCAATTCATTTTGTTTTTTTCTCTTTAGATCGTATTCAAAATAAATGAATACCTACTCTTTCAAAGAACGGTTTAGAACGCTTAATGTCCGACTACTGCAAGATGGTTTACGACAAGTTCGAGGGCGTCAAGTGAGTAGCACAGCTCGAGTTCAAATTAATCATCTCTAATGACTTCCCTTTCCTTGCGCGCAGGGTGTTTGAACTGTTCGATACGATGCAGCGTATTTTTGTACGGCGCAATCCCGAGCTGATCAAGAAGGTTGCAGTTAAAGACTATTTTGTCAATCGACAGCTGACTAAAAGATTAGTTGGATTAGGATACATTTGCGGCTGAAGATAAGAGTATAAATTATTTAAATAACTTAATAATAATTCTTGGTTTTAGCATTATGAACAATAAAGCTGGATATAACAAAAAAACTTTTTGAAAAAAAGGTGCAGTGGTAATGCTACAGGCATAACCATCATGACGAAGAACTTCGGACACAAAATTAAATGAATTTTTTTATAGTTTTATTATTTGCGTTTCTTGGCCACAAAATCAATCACGAAACGGTTATTTCTTAAGATCTATTTATTTCTGCTCTAAGATCTTATGGTATTTTGACATTGGATAACGTCTAAAGTTTTGAAACGCTTCACAGCTAATCGTAATGTCAAGATTTTCGTGCCAGTTGATTTAAAATCATTTCATCAATTACCTTTTAAACTTTTGGCATTGAACAATTTTTTAGAAATATTTTGAAATAATAAAAAGCCATTATCAGGACTCCAGTTCATTACAAAGAGCCAGTCTGAACCATGTGTGAAAGATTTTCTTTGCGTCACAACAAATTTGAATCACATTAAACGATTTATTCCCACACATTACAAGACTTTTTTCTCGTTTTGACATTTCTACAGCGTTCTCTCTGCCTTCCTACGGCATTCGCCACCTAGATTTCTTCTGACCCGGCTGTGCATCCCGGGGCCGTGACCAATTACACGAGCTCGTAGTAGATTCGTTGTACTAACCCATAGGGCTACAACACAGTCTACTAGGTTAAGCGATTTTACTCCACTGCCTAAAAGTTGCCTCCGCTGGCGGTTTTGCTCGTCCCCGGGTGTATCTGTAGTTGGTCGCAGTCTTTGATGGCCTTTTCAGGTGACGAATTTAGATACATCAATCGAACATCCGTGGAAGGGAAACTCGACGCATCGAACCCAATCAGCGTGTACCATGAAACGGGAGTGTGTGTGTATGTGTGTGTGAACGCGCATTTGGCAATTTTCTTGAATCTGCCAACCTACGGCATTCGCACACAATTTTCCCTCTTCGGTGCTGCTCTCCGATTCTCTCTCTCTCTCTCTCTCTCTCTCTCTCTCTCTCTCTCTCTCTCTAGAAAATAAAGGTAATTTTTCAGAAGAAATCCTTCTCCGGAAGAGAGAATTTGCGTTGCTAGGGCTCTCTCTCTCCCTGCTGCTGTTGCTTCACCCGTCTGCGGCTCAGATATTATGAGCCGACCCGACTTGTTCAGCATCTCGGTGGCAACTAAGTGGAGTGGAAAGGGTAGAACGCATTTTTATACTTCTACTTCGCTATTACTTCCCCTATTTTCACGATCGTCGACGACCAGTTCTGCTGCGGCGGTTTTCCCCTCAAAAGCTATTCTGCCAATACTGAAAATTTTATAGAAAATTGCTGAAGGTTTTCCGTATCGAATGGTCCAAAAATTACACAATTACACAGAAACAGTGGTTTTATGCTAACTCTGTGGTGAAATGATTTTTATTCGATCTTTTTTTAAATTTTTAGGGAACATTCTTAGAGGGAAATTTTGAAGGAACAACTCTTTCGTGAGATATTTGGTGGCCCTGAAAAGGGCCGTTTGTTTAGTGCTTCATTCGGGCCGCTTCTCCGGTCAACGTTGAGGAAGATGTCCATAGCTTTGGTCTGGGTCAACCTGCATCAGCACCACGTTCCTAAGTGCTACTTGCGGCGGGGCTTTTGCTTCTTGTCCGTTACACTTGCGATGGTGGAGGAGCTGCTCTTCTTCTTTCCCGATGGTCTGCAGTGGCGATTCGTTCCGAAGTTCCGATCCTTCAGGGTGATGGCGGCCAGATTCGTTTCGTCAACCAGCGGACGGGCCGCGGGCTTGGCCGGTTTCCTCTCTTTTCGGAACCTTGGCCTGTGGTTTGCTTCTCCTGCGGTGCAGCGGTTGTTCTTCGTTGTTTGTCCGTTGGGCTGCCTAGGGAAATTTTCGCCTTCTGCGCCCTCTTCTGCTGCAGCTGATGTGGCCTCGACGACGATCCAAAAATTATGAGCTGAAGTGGGGGTGATTTTAGATACATCAATCTCACGTCTCCTGATTGAGTGATTGGGAAACGTTTATTCAACCAACCAGCGTGCACCGAAAAGAGGGGAAATTCGCAAAGAGGAGAATTCGTCACGTAACGATTTCGCATCGCGAAATTTTGTGTTCAATTTCATTAAGATTTCACAACTCGAGCAGCGAACAACGACGAGAAGGACTTAACCACTGGCTTGGCTTGGCCACATCGTGTGGTCAACACAAATGTTCCTGATCCGGATTCGAGCGGAACGACGCCTACACGGCGTTGGTTCATGATCCGCATTCGGGCGAAAAAACGATTTTTGGTCCAGCTGCTGACAGTCAGGAAACGTCCAGCGAAAATTCAAGAATTTTAATCAACCCTGTTCAGGGCTAACGACTGTTGAAAGAGTAATTTTTGCTAAAATCTTGATTTCAATAATTTTGCCACGCAGTTTGCTGCGAATTTTCAGTTCTTCTTTATGAGCATTGCATTTTTCATGTTTGTTGTTTTTGTGCTGTGGGAGTGGATTTTTGACAACGGCTGGGCAACGCAGTAGGCGCAGATTTTTGTCACTGCGCGCGCCCTCGTACATACACACGTATTTGCTTTCGTATCGAAGGGTAAATCTGCTGATGTGGTTGTATTCATCTGGATTCGGACGAAACGACACCAACACGGTGATTCTTGTTTTGCGTTTGGCGCATCGGCCAACAATTTGGCAGCGCAGCAGGCTGAGATTTTTGGACTGCACGCGCTTACACTCACACACACATATGTAATCGCTCGTAAATTTCGAGGTGATTCTGATTCCGAGGCTGGATTTAATTTCATTTCCGTTTTGCGTAACCGTGCAGCAACATCACAGAAGAGCAGCTACATTTTGATACCTTTATTGCCCCAACTCTTATGGTTCCGCCAATTTCAAATTTCATGTCCAGTATCAAAAACCCTGAAGTTTGATACTTATATTGCCCCAACTCTTATGGTTCCGCAAATGTCCCCTTATCGGAACATCCCCGGGGCCTCCGGCCACTCCAGGTGGTGGCCACTACTGTCAAAATGTCAAATTGCATGTCCTCAGCAATCCTTATTGTTTGATACCCATATTCCCCCAACTTTTATGGTTCCGCAAATGTCCCCCTATCGGAACACCCCCGGGGCCTCCGGCCACTCCAGGTGGTGGCCACTATTGCCGAAATGTCAAATTTCATGTCCAGTATCCAAATCCCTTAAGTTTGATACCCATATTGCCCCAACTCTTATGGTTCCGCAAATGTCCCCTTATCGGAACATCCCAGGGGCCTCCGGCCACTCCCGGTTATGGCCACTACTGCCAAAATGTCAAATTTCATGTCCAATATCAAAATCCCTAAAGTTTGATACCCATATTCCCCCAAATTTTATGGTTCCGCAAATGTCCCCCTATCGGAACACCCCTGAGGCCTCCGGCCACTCCAGGTGGTGGCCACTACTGCCGAAATGTCAAATTTCATGTCCAGTATCCAAATCCCTTAAGTTTGATACCCATATTGCCCCAACTCTTATGGTTCCGCAAATGTCCCCTTATCGGAACATCCCAGGGGCCTCCAGCCACGCCCGGTTATGGCCACTACTGCCAAAATGTCAAATTTCATGTCCAGTATCCAAATCCCTTAAGTTTGATACCCATATTCCCCCAAATTTTATGGTTCCGCAAATGTCTCCCTATCGGAACACCCCCGGGGCCTCCAGCCACTCCAGGTGGTGGCCACTATTGCCGAAATGTCAAATTTCATGTCCAGTATCAAAAACGCTAAAGTTTGATACCCATATTCCCCCAAATTTTATGGTTCCGCAAATGTCCCCCTATCGGAACACCCCCGGGCCTCCGGCCACTCCAGGTGGTGGCCACTACTGCCGAAATGTAAAATTTCATGTCCAGTATCAAAAACCCTAAAGTTTGATACCCATATTGCCCCAACTCTTATGGTTCCCCAAATGTCCCCTTATCGGAACATCCCCGGGGCCTCCGGCCACTCCAGGTAGTGGCCACTACTGTCAAAATGTAAAATTTAATGTCCAGTATCAAAATCCTTATTGTTTGATACCCATATTGCCCCAACTTTTATGGTTCCGCAAATGTCCCCTTATAGGAACATCCCCGGGGCCTCCGGCCACTCTAGGTTGCGGCCACTACTGCCAAATTGTCTAATTTCATGTCCAGTATCAAAATCCCTTAAGTTTGATACCCATATTCCCCCAAATTTTATGGTTCCGCAAATGTCCCCCTATCGGAACACCCCCGGGGCCTCCGGCCACTCCAGGTCGTGGCCACTACTGCCGAAATGTCAAATTTCATGTCCAATATCAAAAATCCTAAAGTTTGATACCCATATTGCCCCAACTCTTATGGTTCCCCAAATGTCCCCTTATCGGAACATCCCCGGGGCCTCCGGCCACTCCAGGTAGTGGCCACTACTGCCAAAATGTAAAATTTCATGTCCAGTATCAAAATCCTTATTGTTTGATACCCATATTGCCCCAACTTTTATGGTTCCGCAAATGTCCCCTTATAGGAACATCCCCGGGGCCTCCGGCCATTCTTGGTTGCGGCCACTACTGCCAAATTGTCTAATTTCATGTCCAGTATCAAAATCCCTTAAGTTTGATACCCATATTCCCCCAACTTTTATGGTTCCGCAAATGTCCCCCTATCGGAACACCCCCGGGGCCTCCGGCCACTCCAGGTCGTGGCCACTACTGCCGAAATGTCAAATTTCATGTCCAATATCAAAAACCCTAAAGTTTGATACCCATATTGCCCCAACTCTTATGGTTCCGCAAATGTCCCCTTATCGGAACATCCCCGGGGCCTCCGGCCACTCCAGGTGGTGGCCACTACTGCCAAAATGTAAAATTTCATGTCCAGTATCAAAATCCTTATTGTTTGATACCCATATTGCCCCAACTTTTATGGTTCCGCAAATGTCCCCTTATAGGAACATCCCCGGCCATTCTTGGTTGCGGCCACTACTGCCAAATTGTCTAATTTTATGTCCAGTATCAAAATCCCTTAAGTTTGATACCCATATTCCCCCAACTTTTATGGTTCCCCAAATGTCCCCTTATCGGAACATCCCCGGGGCCTCCGGCCACTCCAGGTGGTGGCCATTACTGCCAAGCGCTTGCGAGAGGAGCTGAGCTCCTCTCGCTTCGGTGGTAGACCACCGACTGAAGCCAGCCTTCCGATTTCCCATGGTTTTGTAGGGAAGCGGGAAGGCTAGTTCCTGAAGACGCCACCTAGTGGCGCTTGCGAGAGGAGCTGAGCTCCTCTCGCTTCGGTGGCAGACCACCGACTGAAGCCAGCTTTCAAATTTCCCGTGGTTTTGTAGGGAAGAGAGAAGGCTGGCGCTCGCGAGAAGAGCTGAGCTCCTCTCGCTTCGGTGGTAGACCACCGACTAAACTAATGCGGTGGAGGGGGTGCCGTTTATATTTATATCAAAACCGTCGGCCGCGCTGCTTCTGTGATTTTCCCCTCTGCTTGGGGAAGGCGTTTCATTTTTCGGTTTCATTTCGCTTCGCGAAATTTTGGATTGCTACCCTGTATAGAGCCCTAAGACGAAGTTCTTCGTCAAAAACATCGATAGGACCATGTCTCCAGAAATGACTAACGTGATTACTTATATCAAGAGAAAAAAAAACTCTGCCGTGGTAATAACCGCTTTTTTTGAACACACCTCTATTTTTGCCAAATGATGAAATATTCAGTTTCAATGCGTAAGATGATTCATCAAGCATGGTTTCCCAAATTAGATTAAAGCGAAAGATTCTAAACCAACAAAAGAAAGCTTCAAAATGATCAATACCTATTAAGGAAACTCATTCAAACAACAAACGTGAATGTGTTTGCCCATTGTAAATATCAACGCCAACGCCGTATCTTATCCAAAAGCTTTTCTATATATAAGTTACTACTGTTTACTTATCAGTCACACTCGCTTTGCAGCTCGCAACCAGAAAGCACCATGGAGGTGAACATCGTATACCTGTTGGCTTTCATCGCCGTGATAGCGTGGTTCTACCGAAAACTGACCAAGAACAATGACTACTTCCACGGTAAACCGATCCCGTCGATGGCGGTCAAGCCCCTTTTCGGAAGCACCGCTCCGTTGATGCTGAAAAAGTATTCCTTCACCGATTACATCAAAATGATCTACGACAAGTACGAGGGTGTCAAGTGAGTAACCTTTCCAGTGTTTAAGCGGCTTTTTAGCCACTAATTGATTGAATTTTTATTTTTCAGAGTCTTTGGATTGTTCGACACAACGCAGGCCATGTTTGTGCTGCGAGACCCCGAGCTAATCAAGAAGGTCGCCGTGAAGGACTTTGACCACTTTGTCGATCGACGGCCCGTGTTTGGAGATAACGCGAATCAAAACTCGAACGTCCTGTTCAGCAAAACGTTGGTCGGTATGACGGACCAGAAGTGGCGCGACATGAGGGCAACGCTTAGTCCGGCGTTTACCGGGAGTAAGATGAGGGCGATGTTTGACCTGATGACCGAGTACACCGGGCAGATGATTGATATCGTACGTAGTGAAGCTACTGGAACGGGATACGTTGACCAGGAGTTGAAGGACTTCTTCACGAGGATTGCAAATGATATTATTGCTACGTGTGCGTTTGGATTGAAGGTGGAATCTGTGCAGGATCGAGATAACGAGTTTTACACCATGGGCAAGAAGATGATGAATTTTAACAGACTGATCGTACTTTTGAGAGTGTTCGCGTTTAGATTCTTCCCAGGAATAATGGGAAAGCTGGGCGTAGATATCATGGACAGAGAACAGTTGCAATATTTTTCCAAAATTATTCGTGACACCGTTGGAACTCGAGAAGCTCACGGAATCATTCGACCGGACATGATCCAACTGTTGATGCAGGCCAGGAAAGGTACCCTGAAGCACCAGGAAGAAACAACCGAGTCCAGCGCCGGATTCGCCACGGTCGAAGAGTCACACGTGGGAAAGGTGGCAACCGGAAAGGCAATGACAGAACCGGAATTTATCGCCCAATGCTTGATCTTCTTCCTGGCTGGATTCGATACAATCTCGACTGGGTTCATGTTCATGGCTTACGAATTGGCTCTCAATCAGGACGTTCAGCAGAAACTGTACGAAGAGGCGGTTGAGACTAACAAACAACTGGGTGGCAAACCGCTAACATACGATGCTCTGCAGAACATGACCTACATGGACATGGTGGTGTCGGAAAGTCTCCGAGTGTGGCCAGTGCCAGCGATTGATCGTCTCTGCGTGCGTGATTATGTCCTCGACGACGGTGAGGGACTCAAGTTCACCATCGACAAGGGTTCGTGCGTATGGTTCCCAGTTCATGGAATTCACCACGATCCCAAGTACTACCCGAATCCGGGCAAGTTTGATCCGGAGCGGTTCAGCGAGGCCAACAAAGGTAACATCAACCCGGCGGCGTATTTACCGTTTGGAGTTGGACCAAGAAACTGCATCGGTTCCCGGTTCGCGTTGATGGAAATCAAAGCCATTATGTACCAGCTGATGCTGAACTTTAGCTTTGAGCGCACCGAAAAGACCCAGGTGCCGATACAGCTGACGAAAGGTTTCGTGGGATTGGCAAGTGAAAAGGGAGTGCACCTGCGACTGAAACTAAGGAAGTGAATGTGGTACTTTAGAAAAGGAAGTGCTAGAGCTCTGTATCATTCCTCAGAAATAAAAGATACGTCTGAATTTAATTTAAAAATGATGATTCTCGATATGTTCTTGTTTGACTTAATTTTAATTTTATTTTTGACCTTTTTAAGGTAGCCTGGACATTGTTTTTCGTTCAATGCCGACTAACTTATCAGTAGTATTTGTTTTAGTATTTACATTTCGAGCCGGGACCGTGGTGTAGGGTTAAGCGTGATTGCCCCTCACCCAGTCGGCCTGGGTTCGATCCCAGAAGGTCCCGGTGGCAAATTTTGAGACGAGATTTTTCTGATCACGCCTTCCGTCGGGCGGGAAGTAAATGTTGGCCCCGGACCAACCTAAAAAAGTTAGGTCGTTAGCTCAGTCCAGGTGTAGAAGTCGTCTCCCTGGGTCCTGTCCTGGTGGAGTCGCTGGTAGGCAGTTGGACTCACAATCCAAAGGTCGTCAGTTCGAATCCCGGGGTGGATGGAAGCTAAGGTGTAAAAAGAGGTTTGCAATTGCCTCAACAATCAAGCCTTCGGACACCTAGTTTCGAGTAGGAATCTTGCAATCGAGAACGCCCCGGCAATGCTGTAGAGCGAATAATTTGATTTTTTTGATTTCGTTACACAAATAAAATACATGATTTGCATTATTAAAAACAAACAACGACCCCACTTTGAATTCACATAAGTTATTTAAAAGTCAATTCTGTCTACGAGTTTAAACTATAAGGGAGATTAGAGTGGGGCAAAAGTTGTTGCGATTTTACTAAAACCACATTTTTCAAAAAATCATACCTCCGGTCTTATTCTTGATTTCCACGATCCAAAAGAAAGGTAATTAGTTGTGCTTTAATTATAAAATACTAGCTTAGATATTAAAGAAACATAGTTGAAAAGACTTAAAGATTAAATGAAAACATTGTTTGCTGATTTGAAGGTCTTGAGACCAAAGAGCTCAAAGCTATTTTTTTTATTTAGCGTAACATATTCAAAATGGTGAGATATAATTTTTCGATTCACCATGCGTCTCCAGCAAAATATACTGGATACTAATTTTGATGAAGCATGGTTTTTGAGTTCGATTGATGTACCGAAATCCGAAATTATCCATAAAAATCATATACAGTGGTGAAAATTCGACGACTATGATTAAAATTGCGATATAGTAGTTTATGCAACAAGTTGCAAAAAGGGGATTTTTTTCAGCACGAGTCGTTCATTTACCCAACGAGGTTCACCGAGTTGAATCAATACGACGAGTGATGAAAAAGTCAAGTTTTGCAACGATTTCCATACATTTTTTTTGCAATTCCGAAAAACACAATTCGAACAGAATTATAGGACAAATATCCATCAACGAATCGTTTATAAATCAAAAAATGTTGATAAGTACAACTTTTCTTAACAAGTGCTGAAAAGGGATTCTGTTATTTTTGGTAGAGAAAAGTAGACTGTTTCGTCGTTCGAGAATGACAGGAATTGTAAGTAGTTTCACGACGGAATTGCAAAAATGTACTTTTCATACTTTCTTACTATGAAATTTTCGATTTGTAATATTTGTTACAACTGTCCCTGACTTGCAAATAATCGTGTCGTTATTTTTTCATTCCTCATCAAATGCTTGCCATGACTGTCCATTTTGGTTACTAATCAGAAAACTCACGGCGCGATGATAAGGAATTCCTTATTGGGAAGCTACCCTCTTATCTTTGCCTAGATATCGTTCTTATAAAATAGAGCTTTAAAGCAAATTTGGGTCTAAGTAATAAATTGGACTCGCTGTCCGCAACACGCAAACTAATGGAAGTAGATCTATTGTACGTTCTTGCCGCGGTTAGCGTAGTTGGATTTGTGTACTATTGGTTGACGAAAAATAAAGGCTATTTTCATAACAAACCAATCCCTTCGATGGCTGTCAAGCCAATTGTGGGCAGCGCCGCTGATTTGTACCTTAAAAAGTGTTCCTTCTCGGAATACATCGAACGAGCGTATAACAAGTTTGCTGGTGTGAAGTAAGTTTCTCCTTCATGAAGTTCAGTGACCATGTATTGATTACTGGTAAATCATTTCACAGAGTTTTTGGCCTTTTTGACGCCAATATCCCAATGTTTGTGATTCGTGAACCGGAACTGATCAAGCGAATCGGCGTGAAAGACTTCGAGCACTTTATGGATCATCGACCGATTTTCGGAACGGATACCGACCATCCCGATATCCTGTTCCCAAAAAGCCTGTTCGCGTTGACGGACCAAAAGTGGAAGAACATGCGTGCGACACTGAGTCCGGCCTTTACTGGTTCCAAGATGCGGCAGATGTTCGATCTGGTCGTTGAGTGCAGCGAGAACATGGTCAAGTTCTACCAGAACGAAGTTCGGACCAAGGGCGGATCGCAGGAGTACGAAATGAAGGATGTATTTTCGCGATTCACGAATGATGTGATTGCGACGTGTGCCTTTGGTATCAAGGTGGACTCGTCGAGGGATCAAGATAACGAGTTTTATCAGCAGGGCAAGCGAATGATGCAGTTTGGAAGATTTAATGTGATATTACGCACTTTTGGATACCGGTTCGTTCCATCAATGATGGATAAGCTCGGGATTGATATTATAGACAAGGAACAAAATACGTACTTTGCTACGTTGATCAGAGATGCAGTAAAAACAAGGGAGTCCCACGGAATTGTCCGGCCAGATATGGTAAATCTTCTGATTGAAGCTAGAAAGGGTACGTTGAAGTATCAACATGAAAACGAACAAAACGAAGGATTCGCCACGGTATTGGAATCCGATGTGGGTAAAGCTCAAGTCATGAAGTCCATGAGTGAAAGTGAAATGATTGCGCAATGCTTGATCTTCTTCCTGGCCGGATTCGACACAGTGTCCACCTGTCTAACGTTCCTAGCGTATGAGCTAACAATGAATCCAGAAGCGCAGAACAAACTCTACGAAGAAATAATGGAAATGAAACGTTCCCTTAACGGAAAATCTCTCACCTATGACGCGCTCCAAAAAATGAAATACATGGACATGGCCGTTACGGAATCGCTCCGGATGTGGCCACCGGTTCCCGCAGTGGATCGACTTTGCGTGCGCGACTACGTGCTCGACGATGGAGAGGGATTGAAGTTTACAATCGAAAAGGGAACGGGAGTATGGTTCCCGGTGCACGGGTTGCATCACGATCCCAAGTTCTACCCAAACCCCAAAAAGTTTACCCCGGAACGGTTCAGTGACGAGAACAAGGCGAGCATAAATCCTGATGCTTACTTGCCGTTTGGAGTCGGCCCACGGAACTGTATTGGATCGAGATTTGCCCTGATGGAGGTTAAGGCAATCGTGTACTACATGTTGATGAACTTTAGCTTCGAAAAGACGTCGAACACGCAAGTTCCACTGCAGCTCAAAACAGGACTTTCCATGAGTCCTGAGAAGGGAGTTTATGTGAACTTTAAACCACGAAAAGTTTAATCAAAGAGAGGAAATAAAATGTTGCGTAGCGTTAGGTCGGGTTGTGAACAAACTTGACATACCTGAATAGTCATTTCCATAGCGTAAGAAATCTTTTGAATAATCTGAAAATAAACAAATAAAACTTGTAAATCAATGTGGAACCCTTAATTTGTAATAAGAAAGTGATATTAAAGCATTTAAGATGACAATGATTCATGTTTGATTTGAATTGCACATTGCTACACTGCCCATAATTGAAAATTCGGCTATTATGCCAAATCAAGTATTCCGAGAAAAACGCGTTTTAGTGTTTGTCACCAAATCTCCGTCAAGGCAATTTCCCATAAGAGTGGCATATTAGCCGTTTGGTTTTTCGCATCGGCAGCCAAACCTAAACACTATTTTAGTGAAATTCAAGTTGCAGAAGATGCGTTGGAACATCCTCTACCACCTGGTTCTAATATCTCGTTTTTGCCAAAAGTGGATATTAGCCGTTTTTTCAATGGTGGGCAGTACAGGACTTTGGATTGTTGCACAGTTCATTAGATAACAAGGTGTTAATAGATATTTGGATTGAATATTAATAATAGAAACCGCAGTAACCGCAAAACATACTTCGCTAATTATTAAAATCTATGTGATATTAAAAGAATACTCATTATTATGCCCAGTTATGTTTATTTTGGAAGAAGCTTAACAATGATTGGCTTCTCCGTGGCCAGAAGTGAAAAACCCTTGACTATGGTCGGTGGAACGGTTGTATTATTGCACCTTTCAATAGTAAAATTCAGCAGTAGATAATACATAATACATTTGACTTCCATCAGCGCAAAGCGAGATCCGATGCAGTTTCTCGATCCTATTCCAAATGGCATGTAGGTTCCAGGTTGGATTTCCAACCTGCGCTTTTCGTTGAAGCGCTCCGGGTCGAACTTTTTCGGATTATTATAAAACCTTGGATCGTGATGAATTCCCTGAATTGGCAGCCAAATTCCTGCCCCTTTCTCGATGGTAAATTTAAGTCCTTGTCCATCGTCAAGCACGTAATCCTTCACACAGTATCGATCGACTGCTGAGGCTGGAGGCCACATCCTTAGCGATTCAGACAGAACCATATCCAGGTAGGTCATCTTGTGCAATGAGTCATACGTTAGCGATCCTCCGTTTAGCATGCGATTCGTATCCTCGACTTCCTTTCTTAGCTTCTCCTGAACATCCGGATTCAGCGCTAGCTCATAAGCTAGAAAGGTGAGTGCCGTTGAGACAGTGTCAAATCCAGCCAGGAAGAAGAAAAAACACTGTCCAATCATTTCGTTCTCGGTCATCACATGTGTAGAGTGGGTCCTTCCTATTTCGGACTCTTCAACGGCAGCAAATCCTGCGTTTTGTTCCACTTCTTGTTGCTGGTGCTTTAGCATACCTTGTCGTGCTTGCAGCAGCAGGTGGATCATGTCCGGACGAACGACACCAGACTCTCTCGATTTAATGGCATCCTTAATAAGTTTCGAAAAGAAGTCACTCTGCTCTTGACCGATCATATCGATGCCAAACCGAGCCATCCAGTCCGGAAACAGTCGGAATCCAAACAATTTCATTAGCATTTTGAAGCTTGTAAAGTTGGCAATTTCCAACCCGTTTTTGTAAAACTCGTTTTCGCGATTTCTAGACGAATCGACCTTGATTCCAAACGCACAGGTTGCGATCACATCGTTGGCGAATCGTGAAAACAGATCCTTCATGTCGTACTCTTGGGCTCCCTTCTTCCGATAGAACTCAATCATGCTTTCGCTGCACTCTACCACAAGTTCAAACATTTGCTTCATTTTTACTCCAGTGAACGCCGGACTCAACGTCGATCGCATGCGTTTCCAGTGCTGTCCCGTCAGCGTGAAAAGTGTCTTCGTGGCGATTAAATTGGGATGCTCGATGTCACTGGCGCCGAAAACGGGACGATGGTCAATAAAGTACTCGAAATCTTTGATCGCAATCAGCTTGATTAATTCCGGATCACGAAGCACAAACATCGGCATCATGGTGTCAAACAGGCCAAACACTCTGAAAGAATTACAGCTTAGCGTTCGAAATTGCCTTGTCATTTAATCTATAGGTACTCACTTAGCCCCCGAGTACTTGTTGTAGATGGATTCGATGAAATCCGGAAAGGAGCAGCACTTCAACATTAATCGACCGGTGCTACCGAGGAACGGCGTAACGGCCATCGACGGTATCGGTTTGTTGTGGAAGTAATCATGGCTCTTAGTCAGCAGATAGTAGATAAGTGCTGCGATTAACGTCCCAGCGCAGAGATAGGCCACGTCGATTTGCATGGTGTTTTGGGGAGTGAACTCGCGATCCGTCCCGTACGGCAGCTCAACGTCAACTGAATGTTCAAAATTTGGGGAGCGTTGATGAATGGAAGCTTTGATTAAATTTAGGTAGGGTGGAACTTGAACAAGTTTTTTTTTCGAGGCATAAATGATATCTTTAATTATAAGCAAAAACGACACTAGAATAAACGTTGTGGAAATGTCAATGAACGAGTTCTTATTGCTATGGAAGGACCCTAGATATGAAGGAAACACTGTAGGCTTAATATTAAGTTTGTGTTTGTGTGTGTGTGTGTGTGTGTGTGTGTGTGTGTGTGTGTGTGTGTGTGTGTGTGTGTGTGTGTGTGTGTGTGTGTGTGTGTGTGTGTGTGTGTGTGTGTGTGTGTGTGTGTGTGTGTGTGTGTGTGTGTGTGTGTGTGTGTGTGTGTGTGTGTGTGTGTGTGTGTGTGTGTGTGTGTCCAGTATAACTCGAAAACGGCTCCACGCAAAATAACACAAAAGAGTGTACCGTAAACCGGGGTGACTTTGATATGATTTTATGGCCTACTTAAAACCTAAAATGTTACTAGGGAAGGTTTGTCTCAAGATTATTATTTTTAAAACATGTACTGGGGTAACCCACCCAAGGTCCATACACCATTTCTGAAAAAAAAATTTTTTTAATAGTGGTTTAAAAAATAGTTACGTTAAAAATTCTAAGTTATTTAGTTAACTAAGTTTATAAGCTTTTTAACAAAATACATAAAAATTTAGGTTAAATTGTTCAAAAGTTAAAATGTTGCCTGAAATTCGTCAAAAATAGTATTATTAATAAAATTATCGATTAATATGGCATTTAAAGCCAAATTAGAAGCAAAAATCAAAAGTTTTCACAATTTATATGAAGTCTGTTCAACTGAAAATGCCTATGACTCTAGAGTTTTTTTTGTGATTAATGTTTCAAAAACACATAATATTAATAATTTACAAACTTATTTTACCATTCCCTAGCGGAAAATTGTCTAAACAATCCGAAAATGCATTCCGTTTTCCGATTCAAAAGCATGTTCATTGAGAAAAACATGACACTTTGAGAAGATTTAAATAATGCTATTCATCAACATTTTCTTAGTAATAGTTAACTAACATTTTAAACTTTTCAAAATTTTATGAAAAGTTCTTCTTGGAGTACTTTTCACTTCTCTACTACGGTCAGTATGATTCAATATCATTCAATACGTATTTAATTTGTAGTCGTCATTTTGCGGAAAAATCTCAAACCTATCAAAGTCACCCCCGTTTACGGTAATTGCAAATCATGACTAGCGTAATTTTTTTGAATTCGGAAACAGAGAATTATGCGATAATTTTGGATAATTTGTGGCAAGACGAAGTTTGACGGGTTAGCTAAGAACTTATGTTTTTCGCTGTAAATAATCATATAACAATAACTGAAGAAAATTGGAATGGGGAGACTAGTTTGTTTTTGGAAAATAATTCAAAGAACAAAGATTTGGTATGTTTAAAAAAAACTATTTAATGTTTTATATTAACTTATTATTCATTCAAACATTAAATCTTAAACTGTAGAAATAAAAATCGTCATTTTCTTGGTCTAAACTCCAAATGAACGCCCTTTTCCGGTATTACATCAGTCATACTTTTAATGAGTACTAATGGCACTTCAGTTTTGCTGGTGCGTTCAAACGAGAAGCTTTGCATCATGTAGTAAATAATCGTCTTCACTTCGGACAGTGCAAATCGCGATCCAATACAGTTTCTCGGACCAATGCCGAACGGGAGATACGTTCCTGGTTTGATACTGCCCTTCCGGTCGTCGCTGAACCGTTCCGGATCGAATTTCGCCGGATTTGGGAAATATTGAGGGTCATTGTGAAGCGCATGAACAGGGAACCACAGTGCCGTGTCTTTGTCAATTTTGAACGAAAGTCCGTTCCCGTCGTCCAGTTGGTAGTCTTTTACGCATAAACGATCGATAGCCGGAGCTGGCGGCCATCTGCGAAGAGTCTCAGAAACTACCATGTCTAGGTATTTCATCTTCTGAAGTGCATCGTATGTCAATGACTTTCCTCCAAGCGATTCTTGGGTGTCCTGCACCTCTTTGTACAGTTTGTTCTGTACCTCTGGGTTGATGGCAAGTTCATAGGTCAGGAATAGAAGACACGTTGACACGGTATCAAAACCAGCCAAGAAAAATATCAGACACTGCGCAACCATTTCCGTATCGGTCATATCGGTGGACACCTGCACTTTACCGACATCGGATTCGTCTACTGTGGCGAATCCTTCATTTTGTTCCTTTTCCTGTTGATGTTTTAGAGTTCCCTTTCGCGCTTGGATCAGTAGATTAATCATATCCGGTCGAACGATGCCCTTTTCGTTGCGATCCTTCACGGCAGACAAGATCAACGACGAAAAATAGCTGTTCTGCTCTTCGTCGATCATATCAATGCCCAGGCGACCCATCAGAGCCGGAAACAGTTGATATCCGATCATCCTCAATATCACACTGAATCTACCAAAGTTCATCATTTTTTTACCGTTAACGTAAAATTCGTTATCCTTATCTTTTACAGAATCTACCGCCAAACCGAAAGCACACGTCGCCACAACATCGTTGGCGAACCTCGAAAACACATCCTTCATTTCGTACTCCTGTGGTCCCTTCGATTTAGCCTCTTCCCGGTAGTATGTCGCCATCCTTTCACTGCACTCGACGATCAGTTCGAACATTTGGCGCATTTTGCTCCCCGTAAAAGCCGGACTCAATGTCGCTCGCATAGTCTTCCAGCGTTGTCCGGCCAGCGTGAACAAAGATTTACCGACCAACAAATTGGGATGATCGTACTCGGGATTTCCAAACACAGGCTGATGATCCATGAAATGTTCAAAGTCCTTCACACCAACCTGCTTGATCAACTCCGGATCACGGATCACGAAAATCGGTCTTGTCATATCCATCATCCCGAACACTCTGTGGAGTAAACTTATGTTAATCCCATTTCAAAACGAACCTCAATTTCTATTTGATACATACTTGGCATTCGCGTACTTGTCGTAGCTGTTCTGGACAAACTCGGAGAAGGCGATTTTCTTGAATAACATCGGCCAGGTGCTTCCCACAATTGGCTTAACGGCCATCGAGGGAATCGGCTTCTCGTGGAAGTAGTCATCGTTCCGGGTGATCCAGTAGTACAGGAAGCCCAGAATCGCGACTATCGGTACGGCGTACGCAAGATCTATCTGCATCGTGCCGGTTCTTTTCGGTTCGGTGGTTTGAGAAGAAATAATTTTGGGCTACGCTACAGGGCAGTAAGAAACGTGTAGCCGTTATCAGCTCACAGCTGATTAGTTTCCAAATATGGCAGGTGAGAAATTTAAAATTGATAACATGATAAGACACGTTTTGAGCTTTATGTATATTACAGTTATCAAACATCCTTATATGGAAAGTAAAAATTATGCAATATCGAAAGTCGATTGCATTCAAACAAATTTAAACGTGCTAAAACATGCTTAAAATGATTATCAACGCACGGAAATATATTTTACATTATTTTAAGTTAAGTTAAGCAAACTTCCATTTCCATTGAAATTTTGATGTTATTTGAAAAGTATTTGTTGGAAGCTTCTTGTGCTGCTCGGTAAAATAAATAGCGAGATGATAACTACCAATACCAAACATTGCATTGAAAAATTGCATTATTTATCAGTAAAATTCTCAAGCTTATCATACTACTGATAAACCCATTTGGGAGGTGTTTCCCAAATATGGCATGTAGGGTAGAGTAGTCATCAATGAGACACGGGGAACAATGATAAAATGGCTCTCACAAGTCGTAGTTTCAACCAATCAGGCTCATATTCTGGGGGAAAGGTGTATCTACTGGATACACGTCTGCTATAATAGTGGCTTTGGTTATGGACGCTCCCTTGAAAAGTTTTTCATAAATGTTTGATTCTTGGGTGTTAAAGTAAATTAAAGACAAAAAATACTTTTTCGCTCGTAGACTGCCATTTACACCAAGACTAATATTTCTTCAAATTTCTTTCGACGTTCCATAGGGATTGAGTTGGGCTGCAATGTTCTTTCATTAGGTTTGACCAAAATTTAGAATATATCCAGAATCCAGGGCTGTTTGATTGTTCCCCACTCATTTTAGCCCATGGGTAACAATGAGACACTTTGATTTTTCTTCATAAAACATTAAAAAGTCTGTGTAAATCTTTCAAAACATGAATTTACTGTGATTTTTGGCATATTTATAGATTTTTAACTTCATTCAACCAAACATACAAAGTTATTTGGTGTAAATATATGGATTTTACAAAATTTAAATACTTTATAGTATAACTTTTGTTAATTAAAGTTTCATGTTGACAAAATTGCTCTAAAATGTTCAAGGCAAGTCACCTGTAATGGAACAATACAAAAACATGATGTTTTACTAGAAAAGTATTGATTTTCGTAGAGTGTCTCATTGTTCCCCAGCTGTCTCATTGTTCCTGCCAATTGCGACTACAATGAGACAGTTGAATAACTCTGGCTGTAGATGTCGGATCGATCTCATATTTTGGTCAATGTTAGAACACACTAAAAGAAAAAAAATGCAACAAAAGGCTCATTAAAACATGCTGATGAAAAAATTAAAAAAAAATCGTTGAAAGTTGAAAACCAAAAGTGTCTCATTGATAACTACCCTACCCTAAGTGCTGAAAAAGTTCTGTTATCACCAGTGGTGTCTCTCAAAATGTACTTTAAGAGGCTTTCTTTTCCAGATACGCTTATCAGTTGTTGCTTTCAGCTGTTAGTTTCAGCTGTTGTTACGCAAGCTTAAAAATTCTGTTAAAATTTATTGGCAAAGCTGATATCCACATTTCATTCTAATTCGTCATAATAGCCAACTCCGTTAGTTTGTCGCAGTATCAAGTTGATGAACGCAATTAAGCGCGCTAATCATCAATTTCACTTTCTTACCAAACACACAAACAACAAAATTCCGCACTACCCCAAGGCATGAGCCGTTAACTTACGATCAACGCGTCACAATGAAGTAAATTGAGTAGAACGACTCAACCGGTGGAGTTCAATTTCTGTGGCTCTAATTCTCACACCTTTTGCGTAGCGACGATGATTCACTAACTCATCATAGCACCCTACGGAGAGATCAGGTTCGTCTATAGAGCAATTCTCTGAGATTTCGGTCATTCGATATTTTTAAATCCGGCTGAAATTTTTTTGGTGCCTTCGGTATGCCCAAAGAAGCCATTTTGCATCATTAGTTTGTCCATAAAATTTTCCATACAAATTTGGCAGCTGTCCATACAAAAATGATATGTGAAAATTCAAAAATCTGTATCTTTTGAAGGAATTTTTTGATCGATTTGGTGTCTTGGGCAAAGTTGTTGGTATAGATATGGACTACACTGAAAAAAATGATACACGGTAAAAAAAATTGGAGATTTTTAATTTAACTTTTTGTAACTAAAACTTGATTTGCAAAAAAAACACTATTTTTTTTTTTTTTTATATGTTTTAGAGGACATAAAATGCCAACTTTTCAGAAATTTCCAGAGTGGGCAAAAAATCTTTGACCGAGTTATGATTTTTTTGAATCAATACAGATTTTTTCAAAAAATCGAAATATTGGTCGCAAAAAAATTTCAACTTCATTTTTCGATGTAAAATCGAATTTGCAATCAAAAAGTACTCCAGTGAATTTTTGATAAAGTGCACCGTTTTCAAGTTATAACCATTTTTGGGTAACTTTTTTGGAAATAGTCACAGTTTTTAATTTTTTTAAAATAGTGCCCATGTTTGCCCACTTTAAAAAAAAATATTTTTGAAAAGCTGAGAAAATTCTCTATATTTTGCTTTTTCGGACTTTGTTGATACGTCCTTCAGTTGCTGAGATATTGCCATGCAAAGGGGAAAAAACAGGAAAATTAATGTTTTCTAAGTCTCACCCAAACAACCCACCATTTTCTAATGTCGATATCTCAGCAACTTAAGGTCCGATTTACAATGTTAAAACATGAAACATTTGTGAAATTTTCCGATCTTTTCGAAAAAAAATATTTTCAAAAATTTAAAATCAATACTAACATTTCAAACCGGCCAAACATTCAATATTACGCCCATTTGAAATGTTAGTCTTGATTTAAAATTTTTGATGATATTTTTTTCGAAAAGATCGGAAAATTTCTCAAATGTTTCATGTTTTAACATTGTAAATCCCCAAGTAACATTTTTTTCCAGGAGTACTACAAGAGCTCTTCAAGATAGCTACAGCATAGCAGTTTGGACCACGGTAGGCTAAAATTCTCTTCAAAACTTCATCAGGAGTTTGGAAGAGTACTTGAAGAGAGTTTTATACTACCGCGGTCCAAACTGCTATGCTGTAGCTATCTTGAAGATTTCTTGTAGAACTCCTGAAAAAAAAGTTACTTGGGTCAGACCTATAGTTGCTGAGATATCGACATAAGAAAATGGTGGGTTGTTCGGGTGAGACTTAGAAAACATCAATTTTCATGTTTTTTAACCTTTGCATGGCAATATCTCAGCAACTAAGGGTCGTATCAACAAAGTCCAAAAAAGCAAAATATAGAGAATTTTCTTAGCTATTTAAAAATATTTTTTTCAATAGTGGGCAAACATGGGCACTATTTTTTAAAAATAAAAAACTGTGACAATTTCCAAAAAAGTTACCCAAAAATGGTTATAACTTGAAAACAATGCACTTTATCAAAAAATCACTGGAGTACTTTTTGATTGCAAATTCGTTTTTTTGCAAATCAAGTTTTAGTGACAAAAAGTTAAATTAAAAATCACCAAATTTTTTTTTACCGTGTATCATTTTTTTTTCAGTGTAGTCCATATCCGTACCTACAACTTTTCCGAAGACACCAAATCGATCAAAAAATTCCTTCAAAAGATACAGATTTTTGAATTTTTGCATATCATTTTTGTAAGGACAGCTGCCAAATTTGTATGGAAAATTATATGGACAAAATAATGATGCAAAATGGTTTTTTTGGGCATACCGAAGGCACCAAAAAAGTTTCAGCCGGATTGAAAAATACAAAAATTAAAATTGAAGAAAAATGTCCGATTCCGTAGAGAACTGCTCTATAGTGTTTCATTAGTCGCCTTGCAAGATTCTTAAGTTGATCATAGCAGGCGCACAGCAAAGGTCAATGTTGCGCATCGCCTACTGCGACGATGTCTCCATTTAACTTTTTATTAGTTATGATGATGAACGAGATCGCCATGCTTTTTAAGCCAGTTATGTTTAGTCTGGAACTTCGTTATGCACAGTTCAACAAAGTCAACGGAGAAGTACTTTTGGCGTTTGATTTAAAATGCAAACTATTCACAATTTGAGCCATTCTCACTTCATTCAGAGCAATCTTATCTTGTCTGATAAGGTAGCTATATTATTCCTTCGCATGTCCCCAGCTGCTTCAGTCGCGTGCCACAGCCGAACAGCGATGGAGGTCGATCTGCTGTACGTCACCACGTTCGTTACCATCATTGGTCTGCTGTACTATCTACTGACCAAAAACAATGGGTACTTCCACGACAAACCAATCCCATCAATGGCCGTTTACCCTCTGTTGGGATCGTCCGCACCGTTGATGCTGAAAAGGGTTACTTTCCCGAACTTTGTCAAGTTAATTTACGACAAGTATCCGTCAGCTCGGTAAGTATCAACGTTCGTGTGATTCCTGAAATCATTCCTGAAACACGTTATTCTCACTAGGGTGTTCGGTTTTTTCGACACTACGACCCCGATCTTCGTCATCCGTGATCCGGAGCTGATCAAGCGGATTGCGGTTAAGGATTTTGACCACTTTGTGGACCACCGACCGATGTTCGGTCACGTGGACATGGACGGTGATGATTCGCACAAGCTGTTTGCCAAATCACTGTTCGCCATGACTGGACAGCGCTGGCGGGAGATGCGAGCAACGTTGAGTCCGGCGTTCACCGGGAGTAAGATGCGTCAGATGTTTGGACTGATGGTGGAGGGATGTGAGACACTGATGCAGTACCTTGAAGATCAAACAAATGCCAAAGGAAGCACGATTGAGATTGAGGTTAAGGACGTTCTTTCGAGGTTGGGAATCGACGTGATTGCGACTTGTGCCTTCGGGTTGAAGGTAAACTCGTTAAAAGAACCCGAGAATGAGTTTTACCGACAGGGTAGAAGAATTGTGAATTTTTCCGGATTTGGATTTATATTAAAGATAGCCTCAATGCGGTTCTTCCCCAAGCTGACGACAATGCTCGGAATCGACGTTGTTGATCGTGAACAAGCTGATTACTTCACTAAACTCATCCGGGATACTATGAGCACTCGCGAAGGTCAAGGTATTGTTCGGCATGATATGATTGACTTG